>NC_032019.1:15249765-15274200 GCF_001865875.1 Lupinus angustifolius | reverse complement strand
TAATTTGCATTTCCATTTTTGTTGTTTATGTAAGTGGTCGAATTTAATCTGACTTTTTAATGAATGAAGATAGTCTTTTCTATCTTGTTTAGGCAGTTTATTTTTTGTCTATCAACTGGTGGATAATAACAGTGAACCGCCATGACCCGATCTACATAATTGAGCTTCCGTTAAATAACAAAACTTGGTTTTTCCTGAATCGTGTGCTACGAGGATAGGTGCATGCTTTAAGTGAGTACAAGTTCTATTGCTCGAGATAAAATATTACCAATTGTTAGGTTGTCTACCTCCACGACTAAAATTTCATGAAAGCATGTGGTAAATGTTAATCCATTAATGTTGTTTGATAAATTTTATCTATGAAACTCTTCTTTAATATATTTTTAATTATCTTTAATTCAATTCTAGACATTGTTTACTATTTTACTCTTCAAATTTATAATAGTTTTATGAAAATAACTAGAATAATTATTTAGTGGAATCAATTGAATTTCTGTACAATCCAATATTTTATTACCTAACTACAAAACTGTACACTTAAAAGTATTGCACTCACCAACTACCTTTTTTCAAAGAACTAGTAAGTTACTCATGTATTTGCATAAGATGATTTTTTTTGCCGCATGGTTAAGAACATGAATGTTAACCATGCATTCATATAGTTAAGAACACAAAATTTACTCATGCATTCACATGATTAAGAATACACATGTTGCCCATATATTCATATTATTAAGAATACACATATTGCCCGTGCATTCGCATAATCAAAACATATTCAAATACATAAGGAAAATAAATGATAATGATGTTGTAAAACTTCCTATTGAAAATGTTACAATGAAAACACATAATATACTATAATATTATAGTATATATGCCTAAAAGAGAAACATTCCCACTGAGTACAACAACCACAAAAGAAAACAAAATAATACTTGCAATGTCAAAACCATTAAGAAATGCATAACAAAACACTGAATTCCATATCCATCACTTGCCCTATATTTTGGATGCGTATCTAACACAATTGAAATAACTTGGGAGACTGACATATCCTCAAGGTGCTCATTCATGAGGATGCTTATATAACACAATTGAAATCCTCATACAATGTATTTTATTGTTAACATTGATCAAAAGCCATATATTTAGTATATATTCCAATATGATAGGAAATAAAAGATGGAAGTTACTAATACCTGATATCCATGAGAAAGATGCCCTGTATGAGGAAGATCAAGTGCCATGATTCTATTACGTGGTTTTAGCAATGCATTATAAACATGAAAGTTTACATAGATAAACAAATGTTATTATACATATAAAATTTAAAACAAATAAAATGGTTGTACCCAATTGTTTGATTTATACACACATGCCCAATGAACCAATACATTAGCAAAGCATCCTCCAAAAAAAAACAATATTAAAAAAATCCTAACCTTATTGAAGACAAGGTTAGATTGTTACCTTATCCATACGATCAAACTTAATATCACCCCTAATTTAATGACGAAACACTCAACTTATCAAATAAACAAATACAATATTGTAAGTGAATGTATATATATATATATATATATATATATACATATAGATCATGTACATACTATATGTTTTGAGAGTTTATTCGGCCTTGAGGATGTTATCCTTGTAAATCATACGATGTTGATCAAAATCATATGTCAAACATGTTCTTCTAAGTAGTTCAAATTTGTCAAACTTGTTTTAAAAATAAAAAATGATAAACAAAAGCCTATGTCAAAAACAAAGCTTTGGAGTACCTTTTCACTTGACATATTGAGTATATTAGAGACGACCTTCATCGTCCCGTCGTCATTAAAGAAAACTCACTCCTCCGGTTTTCCAACAATAAGAACATATATATAAAATAAACACAAAAATTATATAAAAAAATACACTTTAAGGGACCAGGCAAAACACATTTTCACTTTATCTTTTTAGGGTTGAAGATATTTAACCTTTTAACATAATGGAAAGAAAAGAATAAGCATAAATAGCCTCATAGTAGATATGTTGCCAAAAGCTATAACCTTATCATGTCACATAAGAACGTAAATACATCCATTCTAGCTAAAATAAATACCTTTGAAGAGAATGATTCATAGAGCTGTAGGGCTCTATACCATTTATTAGTGACATAATCTTGCAAGATGCACCAAAAGAAAGACATGATAAACATCTAAAAACAATCATATCCAATATATGCCTATTTTCAACTCAGATTAAATGAATCTATATACCGTAAAAAATATTCTTGTTGGGGCATCATTGAAAGCAACTCTAGCAAGTCCAAAATCACAAATTTTTAGTTTGCAGTTTGCGTTGACCAATATATTCTTAGGCTTAAGATCTTTGTGATACACGTTTCTGCAATCAAACATATGCTTATTTAGAAACAATTAAATGGTATATTTTATTAAAAAACATAACATATAGGCTACAAAAAGAGTGACAACCATTTATCTGTATAATATACTTCAAACACATAACATCTGATAAATAACGAAGAGTAAAACATGAGAGAATGAAGAGTAAAACAATAGAGAAAATACTGTAAATAAAATAGGAGAGATAGAGGTAGAATAGAAGGGGAGAAAATGAAGAGTTTGATGAGAGAATTCAGACTTCAGAATTTATCAAGCCAAATTAAATCTTCCACTTTTAATTTTAAAATATTAAATAAAGAAGGAAAAATGATTAGGGTGAGGATATAGTGGTAACATTTCCAATGCCATTTATTGGGTTCATTGTTTTAATAACATAAAGATCAAACCTGTTTTGGAGAGAAAATATTGAAGGAGAGGCTGACACTTATCTATGATAATATGGTAAGAATATTTTTTTGTTACATACATAGTATATTGTGTATTTTAGGAAATGATTGTTTCAACGTTTAGCCACAACTATTATTTAGATATCTTAATTTGTTATGTCTTTAATTTTCTCTTTGTTCTTTTGAAATCAAATTGGATTTCCTTTTTTTAGTTCCTCATTTGATTTCATTCCATGTTTTTTCATACACCAATCGATGTTCTGTCTTAGAGGGACAGTGCCATTCATATCTTAGGGTGAGTAAATACACATCCTCAATTTTTTTCCTACCCTATAATATTTAATATTTGTTGAACCTATTAGTTATATAATTGTACCAATATCATTTAGTTATTCTATAAAAATTTATATCACTTAATCTTTATTATTTATACTTGAGTCGATCATAAATTCAATTAATTATTGGGTCAATGATGGAATTAGTAAGTAACTATTAAACAAGTTAAATCGATATACCATAAAAAATTATTAAAGTTTTATAATACTACATAACATGATTTAATAATTTTATACTTGAATTTTAAAGATATTATTATTACACAAATACTAATTAAACGACCAACAAAAAAGTTTTCGATAATAAAATATCATAAATAAGTTAAAACATCGTTAAATAACATAGTTTCTAGGATTTGATGGACGGGTAAGATAGATCGAGTTAACATTTTTATGCGCAAAATAGTGAAGTCAAACAGATCCATGTTGGTTTTAGTTTATAGTCGATCAAATGAGCAACTCGAATAAGTTGGATGTCCAACCTAGGTTAGATCAATCAAATTTAATAACACTACATTTATATAAATTTGCATCCCTGACTCCAATCCTAAATCTATCATTGTAGTGTCTTATTATCTTTTTGAATCTTTTCATTCCAATGCTTGTTGTAATTTCTTTATATTTTTTGTGAGTGATATGTAATCTCTTATTACTCACATGCAGAAAAATCAGAGAATGAATTAAAATATGATTCAAATCCATTTATCTTTTGCACATCTATGTTTATCTTGCATATGCTTTTAATTGCATATAGTATATACATGCACACACATGCACATATCTCAATGGTAGAAATAAAATGAATTTTATGATTATGAGTTCCTAAAGTTAAAAGTTTGAATTGTGCACTCTTTAGGGAGAATGAAATAGTGCAACAATAATTAAATTTGAAGGATGATACAATCAATAAATTTATGAGATCAAAATGACTACATATCAAGACTAGGGTGTTACAATACACACATTTGTTCTTGATTGTCAAACACTATCAACATTAAAATATTTAACTACTAACCAAAATAATGTTGTAGAGTCCCTTGTCTTCATTATTGTTATGACTATGCTTCTTCTTTTTATTAGAAAGTGATTTTCATGATGTTCCTAATCCTACTCAAGACATCAAAGACAACATGAAAGCCAAGGAAGAAAATAAGCTTAAGAAGAAGATGACTTAGTGTTTTTAGTTTTTCTCTATTTTCTGGTCTTTAGTTTTTTGGGCTTTCTGTTTCATAGGCCTATTAGTTTCCCTTTTCATTTTTTTTTGTTTTTCCTAATCTGTTTGGTGAGTGGAGTTAGTTGGTTAACCAACTTTCTATTTAAAGCCTTTTATTTTCTTCTTTAAAGTAAGAAAATCTTTATCACATTACTTTTCAGTTAATGGTTCTTGCAAATACAAAAACTTCATTCATCATCTTCAGAAGAGGCTCTGCCACACCTAAACCGCTTCAATTTTTCTTTCTCTATATCATCATCTTCTTCTTTCTCTGATATGCTATTTCTGTTCTTCTTATCTTCCATTATTATTCACTATTTTTCAAATCACCATCAATTAAGATGGGTAATCGAGCCATAACGCCCATTAATCCTGCTCAAGATCCTTCATATACATTCTTCATACATCCAAGTGAGAATGCTGGTGCTACTTTAGTTTCAATTATATTGAATGATGATAACTACCATACTTGGTCCCAAGCGATAGCAAAATCTATAATGACCAAGAACAAACTGAATTTCATTGACGATTCTCTGCCAAAACCCCAAATAGATGATCCTAGTTTTTCCAATTGGGACAGATGTAACACATTAGTGGTTTCTTGACTAATACAATCAATTGATTCAACAATATCGCAAAGTGTGCTATGGACGGAGACAACCATGGAAATATAGCAAGACTTAAACGAGAGGTACTACCAAGGAGATATCTTCAGAATCTCTAAATTACTTGGAGAAATACACACTTATAAGCAGGGAAATCTAGAAATTGGGGCATACTACTCACACATCAAAGGATTATGGCAAGAATTGGAAAAATTTAGATTCATGCCACCATGTTCTTTCAAGTGCACCTTGGCCCCCATTTCCAAAACCTATTAAGAGAATGACTATGTAATATGCTTTCTCAAGGGCTTGAATGAGCATCATGAAAGTGTAAGGTCACAAATTATGCTCATGGATCCCTTGCCAACTATCAATAAATACTTCGCTTTATTGACTCAACAAGAAATATATCTTCATTCCCACTATAATGAGCCAGAGGTATTGATGAGTGCTACTGAAAATGCATACAATCATAGTAGTAATGAATCTGGTTCCAACATTGGAGGGAATAGAGGAAGAGGTAGAGGAATATCTTATCAGAATTCAGGAGGGAGAGGATCTTAGACTTAGGGAAGATTTGGAAGCAACTCAGGGAGAACATCAGATGGAAGAGGTACTAAGGTGTGCACCTATTGCAATAGAACAAGACACACTGTAGACCAATGCTAGAAAAAGCATGGGTTCTCACCTGATACTTTAAGAACAACAATGTTAACAATGTCACAACTATGGAGGAATTCACACACAATGATGAGATGGAGAACGACATGAATGAACAAGTTGTGCAGATATCAACCTCATAACCTAATCATGTTGTCAACAACTTCAGTATTCACCTTGATCAATCAAAGGGTAAAGGTAATGTGCATTTGTTTGCCTGTTCAAGTAAGTCTCTATAATGGATCTTGGATACTGGGGCCACTGATCATGTGTGCCATACTTAATACCTCTACCAAAATTTTAAGCATATAAAACCTATTATGGTAACTCTGCCTGATGGCAATCAAATCTTAACTTCTATATCAGGTAGTATCATGTTTTCAAGACATTTGATTTTAACAGATGTGTTGTTCATCCCTTCCTTTCACTACAATTTAGTTTCTGTTTCCAAACTGACCAGTACCATACCTTACAAGCTAACTTTTCTTGATGACTCTTTCCAAATTTAGGACATGTCCTCTTTGAAGATGATTGGTGTAGCTAATTTAAAGGCATGACTCTAGGCTATAAGGAATCATGCTAAGTCTATAACAAGACCTTTAGATAATCAATTTGTTCAATATACAATTAGTTCTTTTACATGATATGATTCCAATGTATGGCATAATAGATTAGGACACCCTTCACATGAAAAGATAACAGTGATGCAAAAATATTACCCTACTATTAAATGCAATAAGACTGATTTACCTTGCCATACTTTTCATTTAGCTAAGCAGAAAAGATTACCATATAGCAATAGTATTTCTAGATCTGCTTATGTTTTTTATCTCTTACATATGGATATTTGGGGCCCTTTCTCCATGCCTAGTAATTTGGAACATAAGTTTTTCTTAACCATAATGGATGATAAATCTAGATACACTTGGATTTATTTCAAGAAGGCCAAGTCTGAAGTTCCCAACTTGATTAGGAATTTTGCATCATTGGTCAATACTCAATTTGGATCCAAAATCAAGAGTATTAGGAGTGACAATGGTAAGGAGTTTTATATGAGTGAGTTTTATGCCAACAATGGCATTGAGCATCAAACCAACTATGTTGAAACCCCTCAGCAGAATGGCATAGTAGAGAGAAAACATCAACACATTCTTTCTAACTTAAAGGAAAATGGCAGCCTACCAAATATTTATCCAATAGGAGTCCTTATGTTGTCTTATATAATAGGATACCTAATATATCCAACTTAAAGGTTTTTGGATGTTTAAGCTATGCATCCACTCTTACCTCACATAGGAGAAAATGCATCTTTCTTGGCCTAAGACAAGGAGTCAAAGGTTTTATCCGGATGGATGTTGATTCTCATGAGATTTTCTTGTCAAGGAATACTATATTTTATGAGCACATCTTCCCTTACAAAGATGTTGCTAAAACCGAAAGCATTCCTGATAATAATCCTCAGCCAATACCTATTATTGATAAGATATATGCCTTGACTCCCAATAATGTCAGTAATAACCAAGTTGTGCATGATCTTAGTGGTGATTCATTCCTGCAATCTCAGAACAGTCCTAGGGACAATTCTGTTCAGAACCAAAATGAAAATTTTAATTCTAGTAATACCATTCAGGATCAATCCTCCTCTCTCAGCAACATGAATGACATTACTAACCAAAATGGTTCTACTTCCCTTTTTCCTAGACAATCTCTTAGGCCTAGACAGAGACTTCAATACCTTCAAATTACCACTGCTCCATGTTTGCCTCCTCTAATGCAGGCAAGCTTAGTGATTCTAGATCTAATACCAACACATATCCTTTAAGAAACAATCTCTCTTATGATAGACTATCTAAAGATCATAAACATTTCTCCCTAAGCATTTCTTCCAACATTGAGCCTGCACATTACAATGATGCAATAACATTTGACTGTTGGAGGAATTCTATCAAGAAAGAACTCACTACCCTTAATGACAATAAGACCTGGATCATAACTTCTCTCCCCAACAATAAAAGAGCCATAGGGTGTAAGTGGGTGTTTAAAATCAAGTATAGGTCAGATGGTTCTATTGAAAGGCATAAGGCTAGGCTTGTAGCTAAGGGTTTCACTCAAACTGGAGGTTTAGATTACTTAGAAACTTTTAGCCATGTGGTAAAGATGACCACCATTAGAGTTATCCTTTCTTCTGCTTATAAATGGCACCTTCACCAATTGGACATAAACACTGCTTTCCTTCATGGAGATTTAAAAGAGCATGTATACATGAAAGTTCCTCCAGGTATTCAAACTGAAAGTCCAGGGCTGGTTTGTAAGTTTCAAAAATCCAGTTATGACTTAAAATATGCTAGTAGGCAGTGGCATAATAAGCTCACTACAGTCCTTATACAATCTGGTTTCTCCAAATCCATTGTTGATTATTCATTAAATCTCTCAACTCTAGTTTTACTACAATTCTTGTGTATGTTGATGATCTCATTTTAACAGGAAATAACATGATTGAAATAAACCATATGAATAGTTATTGGATTATGAATTCAGTATCAAGGATCTTGGTAAGTTGAAATTTTTCTTAGGGATGGAAATTGGAAGATCTACTCAAGGTATCCTCCTTTACCAAAGGAAATATGCTCTTGATCTCCTACAAGAGACAAGAATGCTTGCTGCAAAATCCTCCTACACTCCTATGGAATACTCTGCCAAATTTATTCATTCTAAATGTGGTGATCTCTTACCTAATCCTAACATTTATAGAAGGTTAATTGGAAAGCTTGTTTACTTAACTCACACTAGACAGAATTTAAGTTTTGTAGTTGGTCACTTAAGCCAGTTTCTCTCTACTCCCGCTGATAAACACTTGGAGGCTGCAATGAGGATTGTAAGGTACATAAAAGGCACCATCACCATAGGAGTCTTCTTCCCATCCAATTGTGACTTTAAATTGAAGGGCTACACTAATTCAGATTGGGAAACATGTATAGATACTAGAAGATCTATATCTGGGTATTGTTTCTATCTTGGAAACTCACTCAAGTCCTGGAAGAGCAAAAAGCAGAGAACAATGTCAAGATCTTCAGTTGAAGCCGAGTATAGGGCAATAATTCTTGCTGCTTGTAAAGCACAGTGGTTGGTGCATCTTCTTCAAGATCTTGTAGTGCATTATACTGAGTCTATCATGCTATATTGTGACAATCAATCTGCCTTATACATAGTTGCTAATCTCATGTTCCATGAGAGAACAAAACACATAGAGATAGATTGTCCCTTAGTTTGTGAGAGGGTTCAATCAGGTCTCACATACTTGCTTCCAATCAACACCACTTCTCAAGCTGCAGACATATTCACCAAGTCTTTATCTCCTCAACTTTTCAAAAACATTCACTCCAAGCTTGGCATTTTTGACATTCACATGCCAACTTGTGGGGGACTATTAGAAACTGATGTTCATGATGTTCCTAATCTTACTCAAGACATCAAAGACGTCATGGAAGCCAAGGAAGAAAATAAGCTTAAGAAGAAGTTGACTTAGTGTTTTTAGTTTTTCTCTATTTTCCGGTCTTTAGTTTTTTGGGCTTTCTGTTTCATCGGCTCATTAGTTTCCCTTTTCAATTTTTCTGTTTTTCCTAATTTGTTTAGTGAGTGGAGTTAGTTAGTTAACCAACTTTCTATTTAAAGCCTTTTCTTGTCTTCTTATTACTTTTCAGTTTATGTTTCTTGCAAATACAAAAGCTTCATTCATCATCTTCTTTTCTTCAATTGTTCTTGGTGATTTGCCATAATGGGATACCATAGATTTAATACTTTTTGAGCCAAGTAAATTTGTTATCTCTTATCCATATAAATTAACAAACAAGTAACTTGTGCTAAATATATAACCTCGTCCTATAATTATTACCTTCTACTTTTTAAAAATAAAATGGGAACAATATAAAATAAAAAGTTGGATTTGACTACATCAGAATTGAGATTTGACAATACATATTTAGCATCGTTTTTGTGTGTAAATGTTGTGAAATGTTAGGCGAAGATCCATGTTATAGACTAATCAACATTTCATGTAGTAAGTATGTCCATGATAGATAATTCAACAACACATTTGTAGCACACATTGTTGATTTTACTATCCCATATCCATTAGCTGATTTTAACGTATTCAACAACACTTTTGTAACAAATGCGGATGATTTTAAGACATTCAACAACACCTTGTATAACAATTGTTGTTGATTTTAAACATAGAATATGTATCACCATTCATATTCGACTTACCACTACTAATTCATTTCACTTTCTCCTTTACTCCTCTTAAGAAACCACACGAAACGACAACAACATAACACATAACACCTGAAATTCTCATGAGTAACCATTTATAATTCCCTCTTTTTCTATTTGAACCTCCTCTCCTCTTTCTCCAATATTTATTTACCTTTGATTATTTAATTATAATGTTATATATATTTGACTTTAGAATTTTTGAAGCGCAATTTAGAATCCCCTATCTTCTTATGTGCTTCATTTCTCTTATAATTTTATTTCAGCACTTTTAATTTCCTTGTTGTTAGATGTATTTACACCTTTGTTTGTATGTGTAAAATATGTGTTTGATTATTTGCATATGCAAGTTATTTTAGTATACATGCTTTTTTTTTTTGTAATTGTTTTTTTTTCCAGGACATACATATTCTTTTTTCAAGAATTGCGTGTTATTATGTTGTTTGTTCCAACAATTTTCATTCATGCCTTACAATCGTTTAAAATATATAAATGGGAATTGGTAAAGAGTCTCTCTGTTTTAGATTTATTTTCTCTCTTTTTTATTTTAGTGCAAAATGAGGGCTTGGGTTTTGGATGTAGCACTTGTTAGATTTTGTATTTGTCATACTTTTAGGAGGCTCCCGACCAGTATGGTATCAGAGCCACCTCAGGAAAACAGGGGGTACATATGGTATGAATGTTATAGGAGAGGTGAGTAGGAGAGGACACACACTCATGAATACAACTACTAAAGAAGACAGGCCCATTCTCCTAAGCTCATCGCTTTCCATACCCAAATCCTGCTCTAAAACCATTTCTTCGAAAATCAAGAACCTTATAGAATACTCATATGTCCCGGATGATGCAAAGATAGCAGAAACCGTTCCACTCCTTCTTAGTCCATACAATATATTCAGGAGACAAAGATCCTTCGTGAAATCTATATCTCGCTTAATCTCCAAAAACAGGCCAAATGTTAAAGAATACATCCAATCTTCCAGACTTGACCAGCGTAGCCTCGCGGCTACAAGTCGAGAACAATATGTAGACTTGGAAATTCCTACCAGCCTTATAAATCACTGGAAAACGGAAGGATATACTACCCTTCACTTTGGAGCTGTAAGACTCATCCTTTCATTACATGGAAGGAAGGGTCTCCCTGTCACAGCAAGGATTGCCTTGTTAGACTCGAGCTACATTCACTATGAAAATGCTGTGATCGACACTGTTCTCACGACTCTAAATGATGGGAGTGTTGTGTTAACCATTTTCCCAAACTTCAATGTTAGTATGAGAGACCCCACTTTGTCTACCAGACTAAAGGTCCAAGTCCAACTCACAGGAGCAGACCAAGTTCCGGAGGCTTTATCTGCAACCTTGCACCACCAAATAATCTATAGACTCCAAAACCATTCTATAGACCTACCTTTACCTGCATGCGCGACAAATGCTTTATTTATCGTAGCCAATGGTGATGAAGAAACCCCATCAATTGTCCAAGTCCCAAGGAAGATTCCTCGTGAAGAATTGCACATGTTGATTCCTTTTGAATGGATAACTAACTATGAAAGACTTCATTCCGAAAGAAAGCCAGTACAATATTTTGAAGCGACATTCAGAAGATCCGTCGACGGATCTGTAAGGACCATATTTAAGAAGCCATATGAAGGGCCCAACAATAACACTCCATCTGTCTTCCAATCCTTAATGATCACACCCGCTGGTGGAGAAGATTGGTGTCCTGTCCATAGTTTCACTTCTAAAGGAGACCCCATCTATACAGATAAGATAGGTGGACATTTTATCTGGGACGTTAATCCAGATATGTGTGACCTCGGATGTGAATGTTCGATGCACTATGATGACACTAGCGATGAGGAGACAGAAAAGAGAAGGAAGAACAGGTCTCGCTGCAAGCCTCCTCCATCTCCAAGAAGAAGATCTGACCTAGAAAATGGCCCCTAGGTGTGAATCCACAAAAATAGAAAGCCCATTTCTATATACGAAGAAGGGCTTAAGATACTCAGGGATGAAGGGTTCGCTCCTGTGCCACAGCCACCTAATGACCCTACTCTGATCTCATTGTCCCCAAAGGATGCATATCGGACATGTAAGCCACGATCGCTGACCGCTGTTCCTCAACCCATTCCATGCATGATGTTTTCTTCTTCATCCCCTCTATATGATAGAGAGTTTCCTTCCCTTGAGAGAAGGACAGACCCGGTCTCGAAACTCTCTCCAAAATCTTTTATTCAACCAACTGAAGTCCAAGCCGATGGAAAGCCTAAGCCTCTGAGCCAAGCTGAAGAAGTACTTAATTGGCAAACTGAAAATGCCAAGGCTCAAAACTCTATTTTGAAGAATCTTGATGCAAGAGTGAGCAGAATAACTAATAGCATTGAACAAACTGACCAAAAGCTCCAATACTTGTCATCCAAGATGCATAAGTATTACAAGACTCTTTAATCACAAATCATCCAGCTTGAGGGTGAGATGAGAGAGGTTTTAGAGGCTAGAACATGTTTTGGCGAAGATTTTGATCTAAAAGAAAGAGAAATCAGACACCTTCACTCTCAGGTAAGAGACATGACGATTATATCAATGCCCACACGGCAGCTCAGAGCAAAGAATCTGAAGCTCATCCATTTCTCAACATTCATGCTTTCCCAACATACTACACTCCCACTATTAAGGCTCCATCTTTCTTTCCAACAACCTCATACAATAATCTACCATACACTTTCCCAACTGCCTATAGACCAAAGTCCCAAAGGACGCATGTGCGTACGGGAAAAAAATCCAAGATCAGTAGTTCCTCCTCAGACTCGCTGCCCAATCCTGAACCTCCTCAGAAAAGAGGAACAACCAAGGGAGAGTCTTTTCAAAAAGATTCTCCTACAGGAGAACAACCTCTCCATGCGATGGCCTCCATGGAAAAATCACTGAAAAGGGAGACAGGACAAAGGTTGTCACCTCAAAGTTCAGAAATTGAGAAGTCCAGTGATCTAGAGACATAATTTCTTCCTAGTTCTGATTCTGAAATGGAGATGACCAATATCACAGATATGCTCATGGTCAACACTTCTACGTCGAGAGTACAAAATGATGCATTAAATCCCTGGAGGAAGAAGTGATTTCGTCTCCAAAAAGGAATACCAATTCCAAACCAAACGGAGGACCCTGGTTCACCTTTGATGATTTGCCTCCAAGAAAATGGAGAAAGAGACTCCTTGACTTTGGAGCATGGCTAGACACTAAAATGATGAAAGATGATGCAGACTCTTACAGAGTCATAGAGGAGTTTTGTTGTAGAATGACCGGTACCTTGAAATAGTGGTACCATAATCTTGGACAAGTTAGGCAAGACCAATTCCATAGATTGCACAATACTGCTGAAGTTCTAGGGGCGATCCACCAAGAGTTTATCGGAGATATGAGCATCTTCGATAAAAAGATGAGACAGGAGTTCTTTGAAATGAAATGTTGCTCACTAAAGGTAAAAAATCTGGAGAAGCATTTCGAGAGAATTTCGCAACGATTCTACTTGTCAAATGGCTACAATGACAACAGTTTGAAAAATACTTATGTAGCCTCTCTCCCACAAGAACTCCAACCCGAACTTCATAGGATGGTAGCCGCTTCACAGAAAGACTTCAGTGCCCTCACTCTAGGGCAAATTCACCAGTTAACATTAGAAGCTCTTGACAAACTTTGCAAGCAACACCAATTCTTCTCTGACATATTGAAACAAAAGTCCAAATTCACTAAGGCATGCACAAAACCATACTTGGAAATCCAATGTAAAGAGAAGAGTTGCACTTGCTCCACAAAGAAGAAGTTTCACAAACAAAAGTTTGAGAGAATTCCCCGACGAAGAAAGAAGCCCTTGAAGTTCTTTCGGAGGAAAGGGAATAGAGGGAAGAAGAGTGGTCAGAGGTGTTTCATCTGTGGACAGATAGGGCATTTTTCAAAAACCTGTCCAAACAAAACTGCCAAGGCCGCCAAACTCATTAATTCCTTAGAACCTCTAGAAGGGGGCATAGAATCACTTTACTCAGAACAGAGTTCTGCAGATGATGAAACTCTCTTTGTCAGGATTCCTCTTCTGAAGCCAGCCTAACTTCGGAATCAGAGGCTATTTCTGATGATGAATACCTTTCGATATTCTCCATTCAGGGAATAGACAGTCTTTCACCTACTCCTCCACTGCCTTGTGTTGAAATCCAAATCCTTGCCTCAAAATTTGCTCACCCGAGAAGGGTAATTGCCTAAATGGATACAGGAGCACATCGCACAATGTTGAATCCCGAGATCCTCCCCAATGAAGCTTGGAGTCGACAATCACACTTTTTCCTTGCAGCAAATGGGAAAACATTTAGGACTGATGTTGTGTCAAAAGCTCCCATAGGGATTAGGTTTTTCCCTGAATGCACCATATGGACAAAAGTCATTCGAAGCAACCTCCCTAACAAAGACATATTAATAGGCATGGATGTATATGCTATGGCAGGAAGACTCCAAATCCTTCATTCGGGAATCAAATACAAAAGAGAATTTAAGCCATATTTTGAGATTACCAAGCTCTACACTCTCTCAGAAGCCCCTGGTGAATTCCAAGATATACGGGACAAGCTCATATCCTTATGTGCAGACAACCATGAACAATTCAACCATCCAAAACCCCTCTGGAAAAATCCAGACTTCTTTGTGCAGCTTCCGTTCAAGCTGAATGAAGATATCAATCCTAAAAAGCAACACACCCAGGGATGAGTCCTCCTGACTTCCTTGAGGCTAAACAGGAGTGTGCCCAAATGATAAAACAAGGTCTGATCGAGCCCACAAAGTCTGAGTGGGCATGCCAAGCCTTCTATGTTGATAAGAGATCTGAAAAAATAAGAGGAAAAAAAAGGCTAGTAGTTGACTATCGGCCACTCAGTCACTTCCTCAAGGATGACAAATTTCCGATCCCTAAAGCATCTTCCCAGCATGTGTTGATCAGGGACGCCAAGATATACTCAAAATTTGACCTTAAATCTGGGTTTTGGCAACTTCGATTAGACCCTACTGATCGCCACAAGACTGCATTCTGCATCCCAAATGCACAATACCAATGGACAGTCCTACCTTTTGGGTTAAAGGTTGCCCCCTCTCTCTTCCAAAAGGCAATGACCAAAATCTTTGAGCCTATCTTAGATAGCATCTTAATCTACATTGATGATGTTCTTCGGTTCTTCAAAGGACAAGTCCTCCCACAAAAATTTATTGTCCTCCACAAAAATTTATTAGATCAATTTTTCAGCCTTGCCCAACAACATGGAATAATGTTATCCGAAAGGAAGATTCAATTGGGACAAACTGAAATTGACTTCTTGGGAATGCATTTTTCCAATGGAAGTTACCAGCCTCAACCACATATTGCACAAGAACTGCTAAATTTTCCTGATGAAAATCTCTCGACTAAGCAAGTCCAACAGTTCCTTGGAATTCTCAATTATGTTTAGGATTTTATCCCCAATGCGGCAAACTGGACAAGCCAACTCTCCAAGATGCTAAAGAAGAATGTTACTCCGTGGAGCTCACAACAAACCGAGGCGGTTAAGGAACTAAAGAAGATTCCTCAAAATCCTTCAGCACTTAAAATCCCAACCTCCGGCAAACGAATCCTACAAACTGATGCAAGTGATCAATTCTGGGGGGCAGTCTTGATTGAAGAAGTAAAGGAGAGAAGATACTATTGTGGGCATGCTAGTGGCCAATTCAAGGATGCAGAAAAACATTATCACACTATCTATAAAGAGGCTCTTGCTGTCAAGTACGGGATCCAAAAATTTGATTTTTATCTCAGAGGCCATACATTTGAAGTACAAATGGACAACTCCTCTTTCCCCAAGATTCTAGAATTCAAAAACAAGATGCCACCTGATCCTCAGATACTCAGGTTGAAAAGTTGGTTTTCTAGATATGATTTTAATGTTAAACACATTAAAGGAAACCAAAATTTAGTCCCAGATTTCCTCTCTAGACCAAACAAACTCATCAGCCTCATCACCAGTGTCAATATTTTCCCACTAATCCTAATGGTCAATAATTTACCAGAATATGCCTCCACAACCAAAGACCTCCCTCAAGGAGTAGATTTGTCCTTTTCACCTGCAAAACTTAAAGAGTATGCAAAGAATCGCCTTCATTATTTTTTGCATAAAGCTCTTACAGGTTGCAAGGATAGTTTTCAAGAAAATCTTTTCCATCTAGAGGTTCCTTTCAACAATGCCATTTCAATCAATCCTCACCGTAGATATATCCTTTCAGAGGATCTACTATGGTACACATGGTGTGCCACTATTTTGTATGTCACACCCATTGCTTTACAAACTCAATTCACATATAGGTTCCTGACTGATCCCCGAAATCATGATCATTTGCTTTGGACTCTGTTAGAATGGTTCTCACCTTTAAGCTGGTGGCGGGCAAGATTGAATGATGCTCTAGAAAACGCTATAGCAAGAAAATATCCTGCAAGAGATTTTCAAAAGTTCAGGACCATTTTTATTGTCCATAGGCCCTACTCACAACACCCTGCTACTAATCTTCCGTGTTCCAGGAACCAAGCCTATGTCTGGGATACCTTTGACACATACCCGTTGGTGGAAAATTGTAGAAAAGAACTTGAAAAGCATTTAAGTCAAGTAAATTTATATGAATATGTGCTAGATAGTTCTATGAGCACTTGCATTAGCCATTGTGATAACCTTACTAACCTCCTGAGGAGCAAAGGGGTAATACAAGTAAATAACTCGTTCTACCAAAGAGTGGGTGAAGCAAGTTCCTCCAGACAAAATGAATTAGGGATCAACCTATCTACAAATACAGACTCAATAATGGAACCGGTAGACCAAGATATGGACCAAGATGCTCAAGACACAAATGCTGAGATAATGGATATACTGTTAGCAGAGAAAGTCACTTATGAAGAGACAAGACCCCCATGGTGGTACACTATGTATGAAAGTGTAAACTCTGAAGAATGGCATTACAATAATCTCTCTCCAAGTCAGATTTCAAGATAAGAAGGAATCTTCCCGAAATCATCCAAAGTAAACATAAAACGTGGTGTCATATAGGACAAAGTGTGATGAGTTGTAAGCTAGGGAATGGTGTGGTGTGATATTGTAAGATAAGGTTTGGTGAGCTGTAAGATTCTTGTGATAGAGATAGAGGTCTGCTTCCTTCTATAAATAGGAGTGCTTAGACCACATTGTACTCAGAACAAGAACAAAATAAAACTTGTGTTTTATCATATCCATGTCTTCCTTCTAAGCCTTCTATCTTTCTGAAAGCCAAAGCTATAATGTTTATACCATAACCCTCTACAGAGATGTTGGTATGCTCTACACTTGCCTCTATGAGGATCATGTACATCAGAAAAGACGTCTGACTTTAGATCCATGCTACGGTCCTGCCTATTGTGGTAACATGCTATATAAGAGTAGCCGAACCTTGAGACAAATAGAAGCCAACGGTTGGCTCATCGAAGTCTCGGTTGGTGAACATTATAGGTGTGTTATCATGATAGGAGGCTCTCGGCCAGTATGGTATCAGAGCCACCTCAGGAAAACAGGGTACATATGGTATGAATGTTTTGCATTTTTGCCTATCATATCTTTTTAGCATAGAGTGATGTTAAATTGTTAACAATATTGAGGTTGTTGGCTGAATTGCAGAAGGAAAAAATGAAAAAGTTGTGAGCATGTTTATTCCGGTTGCCTATAATTTCTGGGTTGGATCCACCTTGCAAGCACACAGCCACATGTTATGATTTGTGGCTTGTGAGTAACTCAATATGTCAAAGAATCTGATCCTGCCTTACTCCAGTACACCTTCGTCTTTGTGATTTTTCTCGAAAAAGAAATTACTATTGTCCCTCATTTCTTTATTTAAAAAAAATAGGTTTGCCATATACCACAATTGCTTTCTTTAGCAAACACTATTGTAAGTAGTACATTCCTCAACACTTCTTAAACAAACTCTCTTTGTCTCCATTTTTTAACAGTGCTTTGTTGAGCAAGTATTATTGATTCTCTATTTTCTAGAGCACTTTTTTAAATAAGCATTGTTCATTCTCTATTTTCTATGGTGCTTTAAAAGTGTTGTAAAGTCTAACCATACATTATACTTTGTTCATATTGGTAATGTTTGCTGTTGAATTTTAATTTAAGCTCTATTGAATAACAATTCTAGCATGAGCCATTTCCAAGATTGTTAATATTAACTTTGCAAATAAACTTGTGTACTACTTCACTGTCACATCATTTTTGATGAAGTTAAAAAAGGGAAAAGAATAAATATGTATATATATACGCACATCTCTGATTAATTTGGTTTATTAGGAGAAGTGGACATAAATAAATTTAATTAACATAAATCCTCAATTTCAAATCTTTGTCTATAAAAAATAAAAAGCGAACTTTAGACTATTCTAGAACATATATGTAATGGCACAACATGTCTATTACCATTTTTGTGGATAAGCTCTAAGAGAAAAAATGTATGCAATGATAACGTATGAGTTTTATATGTTGTTATTGTATTATTCACCATTCATACTTATTTTTATTGACTCTTTATAAAAAATAATCAAAAGAATGATAAATAATATAATAATTATGTATAAATATTTAGAATGAAAAAAATATAAATATTCCACTCAAGTTCTAATATCAAAAGTTCAAAACATTGTCACCTACAATAACTATGATATCCTTATACTTTGCTTTGATATGTTCTATATGATCGCTTTGCTGCTACGCTAGACACATTAGTATTTTTATGAATCAAGTATCAAGAGTATCTATTTTTATATGTCTAATACATATACCGCATTCATACACATTTTTATTATGTCTTCTTCGATAATTCCTACACTTTTACATTAAAATATCTTGCCTAATTTGATTTAGAATATTAGTGTACTCAATTGCACGGTGAAAATATCAACATCTGATTAAAATATTTGTCATTTTTATGCTAGTTATTTTCGAAGGTACATTCGATTTTCTCAATTTTTTTCATCACAAAAAAGGAGGGGATTGATAAGACCATGATATGTCTAATGTGCATTATCCTATGTTTTGATGAATCAAATTAAGGTATAAGGAAAAATACCTTTTTCCATGGACGGATGATTATTATTCCAAAGGGAGATGTGCTCTGCTACAAATAGAAAGTAAGTGCGATTTTGATTTGGGCAGCTCCACTAAGGATATATTGCATTTATTGATACCGTATCAAGAAGCCATCATCCAAGGATGTCTCTGCTGGCCACAAATAGTGAAGACTAATAATACTTTACTAAAGAGTTATTAATTTGAAATTGGAATGAATGTTCTAATTAGAATATAGTATTCCGTTTTCATTCCTTATGTATTTACTTTGAAAGAATTATTAGACATATTTATGAGCTTACATTTATATCCATGACACAAAAAAAGATTATCACTCCAATGTATTTGTTGTAAAACTAGTAGTTTAAAAAATCTATAAGGTGTCGGAAGAGGCAAGGACTAAAATATTTGTTTAACGAATGTAGAGAGGCTTGTTCAATAAATAACACATGCATAGGGCGTGATAGGCTAATTACCAAGGAATAATTAACAACTATGAAGAGACTTGATTATCAAACAAAACTTAAAAGTGGAGTCTAGAGAAATGTAGTTAACAAAGAAAACTCATGTTAACATAGACGTGAACGTGACTCTAACTCTAAAAATTTTCATTTATCTATAAACAAAAATTGGAGTTTCAAGAAAATTACAGGTTTGGATATTGATGGGGAGTGGATTGATGACCCTATCACGGTTAAAAATCACATTTCAACATTCTTTGAGGATAAGTTTGATGAGAACTATCGGAGCAGGCCTTCTCTTGATAGTATTGATTTTAACTGTTTGTCTGATGAGAATAATATTTTCTTAACTGCAAAATTTGAGGTTGAATAAATCAAGGAAGCCATATGGAGTTGTGATGGTGATAAAAGTCCTGAACCTGATGGTTACAATTTTACTTTCTTCAAAAAGTTCTGGGATTACCTTAAGGATGACCTGATCAGTTTGGTGGATGACTTCTATAGGTTCGGCAACCTTCCTAGAGGATGTAATGTTTCGTTTATTGTTCTTATTCCAAAGAAAAAAAAGTCCAAAGGGACTCAATGATTTTCGTCTATCTCCCTCATTGGAAGTATTCAAAAGATTATCTCGAAGTTGCTCGTTGCTAGAATTAAAAAGGTAATCCACTTGGTTATTTCTGATTGTCAGTCTGCTTTCATCAAAGGTATATTCATCATGGATGGTGTGGTTGTGGCTAATGAGGTAATTGATCAAGCTAAAAAGAAGAGGAGAGGAGATTGCTTCATTCTGAAAGTGGACTTCGAAAAGGCTTATGACTCACTGAATTGGGAGTTTCTCATTTATAAGTTGGAGAGATTGGGTTTTTGTCTTAAATGGAGGCTGTGGATAATGAATTTACTTCAAGTAAATTCCGTGTCCATTTTGGTAAATGGGAGTCCTACCAAAGAGTATTCTGTGGCTAAAGGTTTGAGGCAAGGCGATCATTTAGCTCCTTTTCTTTTCCTCATTGTTGCTAAAGGTCTTAGTGGCATCATCAGAATAGCAGTAACAAAGAACATTTATTTTGGGTATAAGGTTGGTAAGGATGCAATGTCTATTTCTCACCTTCAATATGCAGATGACACCCTTCTAATTGGAGAGAATTTCGAGCATAATATTATGGTGCTAAAAAGTATCCTTAAATTTTTTGAATTGGCTTATGGGCTGAAAATTAACTTTCACAAAAGTTGTTTTCTGGGTATAAACTCAAGTAGTAAATTTAATATGAAGGCGGTGGATAAATTGTATTGTGTTGTTGGCTCTATCCCTTTTAATTTTTTGGGAATTCTTGTTGGGGTAAATCCTAAAAGGCTCTCTACTTGGTCTCCTATCATTGAGTCTTTCCAAAAGAAACTCTCTCTTTGGAAGCATAAGCTCATCTCCTTTGGTGGTAGGGTCACTCTTCTAAAATCAGTATTATGTTCCTTACCTATCTATTTCTTTTCTTTCTATAAAGCCACAGTTAGTGTGATAAATTTTATTGTAAAAATTCAGAGACGATTTCTTTGGGGGAAGGGGGAAGAGAGAAAAAGGATTCATTGGGTGAGGTGGGAGAAAGTGTGCTAAAGATGAAGGAGGTCTTGGGACTAAAAATCTATTCATTTTTAACTTAGCTCTGTTAGGTAAATGGAGATGGAGATTGTTGTTTGAGGGAGACTCTCTTTGGGTGAAAGTGTTAAAGTCGAAGTATGGGGATGCGTTTTTAAGGTGTACAGGGGATGGTGACTTAGAGTGCTTTATGAGGGGTTCTGCTTAGTGGAGAGAATTAGGGAATCTTAGTCAAAACAGAGAAGGAATAGGTTGTGGTTGGATAAATGATGGTATCTGTAGGTCTTTAGGTTGTGGCTCTTCTATAGAATTATGGACTGATTTATGGGTGGGGAGTGATACTCTCAAAAGTTCATTTCCCAGATTATTTCAGGTGGCTTTGGACAAAGAGGCAACTATTATTTCCTTGGGTGCATGGAATAACGGGGTTTGGTCATGGATTTTGAGATGGAGAAGGAACTAATTCTCTTGGGAGATGAAGAAATTTGAAGAACTCCTTAGATAACTCCATGGAATTGTGCCTAAACAACACTCTGATGACTCTTGCAATTGGATTCATGATACGAATGGAAAATACTCGGTTAGAAATGCTTATCAAACTCTATAAAAAGTGGATGGAAGTTGTGGTCTTGCCTTCTTCAAAAGACTCTGGGCTTGTAATGCTCCAACAAAGATGAAATGCCTAGTGTGGAAAATTGCCTTGAATGAGTTACCAACTAGAATGAATATTTCTCGTAGAAGTGGACTAATTGCTCATGTCACTATTCTTTGCTCTCTTTGTGGTAAGGTGGAGGAATCTACTAGTCATTTGTTCTTCTCTTGTTCTGTATCTTATCTTGTTTGACAACAACTCTATTCTTACTTTGGGCTATCCTCCATTATTCGTTATGACGTCATGTCTTCTTTTGCAATTCATGAAAGTGCTCTATGGTTGGAGAATAAGAAACAAAAATGGTGGATGACACTTTGGTTTGTCACAATTTGGACTATTTGGCACATTAGGAACAAAACTATTTTTGATAATAAGATGTTCCAAGTATATGAGGTGATGGAGCTTATTTTTATGCACTCTTGGAGCATTCTCAATGCTCACTTTCCTCTTTTTTCTTATTCACTTGTTGATTGGGTGAGACACCCATCAAATTGTCTCTCACTTTATTAATTAAAAGATTATGTGGATAAAAGTACCACTTGTTCTCCTAATTTCTTTATCTCTTGATTAATACTATTTTGATTGCAGATAAAAAAAACATATTTTCCATCTGAATTTAGTGGGCTACGGATAAGATTACACCATTTCCATTCTCCATTGTTGTAACTTACTTTCCATCTCAATTTCACACCAACTACAACATCAACATCGTACCTTGAGAAATTACTTGACATTACAACCGTTTCAGTTTTTTATGTTGAACTTATTACATTTTAGGTTGGATTTACTTCTTATAAGAAATTGTTTTTACAGATGGAGATGAGTTCTGAGTCTCCTACCAAAACACTACGCATTGTAGGATAGACAAACAAAAGAAAAAACCTCTTCAAAATTAAAAAAAATTGAATATCAGGGCTGCCATAGCCAAAGGAAAATGTGCAGTGTAACCATAATATAGAAAGATGATCCAAGTCGTAAGCTAAATTTGTCGATAGAAGAAAAGAATGGAAGAATAGAGATTTGTTGTCACAAACTTTGTTCAATATGTTGTCTTGTATCAATGATAATGAAACAAAAATACCAATAATAATGAAAGTTAAATTTTTTAATTGACTTAGACATCTTTTAATTTTATTAGCGTGAGATAGTGTATGAAATATGATATGAGATAACAAATCTTTGTTAATATATGATAAGCAAAATATATTGTTAAAAAATATTGTTTATCTTTATTGCAATCTTCAAATATAAAGTTATAAACGTTAAACATTGTATTAATAAAACTTATTCCTGAAGTGTTCAGTCCAAAAGCTTAGTTGAGCTGGTTGGTTATTTGGTGATTGAAGTTAAATTAATTCTAATTATTGGTTTATAATTTTTGAAGTTACTAGTTTGAATGAAAATGCATAATGTGATGATGGTTGATCATTGATGGATCAAACTAGTGGGAGTGTTGTTAACTCTTATTGGAACATACTCAACATCAAAACACTGCCCACAATAACTTGCCAACCAAGCCACAAGCATATGTGCCCCATGCTCACACCAACAAAACCAAAGGCTCATCCCATGCTCCAGCACAAGCCACTGGTTCAAGTAACTCGGTCCGAGTCCTTTGCGCCATAGCGCATCAGGGCAAGGCCCTTGACCGAGACAACATAGCTCAGGCCACGCCAAACATCAAGCATAGTCACCTCGGTCAGGATGATCGTGCCACGCCAAGCATCAAGCGTAGTCCCCTCGGTCAGGTTGCTCGTGCCAGGCTTACCAGGCTCGGTCAGATTGTCACGCCAGACCTGCTCAGACTGATGCACACTAGTGTTGGTGCACAACAACATACGGTCAGGCGCATGACCCTAACTGACCTTGGCGCACTAGATCTCAACCAAGGCCTCAAGGCATGCGCACCAGATTTCCACCAAGGCTTGACTGACCTTGGCGCACCAGGTTTCAACCAAGGCCTCAAGGCTTGCTCGGTCAAAGTTCTTTGCACATGGGCACCTAGTTGGCACGTGTGTTTTATATGGGCACACCTCATATATTCTAGAAGATAGCTCACCCAATGTTAGTTAGGCAAGTTTGTTGGTTAGTTAGTTCGGTTTATTCTCATCTTAACCACATTGCTTCTGCTGCAAGTAATGCAGCTTTTCTATATAAGGAAGCATATGGCTATGTAATCAATTAAGGAAAAATAAAATAAAAAGATCATGAGGTATATTGAGTCTAATTTTCGCAATATGGTATCAGAGCCTTCTCTATGAAGGCTCTGTTTACCCAAGATTGTAGAAATCTTTGTCACTCACCTCATTCAAAGGAGACATAGCCAAGAATTCAGGCGAAATAGAAAGAAGGAGCAGCCAAGAATTGATTGGCAATGGAGCAAGAAAGAAGCATGCTAACCACCTTGAGCACTAGCGAAGTACAGAGCCCATATTTCCTCCATTCAGGAGAGAATCCAGGGGTTGTGTTGGTCACACCACCACTTGAAGGAACAAATTATCAGTCATGGATGAGATCCATGAGGAGAGCACTAAAGACCAAGAACAAACTAAAGTTTATTGATGGCTCTATTACACCTCTACCACAATCATCTTTGGAGTATGACATGTGGGATAGATGCAACAACATGGTCATATCATGGATCACAAGATCCCTCTCACCAGAGATTGCACAAAGCACCATGTACATTGAGAGTGCTCAAGAGTT
>NC_032019.1:15239717-15249665 GCF_001865875.1 Lupinus angustifolius | reverse complement strand
GAGGAGGTAATATGCAAGGAAGAGGAAGGAGCTTTGGCAGGAGCTCTAACAGAGGGTTTGGTGGACAAAGAAATGGCGGGAAAAAGGTATGCACCTATTGTGGGAGGAACGGGCATACAATAGAAACATGCTATTTCAAGCATGGTTTTCCTCCCAACACACCTCAAGTGAGATCAAGACAAGATAGTGGATCAGTCAATGTAACAACAACTCAGGAGATGAACCAAGACAAAATTGAAAAGAATCAGGCACCAACCTCTGATACAAAGAACATAGGCTTCAACTTTGGGCCAGAGCAATATGCTCAATTGGAGTCACTCTTCAAAAGCATTGGAACAAACAATGGAGCAGGGAATGGACATAATGTGAATCAACTTAGTATCATGGCAAACACTGACACTCAAAGCAGACCTGGCCAAGAACATCAAGAACCGTCAGGTATAAATGATCAATGTATACTTGACACAGGGGCCAGTGACCACGTGTGCCCCTCCTTATCAAAATTTAATACCTTTAAGCACATAAGGCCTATCACTATAAACCTGCCTAATGGAACCACTATTCAAACCAAAATATCAGGCACAATAATCTTCTCTGAGTCATTGGCCTTACACAATGTATTGTATGTGCCTACTTTTAAATATAACCTGATCTCAGTGCACAAGCTAGTGTGCTCATTACACTGTAAACTAATGTTTGATGACTTAAATTGCTCTATCCAGGATATGACTACCTTGAGGATGATTGGGCATGCTGATGTTGTTAATGGACTTTACATGCTTAGGAGAGACCTTAAGGATAGCTTGGATATAGTGCATGATGTGAATACTTTAAATACTTTGCCTTTTTTTGACTTGTGGCACTTTAGGCTAGGCCATCCTTCAATGAACATACTTAACTCTGTATGCAAAACCTTTAGCTATATAGACTGTAAACATAATCTTGTATATGATTTCTACCACTTGGGTAAACAAGCTAAGCTTTCTTTTCCAAATAATATGCATAGATGTTCATATGCCTTTGATGTTGTCCATATGGACATTTGGGGGCCCATAGCAAATATTTCTATACATGGCCATAGGTACTTTCTTACTGTTGTTGATGATCACACTAGACATACTTGGTTATTCCTTATGAAATCTAAAGTAGAAGCTAGACATCTTATGTATGCCTTTGTCCAAATGGCTCACACTCAATTTGGGAAACTGATCAAAGTCATTAGGACAGATAATGGTGTTGAATTCAACACCCCTAGTTTCTTTATGGAGAAAGGAATAATGCATCAAACATCCTGTGTAGAAACCCCTCAGCAGAACTCGGTTGTGGAGAGGAAACATAGGCATATACTAAATGTGGCAAGGACCTTACTCTTCCAATCAAAGCTCCCTAAAACCTTTTGGTCATATGTTGTCCATCATGCAGTATACCTTATAAATAGATTACCAACCCCAAACCTACAGCACAAGTCACCATATGAACTTCTCAATTATAAACTACCCAACTTACAAGATCTGAGAGTTTTTGGCTCTCTATGCTTTGCTAGCACCCTAGCTCAACATAGGACTAAGCTTGACCCTAGGGCCCGAAAGTGCATATTCCTTGGATTCAAAGACAACACAAAAGGGTACATACTCTTTGATTTAAGAAACAGAGAAATCTTTATTTCTCGGCATGTCATATTTCATGAACACATCTTTCCCTATAACACCAAACAGACTAGAGACCTCACCGTCACACCAATAGAGAGTGATGACTTTGCCCTTCTACACCAGAGCCCAATGTTCCATGACACAACAGATCAACAAGCTAACAACCTGCCCTTAGAGTCAAATAGTCCTAATCATATCCCTGGCACAACCACTAACTCTGAGGTCACCAACAACCCTGTTAGAAGATCTCAGAGGAATAGAAGTGCCCCTGCCTACCTGCATGAGTTCCACTGCAATCTTCTCTCCCCTAGCCATACTCAAACCAAACACACCAAGGCTAGCCATCCTTTATCCACTGTCCTCTCCTATAACACAATCTCACCTAGTTATCTAAAGCATATATTGTCTGTTCAGACCAATATAGAACCTAAACACTACTACCAAGCAGTCAAGCACCATCACTGGATAGTAGCCATGCAACATGAATTAAATGCCCTCGAGATAAATAGAACTTGGAGCATAGTTGACTTACCACCTGAGAAGACCCCTGTAGGATCCAAGTGGGTTTACAAGAGTAAGTACAAATCTGATGGCACTATTGAGAGATACAAGGCAAGATTGGTTGCCAAGGGATATAACCAAACAGAGGGGCTTGATTACTTTGACACTTTTGCACCAGTCATTAAACTAACCACAGTAAGGCTCCTCTTAGCCATTGCAGCCTCACAAAATTGGCTTGTGCATCAATTGGATGTCAACAATGCCTTCTTGCATGGTGACGTACATGAGGAAGTCTACATGTCCATTCCTCAGGGTGTCACATGTACAAACCCAAACAAAGTTTGTAAACTCCACAAGTCCCTTTATGGTTTAAAACAACCTGGAAGGCAATAGTTCACTAGGTTAACCAAATGCTTATTATCCCTTGGCTACACACAATCTCACCATGACCACTCTTTATTTACTAAGGCTTCTAACTCTGTCTTTACTGCCTTACTTATATATGTTGATGACTTGGTGTTAGCTGGTAACAGTCAAAAGGAAATTGATTTGGTCAAATTATGCTTGGACACTCACTTTAAAATTAAAGATCTAGGCCCAATCAAATACTTCTTAGGCCTAGAAATTGCTAGATCCACACAAGGCATCACCTTGTGCCAAAGAAAATATGCACTTGATATTCTTGTAGATACTGGCTTCCTAGCCTCAAAACCAACACCAACACCCATTGTGAAGACCACCATGCTACAACAAGACACATCAACTCCTCACTCTGATCCAGCAGCATACAGAAGATTGGTAGGCAGACTTCTATACCTGACCAACACAAGACCGGATATCAACTATGCTGTGCAACAACTAAGTCAATTCATGGCACAACCAACCATCACTCACCAACAAGCTCTCACTCGTGTCCTGAGATACATCAAAGAAAGCCCCGGACAAGGAATATTTTACTCCACCACATCAGCTCTTCAGCTCAAGGCTTTTAGTGATTCAGATTGGGCAGCCTGCATTGACTCACGCAAATCCATCAATGGTTCTTGTGTTTTTCTTGGTGATTCCTTAGTCTCTTGGAAGTCCAAAAAGCAAACCACCGTGGCTCGTTCCTCTTCTGAAGCAGAATATAGAGCATTAGCTTCCACCTCATGTGAGATCCAATGGCTCACTTATTTGCTCACCAATTTCAAGGTACATTTCATTCAACCTGCCCTCTTATATTGTGATAATAATTCAACTCGATATATTGCTTTAAATTCTGTCTTTCATGAAAGAACTAAGCACATAGACATTGACTGCCATGTGGTTCGAGAACGACTCCAAAACAAGCTCTTCCACCTCCTTCATATCCAAACAACTCAACAAATAGCAGATATCCTAACTAAAGCTTTGGATCCTACACCATTCCATTACTTGCTTTACAAGCTGTGCAAATCAACATCTATGCTCCAGCTTGTGGGGGGCTATTGGAACATACTCAACATCAAAACACTGCCCACAATAACTTGCCAACCAAGCCACATGCATACGTGCCCCAAGCTCACATCAACAAAACCAAAGGCTCATCCCATGCTCCTGCACAAGCCACTGGTTCAAGCAACTCGGTCAGAGTCCTATGCGCCATAGCGCATCAAGGCAAGGCCCTTGACTGAGACAACATAGCTCAGGCCACGCCAAACATCAAGCATAGTCACCTCGGTCAGGATGCTCGTGCCACGCCAAGCATCAAGCATAGTCCCCTCGGTCAGGTTGCTCGTGCCAGGCTTACCAGGCTTGGTCAGATTGTCATGCCAGACCTGCTCAGACTGATGCACACCAGTGTTGGCGCACAACAACATACGGTCAGGCGCATGACCCTGACTGGCCTTGGCGCACCAGATCTCAACCAAGGCCTCAAGGCATGCGCACCAGATTTCCACCAAGGCTTGACTGACCTTGGCGCACCAGGTTTCAACCAAGGTCTCAAGGCTTGCTCGGTCAAAGTTCTATGCACATGGGCACCTAGTTGGCACGTGTATTTTATATGGGCACACCTCATATATTCTAGAAGATAGCTCACCCTATGTTAGTTAGGCAAGTTTGTTGGTTAGTTAGTTCGGTTTATTCTCATCTTAACCACATTGCTTCTGCTGCAAGTAATGCAGCTTTTTTATATAAGGAAGCATATGGCTATGTAATCAATTAAGGAAAAATAAAATAAAAAGATCATGAGGTATATTGAGTCTAATTTTCGCAATAACTCTCTCCCCTCTCACTTCATGGGTAGTTTCCGTGAGAGTGGAGACGTTACTTTTTCCAATAACTCATCTTAAACTCTTCTATAAATAGAGACACCCATGTATTGTAGAAACATCTCATTCATTTCATTCTTTGATATCTCATGAATAGAAATATAAAGAGAGAATTATAGAAACACTAATGGTTGAGTAAGGAAAGTGTAGTGTCATATAGAGAATGAATGAAACTGAGTTCCTAATCATCAAGGAACGCATAAAGGGAAGACGAAAAAGTGAGAAAAAAAGCAACCAAAAAGTACATAAAGGGAAACACAAATGGAACCATGTATTCCTTACTCTATTCTTTTATCACATATAAATGTCATAATGTTAAGTTCTAAATTAAGGAGTTCTTATTAACTATTAAAGGGCTCATAAATTTTTTAAAAGTCTAACAACTACTGCATAAGTACCATAGTAACTATACTTCCCACGTTCTAGGGAGGGTACGTTGTAGAATAATCACACAATCATGTGCTCAAAGATGAGAGAAAAGAAGTACATCCATAATTAATAGAAGAGTAAAATATTAAACTCTTTCTCCATGATCCGTATCTTCGATATTTTTTAATCAGATTTTCTCCCTCTGGAAAATGTCGGATAATACATCCATTAGTTTGGAGTTAAAGTTGAAAACTTCAAAAGTTTTTAGTAATTTTTATGTGGGTGATGTTTAAGTTAGGTACAAATTACTAGTATAATACGGAATTAGCAAAAGACTAAGATATTTGCCACTGAATTGTTATAGCAAGTGGTATATAAAATAATAAACATTTACTGTCGGACCTATAGTGCATTAAAGTTTTGGATTATTATTGAAGATAACCAACCTTCTATTGGTTACTTTAACAAATTGGGATAAAAAACATGAAAAAATAATGTAGCAAATTTAACGCATGCTTTGTCTTCGTTAGACGACTATAACTCTTCTGTTTGGTACTCAAGATGGAAATGGATACTAAGAATTAAGTATTTCCAACTTGATGGTGGCAAGTTGGCAAGTACATGGACGTAATACGAAAACAATTGTGTATGAGGAGTGAAAATTTAGCTCGAGTTAAACAAAGTCTAAATTTCAAATGAAAAAGTAGATTTGATCATTAGCATCATCATTTAGAAATAATATATACTATACTAGGAAAAATGAATATTATCTGTTAGAAATTATTTCTAACATTATCATCATATATGACGGCATAATATAATGCAATTTCGTTTATCTTTGGGCCACCATTCCTTTTAAGTCTAACCTAGTTCTATCCAAGACAATGTAGTAGCCAGTGTTGTGAGGACCGGACTGACCGTTGACCGGATTTGAAAACGGTTATGTATTGCAGCCTTAACTGAATGAGAGTTGAACCGCTTTGAACCGAAGAAATTCCGTTCCGACCATGTTAAACCCGGTTAAACCGAATTAACCCGGGAAGTTAACCGGACAGTTCACTTAAAAAATAAAAATAAAAATGGAACACTGCTCTAATATTTTGTTTTACTACCATCCAAAAAAGATGAAGATGTTATTACTTCAATATAATTATACATAATTATTAATTATTTATTGTTTTACATTTATATATAACTATATATTTGTAGATAAAATTATTAATTATGTATGGATCATCCGATCAGACCAGACGGTTTAACTGGTTAAACCGGTTAAACCAAATACGGAACCTCTGCCGATTTGATGTCCGGCTCGGATTTCACAATATTGGTAGTAGCAACGGATAAGATTTGTTCAACCAATTTTATTATGTATTATAGTCGTCCAAACTGGTGCAATTTAAGGATACCAAAAGATAAAATATAAAAATGTTTTACTAAAATTGAAATTCTTACTGAAAACTAGGATTTTGTTAACCTCGGTTTAGGTTAATGATCAGCGATCGAAAGATGAAAAGTTAATTTTGAAAAGGATGTATTTAATAAATTAAATATTTTGTTGGAACCAAAATAATTTTAATTTTCAAGTGAAAAAACTTATTTTCCTAGAAACAATTTAGTGATGTCTTTTTCTTATAAGGTGTTTTGATAGATAACAACTAATTTTATTTGCAAACAAAATTAAATTAATAATTTTCTATGCCTATATGTTTCATATCGAAAAAATAATTCTAAAAAATGTTTTTCAAATCACGTCTAATATTCTATATGAGAAAATCTGTTTTTGAGATGTTCAGTCAAATGTGTCAAGTAACAAAGTTTTTCCAATGACTTATCATATCTAGTATTAATTGCATAGGGTAATATATATATATATATGCATAAAATCATCTCAGTTCTGTTAAGACAAATTGTGTACAAATACAATTGTGTTAAATGACCCCCACATTTTTTGGTAGCATCCCTTATCATTTTAGGTAAGGAATTAATCATTTTTGGAGTTCGTAACTGTCTTTCCCAAGAAGTGTCGCTCACATAAATCAAACTCTCAACCTTAAGGATTCAGTAAAGTCTTACACCATTAGATTAATGCCTCATTTTCAATCTTTTATACAAAAAATTACTCTCCAATCATTCGAAATCAAATATCTCTCCTGCACAATTATTGTGAATGATTAATTTTTCAAATATTAAATATTTTTTCTTTGTGAGAAAAACAATATTCTTGGAAAGAGAAATGTATTGTTCTCTAACCTAATTGCAGAGGAAGAAGACGAATTTGCACACAATAGAATAATCAGAAACCCATGTGAACAAATCATGAAGTCATTAATTAAAGTCTGATTTTATGATCAAAGAGAAAAAAACTAGGGATGACAACAGACACATGTAGGCATGAGAGTGCTTTCTCGTGCCCAATCCGCAATATTTGTGAATACTCATGTGGGTAAAGAGTATTTGCAGGTCCCAACGGGATTTTAATTATATATTTATATAATTTGTAATAATCAATATGTAAAAATAATTGTTACATAAATAATATGATATTTACATGATAAATAATATTATATTAGTATCATAGTCAAATATCTGTAATTTATTATGAAATAATAATAAAGTATATGATATATAATCTTAAAATAATAATAAATATATATAAATTTTTTACTAAAAACTAAATATATATAAAAATTTAACTAAAAACTAAATATATAAATTTGCATGTACCCGCAGGATAGGTATCACAAAACCAGCTCCGGCCTATAAACTATTATTGCGGGTACCTGTTGCAGTTATTTCCACGGGCATTCACGAGTTAGGTTTTTTTGCCATCCCTAAAAAAAACCTATATACATCGAGAAGAATTCATATACAAAGGATCCAAAACATTTGATGTAAAACTGACCTGGTTCAAGAAACAACAAATTCTACCATTACATCATTCTCAGTATCAAGACCGAACGAAACTCACTACATTGAATCTTAAATCTAAAATATATTTGTTTAAGAATGTTGAAACATATTTAAATATATTGAAAGTTTTTTATAAAAGGGAGAAAACCTTATAAGTGCACAAGACATAACACAAGAGATATATACATGAGAACACAAGTGAATAAAATTCTAGATAGAATTATTCTTGTATAGAAATTTTATTTTTCTAGAATTAATACATAATTGTATTTTATAATATATCTTGTAAAAGGTAACCTAAGATGAAAGACATAAAATAATGAGAGTTTATGTTGTAAATGTTATAAAATTTTATTAGTAAGTCTTAAGACTCAAGTGATCTTATATCTCTATATCTATACCTAGAGAGTTATAAAAGGTCAACCATAAAATCGAGTATATAGCCTTAATAGGCACGGTAGTTAAAGAATACCTGAAAAAATTTAGATTCTAGAGAGGCTTAGTAAGTGAAAGAAAGTTTATTGTTTAGAACCTCAAGATGCTTGATATATAAATAATACTTTTCATCTATGTAAGAAGTAATTGAAATTCTTATTGGAGAATAGACTGAATACAACCATTAATAGTAAACTAGGATAATATACTATTGGTATTTTATATATCCCTTAACTCTTTGGTGCTTTATCTTGAAATCAATTATTTTATATATGTTGTCATCATATAATTGGTTGTTAAAAAAATTTAGTATCAAAATATTTAATAAAAACTGAACAAACACAATTCAACACACCTTCTTCTGTTTGCTTGTGGCAATTTCAATTGGTATTAGAGCTCATATTCTTTAGGTTGAACATCTTAAAAATACTTAGGAAAGTATGACCACCACACCATCATAAAAAGACCATCACTAATTTATAGTTTTGATTATGGTTATTGGAAGAAAAGGATGACGACTTTTTGTGACATTCAAAATGCTCATATATTGGATCTAATAGAAACATGATATTCTGAGGCAATGAGTAGCAATGGAGAATTTCTATCCTGATTTTCATGGTCAACAGAACAGAAGATTCAACATCAAATGAATTTGAAAGCGAAGCAGGAATTGATGTATGCAATATCAAGGTCAGAGCATGATAAAGTCCACAACTGCTACACAATTACGAACATGTGGACACCTTAGCCCTAGCTCACAAAGGATCTACCTTAGTAAATGAGTTCAAAATAAGTTTACTTGTTCACCAATATGAACTCTTCAAAATGGGAGATCACAAGACAATTGATCAAATGTTTGAAATATTCGAAAAGAAATCATGTCAAAAAGCTACTAGGTGTCTCTCAAATAAGTGAATACCAAAGGTAACAACTATCCAGGAAGCTAAGGATATAAATATTATAACTCTAGAGGACCTTCTAGGACCTCTTAAAGTTCATGAAGTTGAACTTAATGAGGGGAGACTTAAAAGATTCCGTAAAAGGTAAGTCAATTGCTTTGAAGGCAAGAAAGGCACATTCATTGAGAGCGTCGAAGGATGAAAAATCATTTGAAATAGAAGAGCCTTACGAGAATGAGGATTGATAAAAAAAAAATATGAATTGTCATTCATCTCTTGGAAGATCTATCATATGTGGAAAAAGAAATGAGGCTTCCCAAGGAAGCATCTGAACAAGAATGTTGGGAAAAGGAAATGGAACTCAAAGGATAAGAACGCACTTGCATATTTCAAGTGCCACAAGTACGTCTTGACACTTCAAACCAGATTATCCTAAACTAAATGAAAAAGGAAAAGAAGCTTCAAGAAGAAGTGAGGACTGATGGCTACATGGAAAGATATGGATCTCTCACAATCTATTGAAGAGAGTGAAATCATAAGAAGAAGAACACTCGTGTCTCATGATTAGCATAATATTTGAATGTGAGGAATTCTGATAGTATTTAAGAAATGAAAGTTATAGTAATGAAAATAAAAGTGGAGAAGCTTTGGAGCTACATAACTTAGAATAATTTGCTTTTTATTTGGATGCTTTACAAATGAAGGGTGAGTGCCTATTTATAGGCTTTCTACAACACTTATGAATTTCTAGATGGTTCCATAAGTATCTAGTATACATTTTTCTCAAGATTTCTAGATAATTCTTTAATTATAATACTAAATGCCTATAATAGAATATACTAGAAGCTTAGGATAATTCTAGATATTATGATACAATCATCACTACTTGTT
>NC_032019.1:15222362-15239617 GCF_001865875.1 Lupinus angustifolius | reverse complement strand
CTGGTGAAGATTGTTCATGTGGGAGTGTAGTTGGCGTACCTGGATCTTCTGTTGCTTTTTCTACTTCTCCAGTTACTTGTGGTTGTTGTGTTGCTATTGAGATGTTGTGTCTCTCAATCTTGCCTTCATTCCAGTTCCAAGCGTCACTTTCATCAACTTCAACATCTCGACTGATGATAAGTTTCTTCGTTTCTAGATTGTATATGCGATAGCCTTTTGACTGTGTGCTATATCCCAAGAAGATGCCTCTTATCGTCTTGTCTTCTAGTTTGTGTCTCTTTTCTTTTGGGACATGTATATAACAGATAGATCCAAAAACTCTTAGATGTTTAGCTGATGGCTTTCTACCGCTCCAAGCTTCTATAGGAGTTTTACCTTAGATTGCCTTTGTTGGACATATGTTCATTATGTAGACAGCTGTGTAAACTGCTTCGGCCCAAAAGGTGTTTGGCAAACCTTTATCCTTGAGCATCGATCTAGCCATTATGCCTTCATCCTCACAAAATTTATCAAATTCGTGAGAGTTGTACTCTTTGCCACGATCGCTTCTGAGTACTTTTATATGTTTCCCGCTTTGCTTCTCGACAAAGGCCTTGAACTTCTTGAATATTCCAAAGACTTCTGATTTTTCTTTTATAAAATAGACCCATGTCATTCTAGAAAAGTCATCAATGAAGAGGATGAAATACCTGTTATTAGTGAGGGATGGCGTCCTCATTGGTCCACATACGTCAGTATGGATGAGCTCCAACAAGCGTTTTGCTCTCCAAGATTTCCCACTTGAAAAAGGTAGTCTATGTTGCTTCCCAAGTAGACATCCTTCACAAGCTCCTTCATTCTCTTGGATGCATGGAAGATCCTTCATCATTCTTTTATGATATAATAGCTTTAAGGCTTGGTTATTAAGATGACCAAATCTTCGATGCCATAGCCATGATTCATCAACTTGAACCTTCATAGCGATGTTAGTAGCATATTTCCAAGTTATTGGAAAACTTCTATTTCTTTTCTCCATTTTAACTTGGGCTATTTCAAACTTTCTATTATTGTCATATATATTGCATGTATCTCCCTCAAAGTGGAGAGAGTAACCTTTTTCCATCATTTGGCCAATACTCAAGAGATTTTCTTTAAGGTTAGGAACTAGTAAGACATCTTTGATAAGTCGCGTACCTGATTGTGTCTCCACCATGACAGTGCCTTTGCCTTTAGACTCAACCATGGTGCCATTACCTAATCGAACTTGCACTCTGACAGACTCATCAATATCTTTGAAAATGCTCCCGTCCTTAGCCATGTGGTTACTACAACCACTATCCAAGTACCAGTTTTCTTCTTTATCACGACTACAGACTTGGTTGGCATAGAATAGTTGTTGGTCATGTTTGCATTCTTCAGTGAAATTGGCCTGATGATTATTTTTGTTGCGACAATTTTGCTCTGAGTGCCCAAATCTTTTGCAATATTGGCATTGTATCTTTCCTCGATATCGACAATATTTTTCTGAATGGCCTGACTTCTGGCATATGCCGCAAGGAAGATATTTTGCTTGATTGTTTCTAGAGAAGTCTTTAGAAATCTCTTTGTTTCTAGAATGTTCCGCACCAATATTATTTCTTCTTTGATATTCTTTATTCTGAGACCTTAGTCTGAGCTTTGATTGAAAGGCATTTTCTAGTGAACCTTCATCATGCCTACTCAATCTTTGCTCATAAGCTTCTAGAGAGCCCATTAGTTCTGTTACTGATAGAGTAGACAAATCTTTGGTTTGCTCAATCGTAGTAACTATTGAGTCATATTTTTGGGGAATTGAAATCAGAATTTTCTCAACAATTCTTTTGTCAAGAATATTTTCCCCATAGGCTTTCATTTGATTGACTATTTCTTTTATTTTAGAATAATAGTCTTTTATGGTCTCAGACTCTTTCATCTTAAGTAATTCAAACTCACGCCTAAGAGTTTGAAGTTTAATGGTGCGTACCTTATCACTGCCATGAAACTCCTCCTTTAGTGTATCCCATGCTTCTTTGGCACTTGTAGCTCCCATTATTCTTGGAAAGATAGTCTCAGCCAAGGCTTGTTGTAGAATAAATAACGCCTTTGCATCCTTTTGCACATTTTCTTTCAGCTCCTTTTTCCGAGTCACGGTAAGAGTTGAAGTATTCTCTGGAGTAGTGAATCCTTCTTCTACAATATCCCACAAATCTTGGGACTGGAAGAAAGTAGTCATTTTTGTGCTCCAAAAATCATAGTTTTCTCCGGTGAAAATTGGGATGGGAATTGATGATGATTGAATAGTGCTAGCCATAGCTCAAAGTGTATAAAGATGGTTTAGTATGGATGTAAGATTTTAGAAGTAGTTGAAAATGGATAGAGTATTATTCTACGCCCAGTGTATGACCAAACGTAGCTCTGATGCCACTGATAGTATTTTAGAAATGGAAGTTATAGTAGTGAAAATAGAAGTGGAGAAGCTTTGGAGCTACACAACTTAGAATAATTTGCTTCTTATTTGGATGCTTTACAAATGAAGGGTGAGTGCCTATTTATAGGCTTTCTACAACACTTATGAATTTCTAGATGGTTCCATAAGTATCTAGTATACATTTTTCTCAAGATTTCTAGATACTTCTTTAATTATAATACTAAATGCCTATAATAGAATATACTAGAAGCTTAGGATAATTCTAGATATTATGATACAATCATCACTACTTGTTTCTACACAAGTATAGAAGCTTCTAGAAAGTGTGCATCAATATTTTATCAAATTTGATGGAAGGTAAAAACATATAACATATTTACTCTTCAAAGGAACTTTAAAGAACTTCTACATAATTCATCCATCTTTTCATATAATATAAATATCCCAAGAAAAAATTATTGAAGTTATCCAAAGAACATGACAACATGCACATAGAGAATCTTGACTTGCTTCTACAATATTCAAGATTTCTTTCCAACAATTTTGGTTTATGATATGATCCTGACAAGGACGAAAATGCCTCAAAGTAGGTTAAACATCATCCAAAAGCTGCTACGAGCATTCATTATCATAAGCCAAAGATGGCCCGTGCAACACTTAGTGTAAAGTGTGTGGAAAGAGTTGACATCTGTCCACTAAGTGCAGACATAGAAATTAATCCTACTAACAAAAGAGGATTCAAATCGGTACCTAAAAATAACATAATGCATGTGGCAAATATGCTTAGCAACATAAAGGAAATGAATATCCTGGTCCTTGGACAATGACTACTCATGTCACATGATGGGAGCAAGGTCTCTGTTCCAAGACCTTAGACCCATGATGGACTGTGGTTGAGTCATATTTCGAGGAAACTAGAAATCGAATATCATTTGCATTGATAAAATGGGTAAAAATCCTTTTCCTCTATAGCTAATGTTTTATATATTAAAGGATTGGAACATAATCTAGTTAGCATATGTAAATTGTGTGATAATGAAATTCTTGTTACTTCTAACAAAGACATGGATAAAGTCAATAAATCTGAAAGACCACTCCTATTCATTGCAAAGAGGCAAAACAAGTTGTATAAGATTGACTTAGAGAACCTTTCTAATCAAAGTGTATCATGTCTAGTGACCATTAAAGATGAACAATGGTTTTGACAAAAAAGGCTAGATTATACAAGCTTGAAATTTATTTCAATGCTGAATGAGCATAACCTCGGGAGAGGATTATCAAACCTTTAGATCTAACTCTCTATGTGAGGAATGCCATTTGGAAAACAAGTTAAATGTACTTTCAAATCCAAGAATGTTGTTAGTATCTAAAAAGCATAATAGTTGCTACATATTGATCTTTTTGGTTCAACATAAACCACATATGTAAGTAGAAAGAAATATGGTATTTTCAAGTTGACACTGAACTGTTTCTTAATGTAGTGAGTCAGAAGAGAGAATACAATAAGAGTGAATTATCTCAAAGATATTTTGATAATATATAACTGAAGATAAAAGAAGTCAATTACATATTCGAATCAATGTCTAAAGTTGACATAAGACGATAATTACATATTTGAACTGACATCAAATGTCCAGTTTAAACCTTGGATTTAAATTATAATTGAGTTCTTTTATCTATTTTATACTTTAAGTTGTTTAACCAATGTCAAATGTTCAAACCTTTAATGTTGACAAAATAACAATTCATTAATAGAAGTTGAACGTCGAAATTTATTGATGATAAATCACTATTTGGCATCAATGTATTAATAATCCTAGTCGTTCCTTATCTAAATGTGCCGCCTTTAAAGTTTTACGTTAATCATCTTCCATGGACATGGAAATCCCTCACTACCCATTGATCATAAAATCCGATCACGATGGGGAACAGTTTGGGACCACTTTACAGTATGTAAAACCTCATAAAATATCAATTAAATAAAGTGAGACCCATTCTAACTCACTTCTTTTCTTCATAAGCAAAGATATTAAAATGGGTACAATGGATGTCAACACAATTATAAATTACAAAAGGATTGATATAAGTATAAGGGTCAATACACCATTAGGCAAAGTTATAAGAAAAAGAACCCAAATTTCTGGACAATCATAACCAAGATCTAATTTGGATCAAATCTATAATCTGAATGAACCACCACTATGTCAGAGTTGTAGTTTAACAACCTGCATTTTAAATATATAACAGCGCTTTCAAACACTTTCTATGTGAGTGCAGTATTAGATAGTCATGATTAACAGCACTTTGTGGGCGCTGTTGTATGCCTTACATACAACAGATCCACCAATGAGTGATGTTATATATTTCATACATATAGCAATGCATGATACAATGTACGTTGTTGTATCATTCATAAATATTCTCAACAACACAAGTAAACGGCAACATCACTTACAACGAACATTGTTGTATTAGTAATATACAACAATGCTTACTATAATGTTCATTGTTGTATTAATCATATACAACACCACACTCTACAAAGAATATCATGTCAATTATGTTTTGGCATAATACATAAAATTACAAACAAATTATATAAGTACAATATATACAAATTACAAACAAACAAAATTATGCTATAATTATATAAAGTCATGCATCTACTTTTTTCTTTTTCTTTGATTGTTTTTGGCTTATTATATTATTGTTTGGATGAACATATTGATTCAGCCAAAGCCCACCGTCGTGATCATCTCTTGTATATAAATCATCATTCATAGTTGGTTCGCTATCACGCGACTATGATATCCCAAAAAATCATCATCTTCAACATTAATATCTCCATATTCTTGGTCATCAATATTATTGACGATTTTTTTGTTAGTTATAAGAATAATGGACCATTTCATATCAATTGGGTCACTAACACACAAACTTGTTGAGCATATGATGCTAGAATAAATGACTCATATTTATATCTTGGCCTATTAAGATCCACCTGCATGAACTCTATTTCATCAACTCGAAAGTCATTGCTGCTCTCAACCCACATACAACTAAAAACTGGCACCCGAAATATTATGTAATCCAATTCCCATATTCGTTCAATGACTCCAAAGTATGACATATTTGCATATATTAGATTCCTATCTTTTGCACTTGACATATGTAAAGTTTGAGTAACAAGAGTCACCCCACTATTTTGCATTTTACTTTGATCATTTGTTTCTTTGTATAAAATATGAACTCATTAATTATGTACCAGTATAGGACAAGACATGAATATTTGGACCATTCGCCAACTGTTTCAGTCTTTCGGAAATCGAATGTGCATTTATATTCAACTCCTCAACAATTTAAGTTTTTAGACACTTTATGAAACACTGATTATGCTCTTTGGAGATCTAATTTTCATTCTTATTTGAGTTAGACTTCCTAAGCATCTCCTTGTGTCTTTCAACATATGGCTCAACCTCGTCGGTATTATGTAAAACATATAAGTGAGCTTGCTCCAATTCGGTTCTTGTTATAGTCAATATTTGGTTCCCAATACCTATGAAATCACAATTGGTAAGGTATCCGGTACAAAAATCAAGAGCTTCTTTAACAATATATCACTTAATAATATAGACCTCTAGTCTTGATCGGTTCTTCACATACCATTTTATTATCTTCATATAATGTTCAAACTAGTACATCAATCTCATATAGGAAGGGTCACATGGTTGCATCTCTCAAACAAGATGAATGCTTAACCATTTTGTCAAAAAAAAGAGGTGGGAAGTACATTTCAAGCTCACACAGTCAAAATAATTTGTCTTTGCAATGCAAGTAATTTCTCAAGTTTAATCACTATGATACAAATTGCATTGGAGAAAAAGCATAACTTAGTTATGGTTCCTCAAACCTTGTTTGGTAGAATAGACAGTACCCCAATAGGCAAGAAATGCTCCAAAGTACATGACAATCATGAGACTTAAGACCTTTTAACTTGAGGTCTTTCATTATTATGAGGTTCTGAATGTTGGAAGAGTACCCTCTAGAACTTTAACACCGTGAATAAATTTATAAAATTTCATATTCTCCTCCCTCGATAAAGTATAAGCTGCTGGAGGTTGATATTACGTTTCCCCTTTATTATCTGCCCAAATTCCTTTCATATTCCAATACTAACCAAATTCAATCTTACATTCAAGTCATCTTTGGTCTTACTAGGGACATTGATTAAAGTACCAAGGAGACTTTCAAATATATTTGTTTCAATATGCATAACATCAAGGAAACGTCTTACATATAATTAACCCCAATATGACAATTTAAAGAAGATTGACATTTTCTTCCACTCATTTGTGACAATTTCTTTTTCAAAAGGCTTACCAACGTTATTATTACAACCTTTACCTTTTGAAATAATTGGTTACCCGTCAATGGCAAATGAGCACTATCTTCTTCATTGTTCCCATCAAATGCTTTTCTCAATCGTCGATAGTAATTATCTGAATGCAAAAATCAACAATATCCAAGGAAGACATTCTTCTTATATGTTCCAACCTCGTTGAATAAGTATCGTCTTCACACACAGGACATGCAAAAATTTCATTTGTACTATATCCTGACAGATTACCATAGGTAGAGAAATTACTGATTATGGGAACAACAAAGCCCTCAAGTTGAATCTTTCATCCTTATACACATCATATACATCTACGCATGTCTCCCACATTTGCTTCAAGTCTTCAATTAATGGGGCCAAGTATATGTCTGTCATTTCTTGGTTGTTTAGGTCTAGAAATTAATATAGATAACATCACATATTTGCGCTTCATGCATACAGAAGGAGATAGGTTGTATATTACCAACATCATTGACTATGTACTATGTGAGCAACTTTGAAAACTATATGGATTAATTCTATCAGTTGATAATGGAAGGCGTATATTTCTTGATTCTTGAGTAAAACTAGAATAGTCATGATCAATTTTTCTCCATTGAGGAGAATCTGCAGGATGTCAAAGCTTTCCATCTTTAATCATTTCTTCATCATGTCATGTCAAATTCTTTGCATCTTTCGTAATGTTGAACATACACTTAAATATTGCTTTGATGGGAAAATATTATACAATCTTCTTGGGAATTGAGTCTTCATTCTTATATCGTGATGCATTACATTTAGGACAATACTTTATCGATGCATACTCATTAAAAAATAAGATGCAATTATTTTCACAAGCATGGAGACTCGGTCAACCAGAAAGAAGGTCATGCTTAGCAAGTACATTGTCACTGAGAAGGAACAATGCTGGGAGTTTTTCATTTTGGAGCATTAGGAGTTGCTCAACCATCATTTCGTCGCTCGGTGAGAATGGAATACCTTGCTCAACAAGCCATGTCTCACTCAGGAAGACATGCTTTGCTAGAGGTTGTCACAAAGCGAGAACATTATCGCTTAGTGGGAGTGCTTGATTCTACAACACTTTTAAGGTAATAATGCATTCATTTTGTAGGATTTTTCCCTACCAATTTTTTTTTTGTCCCTTAGGCTTCATATTGTAATTTTTGGGATTTTGTTACTCATTGGAGTAAGGAACTTGAAGATTGAAGGCATTGTAAACTTGTATAACTCACCTTAGTGCTCTTCTATGGAGAGTCTTCATCTTCTTTTCTCCATTGTGTGGGTTGCCATGGAAATAAGTAATTAAATCCCCTATTGTTTGAATTGGATGTTGCTATTCATGTTGATGTACATATTTTCATCATTTCCAATATATTCATGTTTATGAAATGATTTCAATGGTTTAATCATGTTCTTAATGCTTGTTTTAGTCTGTTCACCTAAAACATGATTTTAGATATTGAATGTGTTGGTGAAAATCAAATGTTTGATTTGAACTATAATATATCATCTAGTGAGTCTAAGTCCTAAGACTATAATTATTATCGAAGGGCTTAATATTGCTGAAGAAGTCCTTGAAGAGATGATAATTCTTTATAGTTCATTGATCAATTTACGGATTAATAACTAGAAAACATATGGAGATTCACAAAATTTCTTATAAAAAACATCCATAAAGTACTACACATATAAATAAATTATTAGAAAACACTAACTAAAAAACATTTTGATTGAGGTGTAGTGGAAAACACAAGTGACTGAAGTGAAGCTGATGAGATTCACATATTCAATAACAGTTGCTACAAAAGTGTCATTGATTTTCAGATATTCACCAACAACGGTTTTTATAGTAGACGCTTTTAATTTTTACATATTTAACAACTCTTTTTGTAGCTTATTAATATAGCTCTATGTCTAGCAACTATACTATTAAAATGAAGATTTATAAACTATTAATATGCCTCTATGTCTAACAAATATGTTAATAAATTTGAGATTTATTTAGTGTTCATAAGATACATGCACAAATGTGACAAATTAGCATAACTCTATGTCTAGAATTTGTACCAATATGATGAGCTCTTATATTTAGAATTTAGACTCATAATTTCTTCATCGAGTCATAATCACATAATCATACAAAAATGTTTCCAATCTCTAAGTAAATATTAAACACAAAAGATAACTTATAAGAATTAAAGCATAACAATTAAGTATAAATTTGAATCAAAGTGTCTACCTCAAGTAAATATTATATCCAATCCCAAAAAAGGAGAATTTTAGCTACATATTTTCATGATAATTAAAAACAAAGATATGAAGAGAGAAATGCAACTCATACTAGAAGAGATTACCTCCTCAATGAGCATACATTAACTCCTCTAACCTTCCCCTCTTACTTTTATATCTCATTTCCAGCTAAACTACCTTAGGAATTAAGAGAAATAAAGTATATAGTGTGTATCCATTTTTTTTTAAAAATGTCCAACTTGATCCCCTTTCAAAGAGTCTAAGTACTACCTATTTCGCCCAACATAGAGAATTCGATGGGCACAGTGTTTTATATGACTAAATCTTGACCTTTCAATTACCCACGTTCTAGTGGGCAAAATTGCCCAATTTCACATGGCGCAAACTTTTCGTTGGGCGAATTGAGAACAGAAGTTGTGTGAAATATCCTTCACAATTTTGCCTAGTGCAAGGATTGCACTAGGCGTGGACTTCTGATCCTGTCAGATTCATTGGGCATGACATCCGCATTGAACCTAGGTTGTTCTTGTATGGAAACTTGACTTTTGCAATGATTTCTCCCATTTTGGCCCACACAAACACTATAAATTAAAGAGTAAAATCCAGTTGCATAACATGTTAAGTTTAAGATCAATTTCTTGATAATTTAACCAATCTATGAGCTAAAGTGCCATAAAAATGATAGTTCAAACCTAAATTTTTAGCATTATTGATTTTATTGAATATTTTACACAAAATCATATCATCTCTCTCATTTAAACACAAAACCTGATAGAACTCACCCACATTCCCCCTCATTCACTTTAAAATGACAGACCTCACAGAACTCACCCCTCCTAAAGCTGACGACATCATCTTTCTTGAGAGCCTCTACGACCTAGTCTTTCTACATCGTATTTCAAATTTATAAGTTTAAGAGCTTTTGAAATGCACGTAATATGGTTTCTGAAACATTTGATTTTTGTATACCGAATAATAAACACTTGGTTTCTCTAAGTTTGGTGGAACAGTTGATTATTATGGTTGATGATCTCTGATGTCGCATGTTGTTGCTCTCACATTCATTTTGTTAACTGCCTCAGTTAGAAGTCTATTTCTTGGGATAAGCTTTCTAATTGTTGGTTTTGATTTGAGTGGTAGCTTCTCTCCATTAATGAAGAGTACTTGATTTTATATGTGTTTTCATTGGCAAAAATGTTATTACATATATATGAAATGAAAAAAATGTCTTACCATATTATTGTTTCCTTTAATTTGTTTTTTGTAGTACTTGCATATTTACTAATGAAGATTTTATATAAGTTATTCATTCATATTATGTGGGTTTTGACTCCCACTTAAAAGCTTCTACTTGCTTCACTCATTGTTGTTGTCAATTCATGTATTTTAATTAAAAATTGTTTCAGCTCCAAATTCAAAATTGTTGAAACTAGAACAAATTGGTTCACATGTTTGAGCTATTACACATTAAGATTGCCTGCCTGCCTGAACTGAAATGATGGAAATCGTTAGATTATAACATTGATTATTATTTTTTTCATATTAACAAAATGTAGAATCACATAATTTCATTGTGTATTTGCTAAAATTATATTTGTTATTGGTAGATGGTCCACTTACACTTGGAATAAAAAATTTTAGAATTAATGATTAAGATGTATAATAAATTTAAATTTATTCTATGAGTAAATTGATATGTCTTTAGAGTGGGATTTCTGCTACACCTCACAGCATGTTTTTGCTTCTATTGGACATACTCACACACCTCTTTACTTATAAAGTTAATTATTTTTTGAACAGAATAAAGTATCTTTTTTACATTAGGAAAAATTTATCTCCTTAAATTCACTCAATATTAATATTTAATACGTGTCTTATTTCCCTTCTCTCAAGAAGTATTATTTTAAGAAAAAGACTTGTGTGGAGACATATATATGTGAAGACAATCAATAAAACATTGCCAACGCATTAAGAATTAATTCAAATGAAAATTTAGTCATAAATGAAAATTTAGTCATAAATGGTACAATCAAAAAACATAAATACATTTGTCTCTAATATGACGTGGTGTATGTATCTTCATGGAAGTTTTTCTATTATTTTAAAATATAGTATAAAATGAAGATAAGACATATATCAAAATAGTAAATGAATTTAAGGAGATAAAACTTACGGTACATGAAATCCTTTATTTTCTTTTTTAAAAGCTATAAAACTTATCGTTAACTCTTTATTTTCTTTTTTTAAATATTTACCGAGAGCTTTTATTTAATTATAGAATATAATAATATATTATAAGGAATATATTTACACTTCCCTGTATTTATATATTTATAATGTATGAATTTCTTATTTCTCTGTTATTAAAATAAAATTGTGTTATTTTTATTACAAATTATTGATTGTGATGATACAAAGTCTTAAAATGTATAAAAATTGCTAACAAAAATAATAACAGATACAATAATTATAGATTCTGTTTTGCAATTTGTTCCTACATTAATTAATTTCACTATTGTAATATGTAATAACAACTTTGACCGCAACCATTATTTGAAATACTTGACAGTAGAGCTGAGATATATGATTAACACAGTGGTGGTCGTGGAATTTGAGGGTGGTGCACTTGGACTACAAATGTTGCACGATGGAGTGGTTGAAGGTGTTGTGGTAGTTGGCAAAGGACACAGTACCTAGACTGTTTCATTGATCAACCATTTTTATGTAGTCATTGCTCAATCTTTGCATGACTGATGCACCCATGTTTTTGGAGTGAACAGTAATTTAAATCATATTGCTAATGCCCAAACATCTGTATAATTTAACTTGCTCAAATTTGTTAACTAACTATCCCAAGAGTTAGTTTATTGGGTTAAGTCGTGAGATATTAAGTTCCAGTAAACTTTTGAAAGTTTGCACGTTCTCTTCTCTATTTACTTAATAAATAAAATATTTGTGTATGGAACTAAGGTAACAAATTGACATCATCTCCGATGGCTGACCCTCCGTGGAATATGAGGAAAAATGGAAAATGAAGGATTTGTAATTTTTGAAATAATTTAATTAAAAAAATTAAAAATACAAACCTTTAAAAATTTATGTGTGCCACATATTAGTATTTCTATGTAATACTTGACTCTGAATTGTAAGAGTTCGTTCGTGAGTTCAATTTTGGTGGGAAGAAAAATAAAAGGCTTTAGAGTAATCTTACAACTGATATTTTATGACTCGCACACTTTCTTAGTACATTTATCTTTCTCTAAAACTCAACTCAGAAAGAAACCATTAATGTAATTTATTTATTTTTATTTTAACAATCGTGTTTATGAAACATAATCTAACTAATCCGTATCAAGAAACACGATTCTCCTAACAATCATCACATGGGGCCAACAAAAACAAAGAGGAATAAATTATGAATTTCGATACTTTCATTATTGGAGGATCCAATAGTGGAGAAGATGGTGAGACGTAGGATTATAAAAATATATGTATATCTAATTTTATTGGTATACAGTTTAATCAGTGAACCACCAATTGAACTACTATATCATTATATTAATACCTTGATCAATTTGATGCCCAATATTATATCAATAATATTGCAGTAGAAGATCTCAGCCCCTTAATTAAAGGGTATCTTACATGTGGCGTTGTTGATGCTCCTCTTTCAATTTACTCATTGACTTGCCATGAGGTTGATCTAGGCTATGGCACACAGATTAAGAGAACAAAACCGAAACCACAAATTGTAGGTATTGTTATCTTTTCAGGCTAGGTTCATTGAGCTATATATCTATATTAGAAGGTTCTCTTGAATTCTTGTATATTTCAGTGTTCCCTAATAGGCCGACACTTTTTTCTCTTTCAAATTGAAAATAATAAAATAGAGTTTGATGTCTATCAAATAAGGCTTTCCATAATATATTTTTGAGCGAAAGATCAGACAAAAGAAATTGAAAATGAGAGCTTGCATTTTGGCTTCAAATCGATCTAGGAACACCATGTCTCCACAAACAATAAATAATGTGGATTGTCTCCAAAGTGTTTTTGAGCATTTGTTCAAATCCCAACTATATAATTCCATCACTCATCCTTTCGCATAAAAAATTGCCTATGAAAAAATGTGGATTGTAATAGGTGTGAGAAAACTTGATTGATGGGAAGATGTTGTATCATTGAACAAATAAATGGTTGATTGATATGCATGTAGAAACCTTCAAAGTGTGTGTTGTCACACTAACCTTTAGGTTCGATTCGCCCCACCAATTTTAAGTATATTGGATGCAAATGAGATGAACAGCGAATCACCTTCAGAATACTTTAGAAAACCTTGATGTGTTTTGCACTAACACACCAAACATATCTTTCGATAGTAGTTTACAAATCTATGTTTCTTACACTTCTCTCATGCATTAGAGAAATGGAGGATGATTTCTTAGATTAGAAATGGAGGATGATTTCTTAGATTAGAAATTTGGGATCTTTTTTATGTCACATTATGCCTTGAAGTTTCTCTATTTATAGAGAAATAAAGGTCACTTGGTGAAAAGAAACACTTTTGGGATTCTACACTAATTCACGAATAGTCACATACAAACACGGTTCACTTATTATCTAAATGAGCTTCGTAGCTTAGTGGTAAGGTACAATATTTGGCAAATAATACATCATTGGTTCGAATCTCTGTGGACCGCCTTGTATCGAACTCATGACCTCCAATTCATTGCCAATAGGTACAACCACTGAACCAATTATCATTCTATTTCATATATTATGAAACCAAAATATGTATATACGCGCTATGTGAATTCAGATATTTTGGAAATATCTCTCACAATCCCCCACCATTTTCAAAATATAAGAAATCTCATAAATATGAAAATATCATGGTTTCAGATAATGGTATCTTACGATTTGAACTATTACTTAGTAAGTTATGGGTTCCACTTACTCCGAATAGAAATTGGTAGACAAGCTTTGAACCAACTATTCATTAGAATAAGCGTGCACAACTCACACATGAAATCTCGGTACTATTGAAAGAATTATAAATATGACACATTTGATAAGGCCTTGTGTCACGTATCCTTTTCAAGAGAATTTAAGAGTCAAGCCCTTTAACTCTATGAAGCGGTCAACTTCATTCTCATATAGGTAGACTATATCGGAAATGCACCATAATAAGCATTCCAGCAAATTCTTGTTATATGTCTATTAAGAGTAAAACTCAACCTTCCAATTTTGTGCTTATGGTCCAAGTACTTTTATCACTTGGGATGTGTCTATAGTCAAGTACTTGCAATCACTCTATAATGTTTTCCATCATTGAACTCAAGACTTGATGCTACTCAAGTGTGAGTTGAGTTAACACTATTGGTGACCAATTAGACATGAGCTCGAGTCTCATCCCCAATGATGTTTTTCAACACCATATCTTTTGTTAGACCTTTCGTCAAAGGATCTGCAAGATTCTTTCAGTTATTACGAACACTATGGAGATTACTCCATTTACAATTAATTCCTTCACATAGTTATGTCTTAAACCAATATATTTAGATTTTCCATTATACACTTGACAATATGCTTTTGAAAGCATAGACTGGCTATCACAATATGTAGATACTTGTGTCATTGGCTTTGACCAAATAAGTATCTCATACAATAAGTTTCTTAATCATTTGACATTTTTGCTATTTTCAGTCAGAGCAATAAATTATGCACTCATGTTAGAGTCGATTATGCAACTTTGTTTCTTTAAACCCCAAGAAACTGCACTTCCACAAAGGATGAAGATCCATTATCTACTTGTGGAAACATGATCTTCATCATTTGTCACCCAACTAGTATATGTATATTCTTCCAAAAGATTGTGAAAAATCTAGCTCCATACAACTCATCTATTAATTCATCTACAGTAGGTATAGGAAAACTGTCTTTGATGGTAATAGCATTTAAAGCCCTATAATCAGTGCAAAACCTCCATGTCCCATCTTTCTTTTTCACCAAAAGAATAGGAGAAGAAAAAGGGCTTGTGCTAGGAGAAATAATACCTTCATTGAGCATCTCTTGAACCATTTTTTCAATCTGTTCCTTTTGACTATGGGGGTACCTGTATGGTTTTACTTTGACAGGATGTGACCCTTGCATCAAAGGAATATAGTGGTTTTGGGCTCTAGGAGGTGGTAACCCCACAGGAACAGCAAAGACCTCTTTATAAGTATGTAGCAAATTGACAAGTTCAGGTTCTATATTTGTTGGGAGATCTAGTAAGTGATCTTGAGGTTTAGAGTTTTGTGTAAAACACAGAGAGTATAGTTCTGCAATGGCATCTGTATGCTGTAATCTCTTCAACTGATGGCATTGGGCTAAACTAGGCAACTATATTTGATCTCCTTGTAATGTGATGAATTGATTGTCACTGAAGAATTTTAGAGTCAATTTACTATAATCTGATATGTGTGGACCCAATGTAGATAGCCATGAGGCACCCAAAACCACATCTGCCCTAGCTATTGGCAATAAGTAAGCAGGGAAAATCACTGAATGGTTCTGAATTTTTACCTCCAACTTGCATATAAGTCCTTCCACAGTGAGAGCATTTCCATTTCCTACCAAAACCTTGAACTCGGGAATAGGTTCAATTGGTAATTTCAGGCAGTGAGCAATCCTGGGTTGCAAAAAATTGTCTGAACTTCCACTGTCAAGCAAAACCTGCACTTTCATGCCATTAATCAATCCTGTAAATCTCATTGTGCCCAATCCCGAAGATCCTTTTAAAGCATTGTAGGACAAGTGAGGTGCATTTTGTAATGACAACTCAAGAGTAGCCTCCTCCAATTTCTCTGTGAGATTCTCGGTATCAACTTCCTCATCTTCCACTTGCAATAAGAGATATTGCTTGTTAGGACATTTATGAGCAGGAGTAAATTTGTCATTACAAGTGAAACAAAGTCCTTTCTCACGTCTGAGTTGCATTTCAGCAGCTGTCATTTTTTTTATGTGGCTAGAAGATGGGGGGTTAGTGAGTAAGGGTGGTAGACTTGAAGATTTCAGTGATTGAGAAACTGTTTGGCTTGTGTATGGGTTTAGTCTTTGGTTTGTGGTTGGTATAGCATATTGGTCACGGTTAGAATTGGTCTGATAGTTCTTGTATTTGTAAGAGTATTTTTCTTCATATAATTTTGCTAATGACACACACCTTAACAAGGTAACAGGATTTTGAGCAATAACATCTCTTCTAATATCATTTTTTAGTCCACCCACAAAGCAATCCAGCAATGCTTCCATTGTCACACCTTGAACTCTATTAGCCAATGCTGTAAATTTTACATAATAATCCTGCACTGTGGTTTCCTGATGCAACTTGAATAAATCAGATCTAGCACATTCATAAGGTGAAGGACCATATTCTAACTCTAGTGCTCTAGTGAATGCAATCCAAGAAGGAAAAGCATTAGCACGAAATTGCATTTGAAACCAAGGAACAACGTCCTTATCAAGGTGAATAGCCGCAATAATTAATCATTGATCATCTGGAGTATGATAGTAACTAAAAATTTGCTCAGCCTTGAATATCCATTGTAAAACATCAGATCCATCAAAGCGAGGAAAATCTAGTTTTACGTTTCGAACCTGAAATGGATGATTTGGAGTTCCAGTGAGCTTTGCTGAATTGTTTCTCAACAAAGAAGTAACATGTGATTCAATTGTCTCAAATCTAGTGTTCTGATCCTTTTCTTGAATGGTGAAGTGTTCCAGTAATGTTTTTAATTCTCTATCACGTGATTCCATCATTTCTGCCAATTTCTTGAGGTCTGCCGGCAGATCCTTCAGGCGAGCTACCTCCGTCGTGAGTTCTTTCAGGCGTGTATTCTCCGCCATGAAAAGATGAAAGCACCAATGTAATGTTACCAATGAAAACAACAACAACCCAATTAAGCAATGCAACAGGGAATGAAATATTTCTTTTATAAGGATAACTAAAGGAGAATTCTAAACTTCATAGAGTTACAGAATTCTGTTACATAAAAGGAGACAATTGACAATGAAATGATGACAGCAGAGAATGAACTATAAGAAAGAGAAAGTTCCAATTCAATACATCTATAATGCAATGATTTTCATGCTTAGCTAATATACTAGTCTCACACCCAATATCCTGCCATACGTGTGTTTTTTATT
>NC_032019.1:15212557-15222262 GCF_001865875.1 Lupinus angustifolius | reverse complement strand
TAACTAATTCACCCTGGTCCACCTGCTGATTTTCCTCTTTAGCCCTTTTCTCTTTCTCCTTGCTATCAGCATTCATTACACCATACTCTCCATAGTATTACATATATATAATGCCATAACATTGTATTCTAAAAACCATTACTTATAATCAAAGGGAAAAACATGAGTTCTTATAGATTGGTTTTGGTATCACATGTAAACTTTCACTAGTTTATATGCAAACATAAATTTTCATAAACATATTAATATCAATATTTAGAACTTTACATTTTCCACAATAAAATATATAAAAGGAAGTGTACCGTTCTCATGGACTTATTTGATGAAGAAGTCTTGCTTATAGGTAACTATACTCTCCATATGATGTTGATATCTCCAAATCAATAAAGTGTTGGTTTCTTCCTCTTAACTCATTTCTTTTAAGTGATACAATAATTAATACAAAATCGAACCTAAAGATTGTGAGAAAACTTGATTGATAGGAAGATGTTGCATCATTAAACAAAGAAATTGTTGATTGACATGCATGTAGAAACCTCCAAAGCGTGTGTTGCCACACTAACCTTTAGGTTCGATTCGCCCCACCAATTTAAGTATATTGGATGCAAATGGAGGATGATTTCTTAGATGAGAAATTTCAGATCTTTTTGATGTCACATTATGCCTTGAAGAGGTATACTGTTTGGCAAGTAATGCCTCATTTGTTTGAATCCCTGTGGTTGCATTGTTTACGTTAATAATGAATAAAACATGGACAAAAAACCATCCAAGCAAGATCAAACTCATGACCTCCAATTCATTGCCAATAGGTACAATCACTGAACCAATTATTATTATGTTTCATATATTATGAAACCAAAATATGTATATACGCGCTATGTGAATTCAGATATTTTGGAAATATCTCTCATAATAGGTAACAATATTATTTGTTGTAACTCAAATTTTCATGGTTCATACTTTATTTCAAAAAACTTATTATTAAAAATAAATAGTATTGTTTATTGCAAATATCATCATAGCATAAATCCCTTCTATTTCAATCCAACTTACCTTAGAGTTTTTAGCCTTGTTGCTTACCTTATTAATAGGTTGCCTAACACATGAGCGCTTTCATTCGTTACTTGGGTTCCAAACTATTTTTTCCTTTGTATAAATAAGTTTTTATTGGCATCCTTTTCAATCAATGTTAATGAGGTATATTTCCAATATATATTGTATAGTTTAATATATGTGAGTCAATTTATTTTATGGTTTAATATATGTATTGTATTTTTTAAAATTATTGACACATCATCTATCATTCATATAAATTGCCTTTTAAAAAAATCAATAATTATTATTTACGGATACTGAATAATGTGCTAATAAAATATATTTTTACAGTACAAAACACATGTTATCTCTTTTTAACTATGGGTTATTCTTTACAATATCCCTAGTCTTTATCAAGACATGTGCCTATTCTTTAAAAAAGTTGTGAATTAGCGTAATTTCATTCATTAATTGATATAACTACCAAATCTGCTTACTTACTTTTCAGTTAGTTATCTTCGTAATTAAGACAAATATTTGTAATTTGTAAGAATAATTTCAGAATTATTTACTTATTGTCTAATGTTAATTTCTGGATTGTTTTACTACTAATTATCACTATAAATTTGTACAATTTTCTCCATAAATATAAATTAGTAAGTATAACGGATATAAAAATATAAAGGCAACACTATACTTTGGGTCCTAAGGTTAATTGATTTTTCACATTGATGATATAACTATTTCTTGCCATGTCAAATTGGTACCTCAAGATCATATTCATTAACACTATTGGTCCTAACTTTAAAATTTTCTGACACTGTATGTGACTATCAAATGGAGAACCATTTTAAAACTGATTAAATAATTAAAGGACCAATTTGTTAGACCAATTTGATACTAACTAACAACTTGAAGGCCAATTTGACAACAAATATAAACTTGAAAGAGCAATTTTACAAAAAAGGTTATGGGACAGATGTAGAAAAAATTAACTTAAAGGGACCAAAAGAATAACATTGACAATTATAAAACGAATTTTAAGATTATTGAAAAATTTAACAAGTTTTAAAATCAAAATATAATAGTTATAAAATAAACAGAAAACAAAATAGAATTATTGAATTTTGATTTAAAAAATTCCAATATTTTAGAACTATTATGTAATTGTTCTGATTCAAGTAGGGATGAGAATAGAGACGGGCGGGCAAGGGTAGTAGCTATCTGCTACCCACTTGCGTGCGAGTATTTTTGGGTATCTATGGGTACAACGGATACTTGTGAGTTTCCTACATTATCAATGAATTTCTAACTTCCAACTTCAAATATGGTTCGCATGAAATGAAACTTAATTATTTTTGTGCATTTTAATTTAACATTTAGCAAAAATGCTAAATCTATTGGAATTTTCTATTTGTGTGATTTGTTGTTTCAATTTCTATAACAAAAAATACATATTTTTCTTTGCAAGACATGTGTGTTTCTACACACGTAATGATATTTTTATGGTGTTTCACCATCAAATTCAATAAAAGATGTAAACAAGTTAAAAAAATGTAAACAAAGTAAAAGGAAAATATGTAAATAATGTAATGAAGGCTAGGGTAGGGAACTTTTTATTTTAATTGAAGATAATATAGTAATCACATAAATAACCTATGAGTACCAAAATACCCATACCCTCCCATATGTACCACGAGTATTTTTAAAAACTCGTTTGTGAAACTCGCAGGTACTTGTTTGTAACCCATACTAGTGTCTGTTCAAACTTTATCCACGAGTACAAGTTTTTTTGTCATCCCTAAATTCAAGTAAATGGGACTCAACCAGTAGCACAAGAAGTAGGCTTTCCATTTCCAAGTTGCCAAAATGAAGAAACAATTAATCATTTGTAGTGCATGTGTTATTCTTTTTAGGTAGTACCAATAGTATCATCTCATCTTTCGGGTAAAAAAACTAATCTCTTTGGGGTGTGTGACTGCCCCTTTGCTAAACCAGCAATTAGGAGTATAAAAACTTCTTACGATGTCACAAATAAGTAAAAGAAGTAAAATGATTGACGTATCCACAAGGACTTGCTAACTTTGCCTTTCAGTATCAAATTATTATTCTAAGCTAGATTTTCAAATAGGTTTTCAAGTTGGTTGGTTTTGTTATGAAATTTAATAATAAAATGTGTTGAAAGTTAGATGTGGGATTAACTCGCTATTCATTTCAACATTATGAACCACAATCAAATAATAGAACATGTGTGATTCCAAACAATATTGGACCTCAATTCACTAAGAGCTAATACCTTAGTCTACTTAGGAACTCGTGAAATAAAGCCAAAACATTACACATGAGATCAATAGTTATAATTCATACAAGTACCTCTATTTTTAGTAATCTATGTAAGCGAATTGAGTTTAGTGCACACCTCATTAGTGTTAACAACCAATGTATTGGTATAAGCTAATGTTTTACCAAAATATTTTTATGTCTAGCAATTACAATGATAATATTACATATTATGAACCATCAAGCATACTTCTATGTCTAGCAACACATACTCTCAAGTTTGAGAGTTTTTCAATGTACATATGAATCTATGTCTAATAATCATATGAACATAGGCACATAATGTGGCAATTAAACATACAAACTACGTCTAATTTTATACAAAAATGAATTATATGCTTTGGACTATTGAACAAGAATTTATTCACAAAGTTCTTTTCCTAAGACAAACCACACATTTCGTCAAATACAAAGTAAACATTATGCACAACAAGAGTAGTTCATAAAAAACAAGTTATGTTATTCATAAATTGAATTCCAAATACATCAATGAATAGAAAAGAACCAATCCCAACTAAAAAGCAATCTAATTAAGTATTTTCATACATAACTCGATACAAGAGAAATTCGGAACTAGTAGTTCATCGAGAAGTGTCGGATTCTCCATGAACATATAAGAACTTCATTATTCATATTTCCTAATGTTTACATCATCATTCCAACTTCATACAACTAAAAACTAAGAAGACTAAAAAACATCCTAAGAAAATACATCAAACTCGGTACCTAACATCCTAGGTACTGAAAAATAGCTTCTTCTACCTACTACCTCTATTTTTTACTCCTGGATAGCCAAAAAGTCCACCTCATTCTTTACCACTAGTTGTCTAATCTCCCTATTCTTAATTACTCCCCCCAAACCTCTAATCATTGATCACCTTGACACACCCTTTAGTTGGATTTCAGGGATCCAACCCTATCATTTTTCTCAAGGAGACCGATATTATGCACCATTTCTGATTCTTTACCAAAAAACGTGACTCCAATTTTCTGACCAATGTTCCAAAGCATTGCAGCTATCTGATCATTCCCTTGGAAATGCCATCTATTTGCTTGATTAAAGTTTGAATCATCTATGGAGTTGTTGATAGTAGAGTCAACTCTTTCTACACCCTTAGAGTTCTTATATAAAGATAAACTTCATTTTTTACTCTTTTGACACTTACCAGAATTCAAAACCTTCTTCTTCTGACCAACCCCATTCTTACCTCCAATAATACTTCTATGGTATGAAGGCTTCAAAAATAGATTTTCTTTTTTCTTTCCTTTTCTTATCGTACTGTTATCTCTGTCAAGAATAACATACTTGACCCCCTTAGGATGCAAAGACGATTGTCCTACCTCAAGAACCACAAAATTGGCCAGCATAAGAATTCCTTTATCAACCCCATTATTATCCCCACCCAAGGACTCTGAAAAACACTCAATAAAAGGAGTAACTGCAATACCAGTACCATCCTCACCAGTCGAAGTAGTCATCCCCTCCAATTTATCCTTTCCTTTGAGATCTTTAACATTGAGACCCCTTAAAGACGATTCCCTACTAACACTTCATTTCCCCCTTTTTACCTTCGACTTTGCTTTACTTTACCCACACGCCTCTCCAACACATACCCCTCTAACACCATCGGAGAACCCAAAACAGATTCAGGAACCCCAAGATCAATGTTGTCATCCATCGATTTTCCTCCCAAAAATCCACATTTCCCCTCACTCTTATGAGAGTCACAAACCGAGTTTGCTACAAACGAGACATGATTCAAATTACCTTGACCACCTTGAAGCCCACATCCTTCTTCGTGATAAACCCAAACACAATTACTTCCTGCAGTATTTGATCACTACCACCTTCTAAATTGACAATCCAATCCTTGACCAATGGAAACAAAATAGAACCTTCATCCTCTACATCCACACCAACATGATGCTCCCCCCAACAGGATTCCTCTTCCAGCCACATACCCACAGCAAAATCATCAAAATCCTCTGCTTCTGAGTCCTTTTCCCTCACTTCTTTATTTCATCTACGATTTCTGTCAGAACACAAACACTTAGAAACATCTTCTAGCAAGAACATCTCAAGGAAAGACCAATCAACCAACACTTTTTGGCTGCATTCAATTCTAGACATAATTGAATTTGTTATCAGAAAGAGCTCTAAGTCCAACCTCCTTTTCTATTTAGTCGAGTCATCGACCTTGACAAACTTACCCAATTGCTGTGTCAACAGCTTAAAAAACTCCTCACACCACACTTGCAAAAGTACACCTATAGTCCTTATCCACACGAGTCGTTCACTAGGACCAGACTGAAGTTCCCACTTAGCTGTCAACCAAAAGACTGACTCACACCACTCTTTTCCATTCTTCAAAAAGTCTAGAACATCCTCCTTTGAACTACCTTTTTCCAACACTTTTTGGCTGCATTCAATTCTAGACATTATTGAATTTGTTATCAGAAAGAGCTCTAAGTCCAACCTCCTTTTCTATTTAGTCGAGTCATCGACCTTGACAAACTTACCCAATTGCCGTGTCAACAGCTTAAAAAACTCCTCACACCACACTTGCAAAAGTACACCTATAGTCCTTATCCACACGAGTCGTTCACTAGGACCAGACTGAAGTTCCCACTTAGCTGTCAACCAAAAGACTGACTCACACCACTCTTTTCCATTCTTCAAAAAGTCTAGAACATCCTCCTTTGAACTACCTTTTTCCAACACTTTTTGGCTGCATTCAATTCTAGACATAATTGAATTTGTTATCAGAAAGAGCTCTAAGTCCAACCTCCTTTTCTATTTAGTCGAGTCATCGACCTTGACAAACTTACCCAATTGCCGTGTCAACAGCTTAAAAAACTCCTCACACCACACTTGCAAAAGTACACCTATAGTCCTTATCCACACGAGTCGTTCACTAGGACCAGACTGAAGTTCCCACTTAGCTGTCAACCAAAAGACTGACTCACACCACTCTTTTCCATTCTTCAAAAAGTCTAGAACATCCTCCTTTGAACTACCTTTTAACAAAATTTTATTTCCCCCCTAAAGGAATCACCTCCACTTAAAGGCATCCTTCCATTCTCAATAAATGTTGCACCTTGTCAACATCTCCATAATTAACTAGATCGCCCACCAAATAACCTTTTAAGAACTCAAAACAGTGTTGGGGAGCCACAAAACTCCGTCTCATTTTCCTCTAAAACATTATTCAACACCCCAACCTTATTTCCCCCAACCAATGCCCTCTTCCAATCAATAACAACTTTAGAACCACCCTTTTCAAACACTTGAACACCCTTCCTCCCCAAAATAGGCAAGCCAGAACAAATATATCCTCTAGATCCAACTACACCCTTCTCCACCTTCAAACTTCCACTCCCTTCACCTCTTGGAAATCTAGGAATCTTCACAAGGACTTTGTACAACCCAATCCAAACATTCTTCAACTCTTCTTTGAGATCCTCAACATTCTCCATATGTTTAAACCTCACAAATTAAAAATGTTTTCCTTTCTTACCTTTCTTCTTAGGAATCATGACATCGCCAACTTGCCCCCATTTTGAGAGGAACTTCCAAAGGTTCACTACACCAATAGAATCTGGAAAGTTAGTGAAGAAGAAAGTAATTGAAGAAAGTTGAATAGATTTGAAAAAACCTCTCCGATCATATTAGACCATACCAATATCAATTGAAGATAAGGGAATAGAAGTTGTATTGTATAAGTAGAAAATAGTATATCTTTTGTATTTTTCCCTTTTAGGAAATCTGTTTCTAACTGTTCTCTAACTGCCATTTAGTTATTTTTGTTTTCGGCAAGTTAGTTGTAATCATTGTATATATGAGTTCTCAACTCATAATTCATTAATTCAATTCAATGCCAACAATGATAATTGCAAATCCAATATGGTATTAGAGCATAATGCTCTGAATACTGCTGCAAAACTCTGATAACTGCCAATAACCACTTTCTTGATCCTCCTCTGTTTCTCATCTCTTAAATTCTTCATCTTCTTCTTTGTTATTCATCCACTTCACAGAATTCACAGATTCAATGGCGAATTACGTATTAGAAACACAAGATCATGATCCACATGTCACAGCTTACAACAATGAAACTCAATCACAAAACCTTGTGAGTCTATATTACTTACATCCAGGAGAGAATCCTGGAGCAATTCTAGTTTCAACACCACTGGATGGATCAAATATCAATCATGGAGCAGAAGCATGAGACGTGCCTTGGCTTCGAAAAACAAGTATAAATTTGTTAATGGTTCAATTCTAGTACCTGATCATGTAGATCCAGATTTTGATGTTTGGGAGAGATGCAATAATATGATTGTTTCATGGATTACAAGGTGTTTATCAACACAAATAGCACAAAGCATAGTTTACATCGATAATGCTCAAGATTTGTGGGATGATTTGAAAGAAAGGTTTTCAAAAAGGGATCATTTTCGAATATCAGATATGTTGTAAGAATTGCATTCCATAAAGCAATGAGAAAGAAACATCTATAGCTACTTTACTGATTTGAAAACCATTTGGGAAGATTTGGAATCATTAAGACTAATGTCATCATGTACTTGTGTTATTAAATGCAGATATAATGCAATGAAGATAGTGAAGAGTTATAGAGATTGAGAATATGTTGTATGCTTCTTGAAGGGATTGAATAATGATTTCAGTGCAACTAGGGCTCAGATTTTACTGATGGAGCCTTTACCTACAATTAAAAAGGCTTTCCAATTGTTATTGCAGCAAGAAAGACAAATTGGTGAAATAAGCACCAAGATTCTGTTCAATTCAAGTGAATCAAGAATTCAACAGAACAATAATTCATCTCAACAATAGAGAGGTGGTATGAGTAGAGGAAATGCATATGGAAGGAATAACAACTATCAAGGTAGAGGCAGAAGCTTTGGTAGAGGTTCAGGATCAGGAAGAACTAACAACACTAAGATGTGCACTTTTTGTGGTAAAGAGAGGCATACAACAGATGTGTGTTATTATAAGCATGGTTTTCCTCCTGGTTTTGGAATGCAGAAAATGAAGCAAAACAACAGTGGGATCTATAATACAGCATGCACTAATGTTGTGTCAACAGGAAATCAAATTGATGATACTCACACAGAAAACTCAGCTAGGCTTACTCTCAATTTTAGCCCTGCTCAATATGCAGAACTCGTTGCCTTGATGAATAACAATGCACAATTGCCACTAACTCATAAAGTGAATCAACTCAGCATCATGCCAATTGATGAGAATGATGCTCATAAGGACTCTACACAGAATTCGGGTAACAATTATCCATGGATTCTTGACAATAGTGCCATTGACTATGTATGCCCACATTTATCTAGTTTTGTTACCTATCATTCAATCAATCCAGTCATTATTACACTTCCTAATGGGTTAGTTGTTAAGGCAAACCATTCAGGAATGGTCATGTCCTCTAAGTCCTTAATCTTACACAATGTTTTTTGTGTTCCTAAGTTCAAATTCAATCTCATTTCAGTTCATAAACTAGCCAATGCCCTGAATTGTAGAGTAATTTTTGACAAGTCTCAATACACGATCCAGGATATGAGTACCTTGAAGATGATTGACATGCTAAAGTGCAGAGTAATCTATACATTCTGTCTGCACCTTCAAGATCACTGTCACAAGCTACTTGTTATGTTAATTCACTATCTAGTGTAGTTATTTTTGATTTGTGGCATTTCAGATTAGGTCACCCTTCAATTTCTGTATTGTAAAACATTTTTAAAGACTTTGCTTATGTACACTTTGATTCCCACAAAACTTGTGACCTTTGCCACATAGCTAAACAAACAAAGTTGTTTTTCCTAATAAAATGCATAGATGTTCTACACCATTTGATCTCATTCATATGGATATTTGGGTCATTTGTTAGTCTCTTCTTTCCATGGTTATAAATATTTCCTCACTATGGAGATATGGTCTTGAGCTATGAAGCACGGATTCGTCAAACACCCTCACGTGTCAGTGTCCGACACGTATCCGACACGGATACACTCAGATTCGAGAAGGATATGTATCCATAGAGTATCCAAAAATTAAAAAAAATTAAAATAAATAAATAAATATTAAGACACGTATCCAATTCATTTTCAGTAAAATATAGGATATATGGATTCGTTTTCAGTAAAATATAGGATATATAGATTCGTTTCCAATAAAACAGGATAAGATAGATTTGTTTCCAATAAAACATGATAAAATAGATTTGTTTCTAATAAAACAGGATAAGATAGATTCGTTTTCATTAAAATAGGATAAAATATATTTGTTATGGAGGGCAATGA
>NC_032019.1:15171698-15212457 GCF_001865875.1 Lupinus angustifolius | reverse complement strand
CATTAAAATAGGATAAGATAGATTTGTTATGGAGGGCAATGATTTTAAATTTCCATTATATTTTTTACTTTAGATATTTTGATTTACACTTATAATTTTATCATATTTTATGTGTTTTTATTATTTTATACGCATATCCCTGAACGTATTGTATCCTGTATTTTGGAAAAATGCGTATCGACGTATCAGATACGTATCGTACCCAACACACGTATCAATATCCGTACTTCATAGGTCTTGAGAGAAAGGGTTGATCAAAGAGATTTGAAAAAAACCTCTCCGATCAACCATCTCTCTCAAGACCTTATCTCCTTATTCAAACCTTAATCCCAAATTGATTTTCTTTTACCTTCTCCCGCACCACTCACTCTCTCTCATCTCTCGTGATCACTACTATGATAATGGGTTGCTTAAGCATTAGAATTCCAACTTTTAATCAAGTAGCGTTATAATATAAATTTTGTCAATATATATTATAACGTGTGAATAATTATTGGAACCTAATGAATATCCCGTTAAGTTGGGACCATACTAATTAAAAGGGTTATTTATTAAGAACATTCTTCATATAGATACCACAAAATTCTATCTATATATCTTTAAATGATCATTAAAAGTATAAGAAATATTTATCCTATAAAGATTTATCACAAAATAACAAAATTTAATTATCGCTATTCTATTTGAAACAAAAACAACATTTGTTATAGGAAAAGCAGATAGTTTGCTGTATAATATTTACTACTAAATAACTTCTGAGTTTCAACTAAAAGTTTAATTGTAATAAGTCAACATATGAGGGTTTTTCTATAAATAAAATTATGTTCCAAGAAAATATGATATTTTCGAACGGTGTTCCATTATATTTAAATATTAAAGTTTAACAAGTTTCTTAAATAACAAATTAAGTACAACCAAGGTGTTGTTTAGTGGTGTTAAGTCACTCTAGATTTTCGGGATGATCAAACTATCAAAAGTTTAATTTTAGGAGTGACACTTGTTGCGAGAGACAGTAACACACCCCAAAAGAATTAGTTCTTTACACAAAAGAGTGAGAAAATACTTAATGGTAACCCAAAAAATAACAAATTAATTTATTTCTATCTTTAATATTCTATAAATACATGTGTCTGAATTGAATCAGCAATCACATGATAAAAGAACAAATAATTAAAGCTGTCATTCCTTATTCTACATAAAACATAAGTAGAACATTTAGTTTATTTTTTAACATAGACATTACTTGTTATTGGGGACAAATATAGTGGAGAAGAGATCACTTATTTCTAGAAAAGTTTAAAAGACTTACTCCACATCCTAATTATCAATTCTAGGGAGATCTAATGACTTGTATCTACTCACTAATATAGATCATTGAATATTCCTAGAATTGATGACTAAGATTTGGAGTAAGTCTTTTAAAGTTACTCTTGAAGTAAATGGATCTCTCCCAATATAATGATATAGAATAATGTTTATTAGACAATTTATATTCTATAGTTTAGACAATTTTACCACATCATTATATTAATTTGAATAGAATTTGATAATTTTTCTTAAAATAAATAATTTTATCTAATTTTAATATTTTATTATGATTACACATCTAAACAAACACATTACTAAAATTAAAGAAACAATTAATTTATCCCATATCTAACATTAAATTTTCACTCTTGTTTTTGTGCTGCTGCTGTGTACTATCAGGCACATCACTTTTGTAATTACGGTGTACCAGTGATACACATTCATTTTTAATAAAATCCAATTTTCTCTGATAAAAAAAACATTAGTCTATATTTATGCAAGTCATAAATTTTACTGATAAACTAATAGATATGTCACTAGTAGCAGTCCGAATTAGTCCTTACAATCACAAATTTTCAATATTTTCTAAACATAGATAGTTTAATTACAAGGTTAATTTGCCCAACTGCTCTAAAAAGTCTCTTATTTTATTCAATTATAATAATGCCAGAAAAAAGCTCACTACCTGTTGGTGCAACAACAATTGGTTATTATTATTATTCTCATTCATTTGCCTATTATTTCATGGAGGACCACATTCCCACTTGCACCCATTTCCAACAATTTAAATATGTGAAACATTTAGTAGTAAGGATATGTTGTCAAATCATGTATCATATTAATGATGTTGAAATAAAAACCAAAAAAATAATAAAAACTTAATTTTTTTAATTAACAAGATATGTTTTTATTGGTATGGAATAGGATTTGAAACATGTTTTAAGACAACAGATACTAGTTCAACATGTAAGATATCACTCATATCCGTTAAATATACTCAGCAACAAACAGAAGAATTCAAATATGCAAGAAATGCCCATTTTTCTACCTATCCCTCTAATGCAAAATGATCCTATATTGAAAATATCTGAGTAAAGATCAATGAAGTAGCCTCTCTCTATAACGTCATATTAAAAGTCATCCTCCTTCTCAATTTATTGGAGAACCCTCTCTCTTCATTAGCATGATAAATATCTTCCAATTTTCCTCATTATCTCTCTAGAGAATTGTCTATCTAATCTTTTTCTCTAGCCAAGTAGTAGAAATAAATTAACACCTACCGTGTCATAACATGCCAGTGCAACAAGCAGAAGTGAGTACTAAACTTGGCTTCTATTCATTTCTTCCATTTTCGTTCAAATTCCTTTACTAATTTCATTGTCATGGGTTTGTGTACATGATTTGTTTTAATTTTCAGATCATGTGGCCTACATTAGTGGCTAGTAAGAAACTCAACAAGCGACTTGAAAGCAGAAAGTTTCTAGCAGATTATCCAGGTTATGCAGAACAACCCTTATTAGGTATTACAACTGATGATCAATCATCACTGAGCACTGAGTCCCTTCTAAGTGATCAAAAGGACACACAAAATTACAGGTAAGGAAAAGATATTCTCTTATTCATTTCATATTGTTATTTGCCTTACTCTTAAGAGGCTGAGCTTCACACGAATGGTTGTTTGTATTGTAACTTTGAACTGTACGTTTAAATTTTAGAAAAGGTCTATTTGCTTATGAGGATAAGATTGCATGTACTCTACTGTCCCTATACTAGAGCATCTTGTACTCGGTTATCATATTTGTATATGTCTAAGTTTCGGATGAACTATATACACTATAATTGTATATGATTGATCCAGTTTAATTCATTTATGGGGTTGTATTATTCTTGAAAGTTTCTGACATTTTTTTCTTTATTCACTACATTAAGGGTTTTTGTTAGCACATGGAATGTTGGTGGAATTGCACCGGATGAAGGATTGAATATAAAGGATTTGTTGGAGACATGCAACGAGTCCTGTGACATCTATGTACTAGGGTATTGTCATTATGAATTGATTTTGTTCTAATGAAGCTATAATTAATACTTAATATCATATGCATGTAATTTCATATACAAAGTTATTTCTCACCAATATCCCAGGTTTCAAGAAATTGTGCCTCTAAAAGCATCAAATGTGTTGGGACCTGAAAACAGTAAGATTTCTATGAAATGGAACAAAATAATCAGAGAAGCTTTGAACAAGAGGACACATCAACTATTTAAGGATCAAGTTGGTCCTAAAAAGATTGAGGTGAAGAAGAATATTTGTCCAAATGAGGAAGGTGAAGAAGCCCCACAAGATTTTGAGTGTATCATTAGCAGGCAAATGGTTGGTATATTGATAACTGTGTGGGCTAGGAGAGACCTTTGTCCATTCATTCAGCATCCAAGTGTCTCATGTGTGGGATGTGGCATCATGGGATTTCTAGGAAATAAGGTGACATAACCAAAACTCAACTTAATTGATATTTCATAATAGTTTAGTGAGTAATACTAATGGTACTCGAAATTTTAAATTTATAATTTTTTTAGCCAATTATAATCTTATTGTGTAGTTTATAAAAGGAGAAAACTTGGGTATTACTTGATAATATTTGAGGTATTGATTTATAATATGATATTATTTGCAAATAGAAGAAGACATGTGTTCTATTTTATTTTGAAATAGTCTATCATCAGATATTTTTTGATAAGTTATATTTCATCATATGTGAACTTTGTATATTTAGTCACCTTTTTTATGCCTTATGTAATCAATGAAAAGTTAAAATGTGCATAATAACTTTTATAAATGATTTATTTTTATGAGAGAAAAATACGATAACCATGGAAAAAAGTGACAAATTTTCCATCATAAATTATGGTTATTTACAAATTAAGGAAATATGAGAATAAGAAATTGAAAATATTAGCGTACCATTTTTAACATTTGGACATAAGCATTTGTTTCCAAATTGTGATTTTATATGCCTCTACAATTCTATATGTAATTATTATCACCAAGAGTTACCTTTTTTCTCAAATTTTTAATTATGGTAATCCATCATATCTACAACTGCAATTTAAAATCATATGCACATCAATCATTTCATGATTAAACTGTCAAAATCAACTTCTTAAAGCAGTGTCCAATACCCTTAATAATCTCATATCTTCATTGATTATATAGCAGGAATACTTCTATATTTAATATATCTCTTATATTTAATTTGCAGGGTTCTGTATCAGTGAGATTCATGTTACATGAAACAAGCTTCTGCTTTTTGTGCACTCATCTAGCTTCTGGAGGAAGAGAGGGAGATGAGAAACATAGGAACTCTAATATTGCTGAAATATTTTCTAGGACAGGATTTCCTAAGGGCCCTCTTCTTGATTTGCCAAGGAAGATTCTTGATCATGAGTAAGTAGTGATCATTACAATATTGTTTCAAACCGTCCAACCAATCAACCTTCATAATTCTCTTTTACTTCTTTTAATAATTAGGTTCCTTTCCCAACAAATCATTAAAACAAGGTGCCAATATTGAATAAGCAAGTTGGGTTCTAAAACTTAAACAATTTTTTTTGTCCCTAAATATGAACTACTTTATATATCTCTTCATTTTTTAGTGGTTAAAAAATATAATGTTAATATATATTAAATTCATATTATTTTTCTAACCAATAAAAATAAGAGATACATGAAGCTATTACAAACTTTGGAAATGTGGTTCATGGGTATTTAAGTATTGATTAAGGAAGGCAGTAACTGAAAAATGTTTTGGAAATCCACTATCCCAGTTTTTGGAATACTTAATTCATTAACCTTGGTCCTTTTTATATGATCTATTTATGTATCTTGGGATTAAAGAAGTTAGAAATATAATTAGATTTGTAAATGATTGTATCTTTTATAAAATTGTTATTCATTTATGAAACAATTATTGTCTCTTCTCATTTAAACTGTTTTAGTATATAAGATTATTTTGATAACGAAACAAAAAGTTTAAATAAATGTTATAAAGTTAGCCCAAATGAGTATATTCCGCAATAATATTTTATTTTCTCTATGTTGAATAATATTCTTAAGATATTTGTTAAAATTTCAATTTTAATTTTTTATGGATAATAAATTAAATAATTTCTTTAATGAAGCATCATTATTGTTAGTCTCCAGCTATGAATTTGTCTTATTAGAATGAAGGCCGCCAAAACTTTAAAATAGTCTTCTTTATCTGATTTTTCTGTTTGTAAGTTGTAACTAGTATATATTATAATCTTAGTTAATTCATCAATTTCAAGTTGTCGGGAAATTTTTTATTTTATATAGTAGGTCAGGGAGTTAATTAATTAACAAAAAGTTGCAAAAGAATCAAAAGAATAAAACACCTTAAAGCGATGCATTTGCTCAACATGTTAACCGTTTGCACATGCAGAAATATCTTCAAAGTAGTTCTATCTATAAGTAGTGTTTTTCCCCCTTAAATATTAGTTACTTTATAATATTTAGATAAATTATATAATAGTGTAATATGTACTATCAATGTTAAGATTTATATATAATCATCACATCATTCATTATTCATTTGGATTAGTTTTTTTAGAGTCAATGAGGATTATATATGAATAATGAATAATGTAATGATAATGTATAAAACTCATACACTGTCAGTGCATGCATTTTTTTCTCATACTTAAAATATCAGTTGATCCCTTTAATTATTGAATATTTTTAGTGTAATATTTATATACTATCATTATAAATATTTATACACATTCACTATATCATCTATCATTCATTTGAATTATTTTTTTTAAAGAAAAATCAATAATAATTAAATATAAATGTGATAAATGATACTATGATAATGTATATATATTTTTCTCAATTCAATTTTATTTAATTTCTTATGACTCGCAGTTAAATTGCTTTTCCTTTGATATGTATGTTGCATTATTGTAATTATTTAATTACACCTTCTATCGTGCAGTCATGTTATATTACTTGGAGATTTAAACTATAGAATTTCTCTACGGGAAGAAACGACACACACACTTGTTGAAGAAAGAGATTGGGATTCCTTACTACAAAATGATCAGGTATATATATTAAACAAATAATAAATTTGCAATTTGTTTGCATATTCTCTAACATGATGAATTGCAAATGTAGCTAATGATGGAGCTAACTAGTGGAAACATGTTAAGAGGGTGGCATGAAGGAGCAATAAAATTTGCACCAACTTATAAGTATTGTCTAAATTCAGACCTCTACTATGGATGTTGTTATCATGGGAAAAAGCCAGAAAAGAAACGAGCACCAGCATGGTAAGAGACACATATATATATATATATATATATGTATAATTTTGTGCTTAATTATTTTTAACTAAATACACACCATTAGATTAAAAGTTCATATCACATTGAATCATTTAACTTTCATGAATATATATGCATAGGGGTTAACGTAATATCTAGTTTTAAAAAATATATCATATATGTCTATTCTATAGAGTAAATTATATCAACATCACATTAGGTTTAGGTTAATTACACTCATAACTCCCATGGTATAAAACATTACATTCACCTCTCCTAAGAGAAGATGGTGTCCCTTGCATGGCTACCCAATAAAATATATCTATATAAATTATGGATAATTTGTATATGTGTGAAAGGGAATAATTGATTTATATAATTTTAAAGTTTTGATCAATATAATTTACTCTGATATATCTGATATAAATATTTAATCTAATGATGAAATTTGTGTAAAATATAATTTAAGACAAAAATATTAGTAATAAAAAATGTGAAAAAATGTATGTACAGAAAGTGCGTAAGAGTTTTTATATTATTACTACATCATTTATTATTCATATTTAATTATCTTTAATTCTTAAATATAAATAATACAAATGAATTATATATGATATATTAATTGTATATATATTTTTACACTCACAATATATAAATATTATACTCGTAAATCAATTTATAATGTATATATACACATTGCAATCATAACATGATCAAGTTCTAAAAATGACTGACATGTACTTTGGTATTCTTCATTTTAGGTGTGACAGAATAATATGGTACGGCAAGGGTTTAAATCAACTTCAGTATACTAGAAGTGAATCAAAACTATCAGATCACAGACCTGTAAAGGCATTGTTTACAGCCCAAATAAGGGTTTCAAAAGTGATGAAAAACTTGCAAAGCTTGTTTATGTCAGAGAGATTTGGACAACTTAAAACTCACTTTGATGTTTCCCCCACTGATGAGTTTATATGTAAAAATCAATCAAGTTTCAGGTGGTAAATCATTACTGTTATGTACATACATATTTAGTGTTACGTCTGAAAACTATAGAAGTTAAGATGAAATCCAGAAAGGACATAGAAAAATGTCATAGAAAATTTGGTGCTTCTGCTGTAATATTTAGTCTTTTAAGTTATCTGATCAAGCATAGAAAAATTTCATAGAAAATTGACAAATGAAAGTTATTTATTGCCTTTTGAAGCTTCAAGTCCTACTCTGAAACCAACTTCTTGCAAATTCTGAGACATAGATGTTTTGTGGCACCTGTTCCTGTGTGTGGTATTTGGTTGATTACAAATGCTTCTTTTATATGGAACCTGATAAATAATACACGGTTAAGAGAATATTTTATATTTGTATGTGATTCCTAGATTAAATGAAAGAACCATATAACCATCTTCTCAATTCTCAAATACCAAACATAAGTTAATGGAGTGAGTATAGGAAAACTAAGAGTCTAGAAGAAAGAGTTATAAATGTCATATTGTATATGTCAATTCAATTGAAAAATCGTTGAATCAGTCTCAATATTAGTATACTATAATAATCATATTGATTGGACATGTGATTAAATAGGTCAATAAGACATAATAATGGTCAAAATCAAATCTCATTGTACCTATCAAAATCATATTAGTTAAAATTGTTTTGTGCATGAAAATTTTTAATATTTTTCAAAATGACATGATAAGGAGTCAAGCATTGAACTCAATAGTTGTTAGTGACATGTTAGTCATTAAATCATTTCAATAATTGAATCATATATTACAAACAATAATATGAGTTTAATATTTATGTACTATTAGTGTAAAGTTTTTTAGACTGTACAGACGATATATCATCATTCATTGATTTAGATTACTTTTGTTTGACAATCAACTATGGCTAACATATGAATGACAGATGATATAATGACAGTATAAAAAACAGTTACGCTGTCAGTGTATACATATTAAATCCTAATAATATTTATATTCATAAATGTATTATATTTTGTTGGAACTTGGTTTGTTGGTAGCCATTAGTGAGAACTTTTGGGTAGAAATTCTAAAAAACTTCCTAATCTCACATAGAAGAGTTTTGAAAAAATAACTCTCAAGTTTCACATAGGAGAGATGAGGAACTTGAAAAAATCTCCTGTTATAAATAAAAGTCTCATCCCTTCGTATTTTCTTACCCCAAGTTGAATGTGTTTTCATTCAATATTTTCCACCGACGCATTTCCGACAAACTTTTATCCCTCTTTCTTTCTGTGGTAGTAAGAATCGGCACATGGAGTCAAATTGTGGGAATTTCGAGAAGTCCCACTAGTAGTCAATATTGTAGGAAAATAATTTGCATGAGTAGGCATATTGTGGGAATTTCGAGAATTGGCACTAGTAGCCATATTGTGGAAATTTCGAGAATTGACACTAGTAGTCATACTATCATGGGTGTATTTGAGATTGGTTCTTATAGTGCAGTAAGAATTTGATAACAGAGATTTTGCCTGTTTTATCGTAGGGACGATATGGTTGATATTCTGCTTGTATATTTTGGGCACTGCCACGAAACATCTTAAAGAGAGCAACCTGATCGTGACTCAGTTAGTAAATATTATTTCGTGCCATTTAAAATTGTTACGAGCTACGATAACAACAATTTTAAGACGTTTCTACTAAAATGGTATTCATAGATAATATTACTCGACCTAATAGTTTTGACCTTAACAAAATATTTTAGTTTGATGGGACAAATTTCAAACGATGGCAACACAAGATGAAAATTTTCCTCATTATGAGAAAAATTGCACACGTTTTGAAAAACGATGTCCTAGTGCTGCTAGAAAAAGCTGCAAAAAAAGAAAAAGAAAATGGATAAACTAGTTATTGATATAGCTCTCTAGAATAAAAATAATTACTCTCGTAAGAATTTCATTCTGAATGGGTTATCACATGGTCTCTATGTTTACTATAGCTCATACAACTCTACCAAATTAATTTGATATGTACTTGAAAAGAAATATGATAGTGAGGAAGCTGAAACTAAAAAGTTTGTTGTTAACCACTACATCAAGTATCAGATGGCTGATGATAAATCAGTAGAGTCTCAATCCAATGAGATATAGAGAATTGTTCATGAAATATTTATGAGGGTATGCTCCTGGAGAATTAAACTCACAAGTAGAATCTATGAATGTGAAATCTATGGGTATGTTGTAAACAGCAAAGCGTACAGGTTTTATGACCTGAACGCAAAAGTGATATGTGAGTCTAGCGATGCTAACTTCAATGAAATGAAATTCCCTTTTAAATTGATGAATAGTGGGAGCACATCAACTAGTCACATACATGTGATTAGAGACACTGATAAAAAAATGAAAGGTTTGAAAAAGAACCTAGAAGAAGTAAGAAAGCAACAATTGCTAGAGAGTGTAGACCTGATTATATGGTCTATATATTGGAGGAGAATCCATCAACTCTCTAAGAAGTTTTGACTTTTTTGGATGCTAATTTGTGGCAAAAAGCCATAAATGATGAGATGGACTATCTAGAGTCTAACAAGAAACAAATTATTTTTGCTCAATTCACTATGGAAGTTGAGATGATAGCACTAGCAACAGCAAGCAAGTTGGCTGAGAAGCTTGCTTGTAGAGATTCCCTTATGGGAAAATTGATACTAGTTGTGTTGATCTATTATGATAGTATTGCCACTATTTCAAATATTGAGAATCACTTTTATAACGATAAAAAATGGCAGATACGTCGTGAGCAAAGCACCATTAGAGTGTTAATCTTTACTAGAGTTATTAGAGTGAATCATGTATGTAGTGAGAATAACTTAGAAGATATTTTGACGAAATGATTAGCTAGAGAGAAAGTCCATAATACTTCTAAGAGTATGAGACTATTGCCTTTAGAAAGAGGATCGCTCATGATGGTAACACGACCAACTAACTAGAGATCCAAGAAATAGATTCAATGGGTAATAACAAGTTGTAAAGTGACATGAGAATGAACATGCTATAAGTTTATGAGAAGCATGATTCTTGTAGTATATATAAGGATGAGTTAAATTCTTAATAAGATCTATACTCCAATTGGAGTGGAGTATCTAGGCTATAGGAATATTCTTAATAGACTCACCTATGTGAATGTGGAAGTGGATGTCGCTTCCTATGAAATTTAGGGGCATAAATTTCTAAAGCGTTTACTATATCGAGATAGACGTGTGTGACCTTTAATGCATGAGCTTTATAGAATACACCTTTGAAAAGATTGTGTGTGGTTTGATGTTGGAGATAGAGTTCAAGACTATGAGTTACTCTAGTAAAATCTGGATTACTCACTATGCAAATGTTCAAGTCGTATGACACATTTGTTTATGCACAGTCTTATTGAGACCATAGAAATTCTCAGAAATCATTTTTTAATTTCAAGTGAGAGATTATTGGATAATGGTTTGTTGAAAGTCATTAGTGAGAACTTTTTGGTGTAAAATCTAAAGAACTCCTAAGTCTCACATAAAAGAGTTTTGAAAAAATAACTCACAAGTCCCACATAGGAGAGATGGGGAACTTGGAAAAATCTCATGTTATAAATAGAAGCTTATTCCCTTCATATTTTTTTGCCCCAAGTTGAATACATTTTCATCCAACTTTTTTTTCTCCCTCATATTTCCCGCCCACGCATTTCCGACAAACTTCTCCTACTTTCTTTTCGTGGCACTAAGAATTGACACATATAGTCAAATTGCGAGAACTGACATTGATAGTCAGTATTGTGGCAAAAGAATTGGTATGAGTATTCATATTATGTGAATTCCAAGAATTGACACATGTAGTTATATTGTGAGAATTTTGAGAATTGCTGTTGGTAGCCATATTATAGTGGGTGTATTCGAGATAGGTTTTTACATTGCGGTAAGAATTTGATAACAAATATTTGGGTTGTTTTATCTTCGAGATGGTGTAGTTGATAGTCTGTTTACACATTTTGGACAGTGACACGAAACATTTTAAAGAGAGCGACATGGTCGTGATTCACCCAATAAATATTAGTTCGTGTCATTTAAAATTGTTGCAAGCTACAGTACCAACATATTTATTATAATATATAAAACTTAACTTGTATATAATTTAATTAGTGAACCACTTATTTAACTATTGTAACACTCTATTAGTTATCTAATTAGTATAATAACATGTACCGTGTTAATAACATCAATCTTAAGCAAAACCTTGGCACAGTGAATTTATAGATTATTCTATTAAAGTATGAAATAGAATGATATATGAGTGTTTTATGATACTTGAGGTTCTACATCTTAGACTTATAAAAAATAAAATGCAATATAAGACTTAACCTAAGAAAACGCTAAAGTAAATCATAGCTTCTTTATTGTCACAAAGTCTTAGCTTTCTCTTGATCTTCATAAAAAAATATGATGCGGAGATTCTTGGATGTAACTTTGAATGCCTTCAATCTTGGACTTTTAACACCCCAACCATGAAGTCTTTTCGAAGCATTGTTAATTACGATCTTTTCTATTAATAGAGATAAATACATGTTTTTTTCTTTGTTTTTAAAGTTAAAAATATAATTTTATGATAATGAAAAAGATAAGTAAATCATTAAAAGTTATATTTCTCTTTATTTTTTTAAACATTTGTCTCTTAATATAGTGGATCATAACTCCTTATAAAATTTATTGACCTGGTGTTTGGTCAAGATAAAGAATACAAATACACACAATCACAAATCCACGGGCCACTGAGCTCCATTTTTCTATATATATGTGTGGTATGCAACCTGAAAATTAATAAATTTAATTGGAGCATTCAAACTATATATTTAATATTTAACTATAAATTATGCTTTAAAATGAAAGATAATAATTATAAGCCAATTATTGAGCAAGTAGGAAAGAAGTTTGTTACGTAGTACCAACTTTGTTGTAGTCGATAGAAGTGGAAACATCACCCTCTTATCTTCTCTGCATGAAAGAAGAGCACTGCTAGATATTTACGTACACATCATTTTATATAAATTAATGCAACTCGTGTAAAGAAATAAATTTGTGTATTATTTCCTGACCAATTGTAGCATGAGGCGTGCAATACTTAGTTTCAACAAAAAAAAAATAATAAAAAATAGAATAATATATATGAATTGTCAGTATAAAGATTTAACATAGTTAATACATTATTTACTATTCGTTTTATTTTGAGGAGTTAATTATAATTAAATATAAATGATAAATGATATATTAACTGTATAAAAAACTTATACACTATCAATACACAAATTTTAGAAAAGATTTATGTAATGCCATATTGCTCTAACCTCATGAGAGGGGTCATCTGGATTAGTATCCTAAATAGGAAACGCCCCTACCAATCCTATTTCTGTGAGCTTGTTGCAACTTGGTCGTTAAATACTAAGGTTTTAAATGTGTGACTATGACAACGTTGATAGTAATGTTAAGGTTTAATCAAAACCGCTTCCTATAGGTAATTGGGCTGGAATGACTACTTTACCAACAATAGTTTCCCATTTTGATAAGGTAAAATAACAATTTAAGTATACTCTTAGTGTATGTTAGTCTATCACAAAATAGTTATATTCGATATTTTAAATTAGAATTATGGTTACCTAGTTTACAAATTAACTATATTTGATGGTTTAAATTAGAATTATGGTTAAGTTGAGTTTACTATAATAGTGAAAGAATATATGAAAATATGGTCGATGTAGTTACAATTGTGATGACAATGTTGATAGAGACTTTAAAAGCCACAATATTATGGGATGAATCACTTATCCAAACTCATGAAATATTTAGATTCTTCAAACATGTAGAACAAAGATAAAGTGTTTACCCTAATAGTGAAAACGAGCTGGGAACTTGATATTCAAGGCTAATTGATGTTCAAAATAGTTAAAAAATTGAAATTGTTTAAGTACGCTTTCAAAGATTTCAACAAAAGAAGGTTCACTGCAGTGTAAATAAGGATAGTAAAAGGCCATGAAGGCATGAATCAGGCTCAAATCCTGCTACACTCAGACCCAATGAACATAGAATTACAAGCATCAGAGGAGCATGTTGTTGAGAACTACAGAAACCTGAAACAAGCTTATGGATTTCCCGAAAGATTCACCAATTGAATAATAGAATATAGCTTTGAATGGGAGTATGGTTGGATTCTTTAGAGGGTCAAGAGGGATTATACAAGGGGACTGTTGGGCCGTCTAAGCCGAAAAGGGTTACCCATCTTCCAAGTAAATTTAGAAATTATATTTTGTAAAAGAAATATGATTAGTAATCTTATGCTAATTTCAAATTTCTTGTTTTTAATCAAATAGGCTAAAGAGTAGTTGGCCCATATTTGTTGTAATTCAAGCATTATTTATGTGGTGCTTGTGTCATTGAATGAACTAGCCAAAAATTTCAGTAAATTTTCTTCTTTATTTAGTAGATATTTTCTTTCTTAATGGGAATCTTTGTACTAAAACTCATTCGCCTGCACTTTATGGGAATCTTTGTACTATATTTAAAAGTAATTTCACCTCCCTAATTAGTGACTTCAGGATTTTATAAATAGAAAGAATATAGCATGACCATTGCTGATAATTTTTGCTTGGAGGAAGTGGAACAAGAGATTAATTGCTTCTGGAAGGAAAATGGTTACTTTCAATTCTTGTGATGGGTATACAATCTTGCATACAAACTTAATATGTTTGCCTTTGTGGCTAACAAAGGCAATTTTGTAATCTACACTACGGATCAAATGTGTTAATTCATACCATTATGTTGTGTTGCGGAGTCTTGTATTTGAGGGGATGAATTGGAATGAATGACTTTGGAAGTGTCTTCTTTGTCTGAGTTAGAGAAAATTGAGGGAACCTCAAGGCGCCCCATTTTCATGGTTCTTTTAATTTGTAGTTTTTATATAGATAAATATGTCAAAGTACCTAAATATCTTTAGTAAATTTTCAAAATTACATTCTTGTTCATTTTTTATTGTTGATTAGAATTTTAAAAGGATAATAAAAATGGGGAGAGATCGAGTTACTCTAGGAGTAACTTTGAAGAGTTACTCTAGGAGTAACTTTGAAGAGTTACTCTAATCTCCATCATTCATTCTATTATAATCTAAAGGCTCATAATTTTTATTTTAAAAGTCATGTGAAAGTCACATATCATTTAACCTCATATTTCATTCCTTCTCTCTATCCCCCTTCATACTATATTCAATAACCATATTAAGACTAGATAAGGTATCTACATTAAATCCATCTCCATCAACACAATGATTCTGTCTACATTGTTCAAACCTTAAAAGTCCAACTTCAACTTTCAAAATGTTATCTATTTTGGAACTACAACACCCCAAAAATACATAATTAAATGGAGGAAGCGCCATAGAATATTGGCACACATTTAAAGTGTTAAGTACCAAATTTATCACATTTTGTATACTCTTTTTACGACATTTTAGCTACTTAATCAACTCAAATGAGTGAAATTATACTAATACATAATTCGAACTTGTTTAAATGACTATATCACCTATGCACCTTTGTAGTATTTTGTAAGCTTAATCTGGAGTAATTATGGCAAAAAAGATAAGTGTTAATGAAAACAAGAATCCAATCATAATATGCCAGAGTAAAATCATAATAACTCCTTCGTTCACAGATGGATTGAGTTAAAATTTTGATATGTTGTTTCTAATTGATGGGGCTTCAACGTGAATAGTCAGATCATAGAAATGAGCAAAACTCGATGTGCTAAGCGTAGGTTTCCGCATTGAGCGCACACAACAACAAAAAATCAACATTTCACAGTTGTTTCGTCTATGTTGAGCGCACTCACTTGCACTGAGCTCGGTGGGTGGTGCACTGTGCACATGGAGGTGCGCCCAACGCGAGTGGGTGCATTGAAAGGTCACTATTTAAGGACTTCTAGTTGGAGGTACGCTGAGCGCATAGGACTACACCAGAGCCCTACTTAAGGACTTCTAATTCGAACTACTTGTTATACACTTTATAATATTGATTTGTAATACTTTTCTGAGTTTCTAAGGTAGTTTAGCTCATATTAGTCATGAGATCAAAGTATAAGTATTAGAGAATTTAATTTAGACTTATTTCTCCGTGGTTCTACATCCATGAGTTGCGTTTTATCCTCATCATACTTACACATTGTGAAAATGAGTAGCTAAAACCCTTATTGGGATTGAACGTCACATGAATTTGATGTATCCACACTGATTCACCATTAATTTATGAAGTTTTGATTATATTTGAGTTTGGTATTTACTTTATGTTTGCTTTAATTTTGATCACCTTATTGCATGATTATTGAATAATTTGCTTAGTCTCTTACTTGTATGATTCTGAACTTGCATAACTCAACAAGTAGTATATTTGCTAGACATAGACTTGTATTATTTGTCATTTCATGCACTTTGCTTTTTGGTATCTAAACATAGAACTAATATTTTGATTTTATAACTCTCAAACTGAATAAAATGTGTTACTAGACATATAGATGTGCTTGAGGGTTCATAAAACTAAATTTTATCATTGTAATTTGTTGTTACTGTAGTTTGCAACAATTCTAAATGACACGAAATAATACTTATTGGCTAAGTCACGACCAAGTCGCTCTCTTTAAGACATTTCGTGGCGCTGCCCAAAATGTGCAAGCAGACACTCAACAATGTCATCCCCAGGATAAAACAACTCAGATATTTGTTATCAAATTCTTACTGCACTGTTAGAACTGGTCTCGAATACACCAACCACAATATGACTACCAGTGTCAATTCTCGAAATACCTGCAATATGGCTACCAGTGTCAATTCTCGAAATACCCACAATATAGCTACTCGTGCCAATTCTTTTCCCACAATCTAACTACTAGTGTTAGTTCTCAAAATTCTCACAATTTTGTTGTTTGTGCCAATTCTTAGTGTAACGGAAAGAAATGGGGAGAAGTTTGTTGGAAATGCATCGGTGAAAAGCATGAGGAAGAAAGAAAATTTTGAGTAAAAAACGTACTCAACTTGGGACAAGAAAATATGAAAGGAGATGACTTCTATTTATAACATGAGATTTTTTTCAAGTTTCTCATCTTTCCTATGTGAGACTTAGGAGTTATTTTTCATAATTCTTCTACGTGGACTTGAGAGTTTTTTAGATTTCACGCCAAAAAATTTCCACTAATTAAAGCAAGTTCCAACATAGTTACTAGATATAGATCTACTTCTGGTAAAATGCTAGAATAGACCAAGATATTGGCGGCTAGCACAATTGAGGTGTTGTATTTTACTCAACTTACATGCTTGCGGAACTAGACATAGGGACATGATTTTGTAAGTCATATTGCTTATTCTTATGTATCAAAGTCACTAGACATAGCTCTTTCTTGCATAAGTTACTAAATTGACTAAGACATTAACTTTGAGTAATTTTTAGGTCATTGTATCGACTAAGTTTACTGAATAAATTGCTTTAAGAATCAAGTGTGTACAGATAGTAAGTGTGAAGTTCAATCCCAGCTCTCTTTATCATATCATTACAATTTCGATTTACTTGTTTCATCAAACAAAAAAACCATTTGAATCATAACTTTAAATAATAATTTTTTAGTTGAAAGGCTAGTATCTAGAAAGTCCTTGTAGATACGGCAACCCCTTACTAGTCTATACTTGTTTGCAATACTGAGGTTGTATTTTTATACCTATTTTTCGGTTAGAAAAATGGCACTGTTGCCGGAGACTTGCATCTAGATACTTAGCATTGTAATAAAAAAATTATTTTAAGTTTTTAATTTTTTGTTCTTGTTCTTGTTGTTTTATTCTCTCTGAGCAAATTAATGTGCTGGTAATTTTGTTTGAGTTGTGTGTGCAGGATGAGATTTGGAGTGTCTCGTGAGTTATATGATGTTGGATCACAATGTGGACACTCATAATGCGCTTTTGGACCGAGTATGCTACTTTCTCCATGTTGGACTCATTTACCAAATAAATGGCCAGTCTATCTCATCAACTTGTCAGATCTCCTTTTAGCCGACAAATGGAGAGGTGTAGAGTATGCTATGATAATTACCCAACACATTATTAACCTCCTTAATGAGAGGAGGTAAAATACATGGGATTTCAACAAAGTCAAAGCCAACATGGTTACTATCAGAAAAATTGGGGAGGCAAAATGCATGGTAACCTAGTCTACAACCACCATACCAACCTCCATATGAGCATTCAAGTCTGACATTGCATGACACTCTAAATGATTTCATATAATTTTCTATGGATAAATAGAGGACCACGGAGCTCCCACTCTATCAACCACCTCAACAATACAGATTGAAATCATAAGAGTAAAAAAAGAGCCCCCACTCTATCAACCACCTTAATTTATGATATTGTGGTTGAGGAAAAGAGTAATAATATTTTCAAAAGAGAGATTGAAATAAATGAGAGTAAGTTAGTAGCAATCATGAAAATATTAAAAATATAATAAAAAAGAGAGAAATAGTGAGTCATAGAATATGTTGGATTAGTAAAGAAGAAACTAAGAGGAAAACTCATATTGACTCATGCCTAAAGAGGGTAAATAATGCACTGAAACACTATATCCAACCAATTATTGTGCTACTTTAGTTGTTGCAGCTTTGTGATCCTTAAGGACACATCATACATCATGTTATTGATGTTAAACACGCGCTTCCTAGGAGGAAACCCAATTTAATTCATTTTTTCTGTTTTTTTTTTTTGCATTTTTTATTTTTATTTTATCTTTTGTACTTTTGATGTGTGTTAGTGTGTACGTTTGGAGTTTGACTTTGTTGAACTGAAGACAATACAAATTGTGGAGGGGGTGGATTTGGCTAAATTTTGGACCTTAGTAATTTCTATAGTATATTTTTTCATTTTATTTGATGTTGATAAAATGGTGGGTTGTTTTACTGAGAATTTTTTGCTTCTAAATGTGATTGACTATATGGCTTGACTTGTATATTGCATGAAGAATTAAGTGCTTAAGAAATAACATGTTTATTAAAAATGTATGTTTACTCTAATTGTGATAAGACATACTTAGTCACCATAGTCTTATGAACTTCTAAATAATAACATCAAGTTGTCTTAAATCAGAAGGTTGTATGAGTAAGTTGAGTGATATGAGTATTGAGCTATACACTTTGAATGAAATTTTTGAAAAAATGTAATAACTTGCACTACTGATTTTGATTACATCTCTAAATATAATCTAAGTTGATAGAGAAATATGGATATGATCAAGGCATTGTTTTATTAATCCCAATTGGTCAAAATACGTCCCAAATGACATTATTATCATTTGGTAGTCCCTTTGAGCCTGAATTCTTTGTTGATTGCAACCTTAATCTAGTAATATAAGTTATTATCTATTCCTAGTTCTAATAAGATGAGAGAGCTAAGACTTACAATTATAATCAAGTTGAGGAGAGGAGAAATAATGTATGGAAAATATGGAAAAAGAAGTGGTTGAACCACCCCTCACTTTATGAATCAAAAAGAAAAACTCTACACAAGAGTGAAATAAAAAATTTTGGGTATCAGCAGATCAGAATACACCTAGAAGGGGGGTTGAATAGGTGTCGCAGATCACTTGTTCCGATTTTCCTATATTTGCGCAAAACTAAAATAGACTGCAGTTAATCGATTATGTTGGACTTAATTGATTAAACAATGATCAGATATAATCGATTATGTTTATGGATAATTGATGTGAACCTCAAAGAGCCTAACTTTGATATTGATGGCATTGAAGGAATAAGTGGTCTTATGACTAGGGCTAGAGCAAAAGGGCTCAAAATGCCCTTAGATAACTCATAATGTTGATCCATGTTGGTGAGCCAAAGATAGCCCAAGGGGGTCTAAAGATGTTCACTAGCATCTTGGTCCATGGTTCTGACAGAGCCAAGGATGGACCAGGCCATGCGCATGAGGCAGGCTACGAGTCTGACCAAGGCGCCAAAAATGGCCCTGGCATGGAGCTAGACGCATCAGGAGTAAATCCTGACCAAGACAACTCTGACCGAGTTGGAGACTCTGGTGCACCCAGCGTTGCACCAGGCGCTGGGCCAAACTGGTCTGGCCAGGAAATCTGACCGAGGCGCATGCGCCTAGCGTGCAGCATTAGGCATTGGGCATAGCCTGACCGAGTGAGGCCTAGCCAATTTAATTAGTATTGAGAAAATTTAATTTTTATAATAAATGTGTGGGCTAACTTTTGTCCAACACTTATTTTATTTAATTCAAGTGTGTTTATTATAAATCTGCCCATAAAAATTGACCAGAATGAAAAATGACTCATGGATGATTAAGTCAAGCCTAAAAGTGTAACGACATTTTAATGCTAGGACCAACTTATAATTTTCGTGAACCTAACTCATTCTAACTTAGTCTAATATTATTTGGAAGATAAATAAAGACTATTGTAGCCGTTGGAAGGAGATTGCTCGAAGGGAATCAAAATATGACCGTGGAAGAGCTTAATGGAGCATTTATGAGGCTTAAACACCATGTCTGGACCATTGGAGCTAAATCCACCTGAGCACATTTCATCCAAAGGGATCCTAAGTTAATTTCAGAGATGTTGGAGCAAAGATGCTCGTGTGAAATTAGCATATGGTCGTTTGAGACCTTAATGGTGCATTAATGGTGCATTATGCACATGTCCTAGCCATTGGCAGCCTACCATATTGCACCAACAACATCCTATGCTATTTAGTGCATCCTTCATCAACACTTAGCCGTGGGAATTTCATTCCTTAGCAAAGGAATCCTATGCCAAGTCCAAGTGCACCCGAGGAGCAATAAGGAGGCTTAACTACAACAATTTCCATGTGCCAAATTAGAATAATCCAATGGGGCTCATCAAAGCTTAGCCGTGAGCAATAAGGAGTCTTCAATTCTCATTAATCATATGACTTAATTGTTGAGTCGTGCACTTAAGGAGGAATGGAATCTCATGCTCATCACTATCCAACCGCGGCAATCAAGCATCCTAGGTCAAGTCATTAAGTTGTCTTTCAATTGTAATAAAGCACACGAAACACATGTGCTCATTTCTTTACTACTCGAATATAGTCTAGTTTAGGAGTAGATTCATTTGGTTTTATGGAATCCAATGTAAATTTACCATGCATTAGTCTTAGTTGCAAACTGTGGGAGCCTTGTGGCTTGCCTATAAATGTAAAGTCTTTTGCTATGGAATAAACAAGTTGAAAGTTAAGTTGAATTCCTTGTGAATCAAAAAGGATTATATCCTTGTGAGAGTATTCTCCAAACCTTCTTCGCTGAACCAAGATTAGAAGTTCTTATCAAGAACCAAGTTCTTGTGGTGAGCATCACTTTGACTTATCAACACCTCAAGTGTTATGGCGCATTCACCTCAAATATTTTCCATATTCTTTTATCCAATTTCAATATATTTCCGTAGCTTACTCTCAAGAGCTCTACTCAACCGTGAGCTTAGGTCAAGCACCAACCAAGATAGATCGTTCAAGAGTCTTTTCACCAAGAGGTTCACATCAATAATTGATTAGCGTGATACTCGCACTTGATACTTTGATTTCTTGTATAACAAGTTACTGATTAATGAGATTATAGAAAGACAATAAACATATTATAGCATGCAACTCATATTAACACAATTGATCAACAAAGTAAACACAGAAAGTAAAGAGATTAGGGATTAGAAAGAGGTGCACGAGGAATTTTGTTCTGGTTCGTTTGCGGTCCACTACAAACTACATTCAGGCCTCCCCTTCTGATCTCGGGAGATTTTTCTTCAACTATTATAATTGTGAGTTTTACAAACACACTTCCAATTATAAAATTATAAAAACTAATTCGATCCTTACATAGCCCCTATGAGCTTGACAACCTAGGTTTGACCTAACTAAATCGCCTACTAGGATCTTCTATCCTTTCACGATCGGCTCCAGCCTTGGTATCGCTCGAACTAAGACCTCTTAGCCTCTAAGAAGATAACCAAGATCTCTCTCATAGTGAAACAATTCACAAAGAGATCAACTTCCTTGTTCAAACAGAATATATTAAGTTGACTTGATTACTTAATACTCGGATTCAACAATTGAAACTCAATCTAAAACATAAAGCAGAAAATCCACAAGATCCTAATTCTTAATGAAATCAATGCATTAGGTTTTCAAAAAAAATGATTCACACTCTTTTTAGAAAAATATTTTCCTCACAAATCTCTCAAAGAAATCAAGAATAATATGCAAGAAATTTATGCATAGAAAACTAGAGCCTAGAAGCAATGATATTAATCTCTAAGCCTAAATCAGAATGCTTTCACTCCCTAGTTTTTCTAAATTCTCCTTCACAATGTAAAGAAATCTATGAAAATGTATGCTCTCTAACAGTTTTTGAAATATGCAAGTTATGCCATATTGGCAAGAAATACATAATTTATACTAATCCTACTGATACTGATATTAATCGATTATACTTCCATTTAATTGATTAACGAGTTGTTAAAAATCAGTTTTCAGTTACGTCTTAATCGATTATATGGTGTCTTAATCGATTGACGTGCTAACAACATCAGATCAGTTAGTAACACAATTCTAGATAATCCATTACACTAACTACTTAATCGATTATACTGAGTTAAAAATATTTTTCTTTGATGTAAGGAATGTATGGTAAACTACCTATATGATATGCACATGTTTTGCATAGATTTTCAAAATATATTACATTTAATGCATGAAACTATGTATATATACGCATGAGTCTATTCATCATAAAGTATCTAGATGATATGTCTTAATTTTAATCTTATTATAGGTTAGTTCTTATGAGACTTTCTACCTTAGTTTACCTAACCTAGACTCAAACTAAGGCACACATCTTACGACTTCTAATTACAAGTAAATATAATAAAGTCCTGAATCTATAGATGCTACCTATGAGTCTTCGGCTCGTTGTTTGTTGTACGATCTTCAAGCTTTCTTGTATTTTTGTTTTCTTCATCAAAACTTTGGTTAGCCGTAAATGTGCAAGTCTTGACTCTTTGCACTTTCAAAAAGATGAGTGGTGGAGTAATGAAAATAAAATGGAAAACAAAAGTAACTTTTACTACAAGTAAAAGTGATACATGAAGTTAGAATTTGCTCTCTTAGCCTATTAGAACCTCTTTGTATCCGAAAAAGCCATAACCTTGGTAGTCTAACCATATTACAACCCATGAAAAGACCTTAGTGGTCCATATTCTATATCATTCTTGATTAATTATGAGATAATATCAAAATTGACTTTGTTGCTTGTTTATTGCATGTTTATGAGAGACATACACTATAAAACACTTGAGAGTTCACACTTCCTCATTTATTGGCATATGAATTGCTTAAATAATAAAGTTTCAAATGGATTATGTAATAAGAGATGACTTGTGTGAATTAGATATCATATTTTTATTTGGGCTTGAAATTCATTGGTGCACTTGTCTAATTGTGTGAACATGTTCTTTGAATGCATGCCATGATAATTGATGTGTAAGTCCTACTTAAAACCTCGGGCATGTTTTTGAAAAATATCAGCTTGGACTCTTGTTGGTGAAAAACAAGGTTCTAAGTTGGGGAGAGTTTGTTAAGTACCAAATTTATCATATTTTATATACTTTTATTTCTAGGTTGGGAGTTGTTTTTTCATAATTCTTCTATGTAGGATTTGAGAGTTTTCTAGATTTCACACCAAAAAAATTCTCACTAATTAAATCAAGTTTCAACATAGTTAGTAGATATGGATCTACTTTTGGTAAACTTCTAGTATAGACCAAGACATTGGCGACTAGCATAATTGAAGTGTTGCATTTTACTCAGCTTACATGCTTACATCGCTAGACATAGGAGCATGATTTTGTAAGTCATATTGCTTATTCTTTTGTATCAAAGTCAATAGACATAGGTCTTTCTTGCATAAGTTGTTAAATTAACTAGCACATTAGCTTTTAGTAATTTTAATGTCATTGTATGGAATAAATTTACTGAATAAATAGCTTTAAGAATTAGGTGTGTATAGATAGTAAGTGTGAAGTTTAGTCTCAACTTTCTTTATCATATTATTATAATTTCGATTTACTTGTTTCATCAAACAAACACACCCTTTGAATCATAACTTTAAATAATAATTTTTATTTGAAAGGCTAGTATCTACCAATTCCTTGTGGATACGACAACCTCTTACTCTATACTTGTTTTACAACACCAAGGTTATATTTTTACACATATTTGTCGGTTACCACGGAGATGGCGCATCCCTTTCTAAATGGAAGTTGTGTCGTGACTAACGACAACGACACAGAGGTCTAGTGACGATGGTGACTTGAATTGTTGGAATCTGGTTTGAGTTTGTGTATTTTGGTTTTTTGGGTTTGATTTTCTCATGAAAATGAGAATTTTATTGAAGAACATATAGTAAACTCACACGTTGGATGCATTTTAACTTATTTTTAAATGAATCAACATTGTACCATTGCACTAGTTTTGTTTACACAAAATCAATTTCCACCCTGGAAAATATCACTTGGTGGTTACTGAATATGGTATGAAGGGGATGATAAAGAGAAGGAATGGAATACGGGGTTGAGTGGCATGTGAGTTTTAAGTAATTGGAGTGGTTAGTCGTTACATGATAAATCTAGATCATGAGCATTGGACCATTGTTAAAAGGATCCTAAGATACATCAAAGGATCTCAAATGTTGCACTATGTTTTGAAGGATAGGAGTTTACCATAAAAGAATATGTTGATTCAGATTTTGCAAATGATCATAATAAAAGGAAGTCTACTACAGGCTATGTGTTCACACTTGTTGGAGGAGCGCTAAGCTAGTTATCCAAATTACAGTCAGTAGTAGCTTTATCTACTACAAAAGCTGAATACACGGCAGCTACTCAAGCATGAGAGGAAGCAATTTGGATTCAAAGGTTAATGGAAGATCTCGTCCACAAACAGCAAAAAATTATTGTGTATTGTGATAGTTAGAGTGTCATGTACATTGTAAGGAATCCAACCTTTCATTCGAGGACAAAGCACATAAGAGTCAATTATCATTTTTTCAGAAAAGTAGTACAAGAAGGGAGCATAGATATGTAGAAGATTCATACAAAAGAGAACCCAACAAATGTGATGATGAAGCCAATCAAAACTGATAAGTTTACATGATATGAAACCTCCTATGGCATGTCAGAAATATGAGAAGCATGAAATTGGAAACTTAAGAAAGAATTTGAAAGCTCGCCAAAAGTGGATTTAAGTGAGCGATTGTGAGACACATAAGTATAGGGCAAAGCCACATTTTTTGGCTTTTGAAAGTCCAACTTTGTAGGCAAAATCATGGGTATTGGGCGGTGGAATTAAATGGGATGGAGGAAAGTTTCTTTATAAATAGAGAACTTTCGTTCAGAACTAAACACAACACAACATCCCTCATTCCCACATATATCAATATAAAATATTTGTAGAGTCTTCGTAGTGTTTCTCATATGTTATATAGAGAAAGGTGTATTCTCCTATATCAAGTGAGAGTGTGATTGTTCTCTCCTTGTATTTAGAGACAAATTGTAACATTTTCCCACATAGTGAAAATCTTCTGGTCATGCACGTGATTGTTTCTATCATTATCATTTTGAGAGAGTTTTTCTATATTAAATATTGTGTGTCATATCCTATTTTCTCAACTCTATTTTAGTTGTGTGATTAGAGACGACAAAAAGTCCATACCTGCAAGTAAAATCTATCTTGACATGAGTACGGGTCACAAATGGGTACCCGCATATTTTAAAAATGAGTTTTTCAAAATACATGCTGTATATATAAGTGGGCACCCATTGTACCCGTTATTTATGTAATTATTATATTATTTTTAATTAAAATAAATAGAATTGTACTCAAAAATTCACTTACATTATGTAGTCTCCCTCCCCCAAATTCCTAATCCATGATTCCCTAAAAATAGTACATTATCCTAACATTTACTTCTTACATTTGTGTATATTACTAAGATATTTCTCACAAATGATTTGCGACTAGAGAGAATTTTTATACCGTATGAGGTGGCTTTCATGATGTTTTTATGACATTTATGTATTCTACATGTCGGATATAGTGGTATACTTACTCTATGGGATGTATGATTCACAAGGCAAATCCATTTTGGTGTGTTCTTGAAATAATAATATTGTGGTTCTTGTCAAAAGCTTTATGTAGGAAACTTGTGGGTACTCCTTATATCTACAGGCCGTACCCAAAAATATGCGCAAAAAAACCCGCACAAGAATGAGTAAGTATGGGTGGGTATGAGTAATAGTCTCATATTTTAAAACAGGTAGTAAGTAGCTACTACTCATGCCTATTGACATCCTCATGTGTGATATTGTTTCCGTAATTCTGTTATCCAACACGCAATACATTCAAATCCAAGAAAATTAAATTTATCCATTAGAGTTAATTGATTTACGTGAATATTATGCAATTAATATTTCAATAATAGATGAATTTGAATTCATCTATATATCAAATGAATATTCACATATATATCTATTTGAATGGATATACAATCGATCCAAAAACAAACATTAACAAATGATGTTTTTTGTTTTTTAATTTCATTTACTATCTCAACTCTCACCTTCTTATAGTACTTCTCACTCTCACTTTGATTTGTTTTATTAAATTGAGATCAATGTAGGGTATATAGATTTGGTTAATATTAAAAGTTTATTTTTAAATACATAGCATATATAAATTTGTGTTAAAAAATTTACATATAGAACCTTAAACGTACTATGTTTATGAAATATTGTAAAAAAATATTATTTTTTAAAGTTAAAAAAAACATGTTTTTAAAAAATATTTCTTAAAAACACTTTTAGAAAATAGATTTTTAAAAGTGACTTTTTAAATTAAAAAAGTGGTTTCAAAATATTCTATATTGAAATAGTGATTTTTAATATGATTATTTTTTCAAAATTGTTTTTAGTTCCAATTCTAAAAATCAAATAAATTACATCTAGTTCAGGTATGAATAAATTGAATAATTTAAAACATAGTTTGAATAAATGTATATAAATTGGTGGATGATTTTTCATTTATCTATTGTAATCCAAATTCATTTATTTGTTACTCATACTTTAATCTAACGGTTAATATTGTTTTTGTGTCCAATGAACACGTGTTCATTGAAGTCTTACGAACCATTTGTTGAAATGCCTGATTTGTTTCATGATTGTTGATACAGAAAACCTATAATTTTTTTCTTTATGAATTAACATGTTGAGGCCATGATCTACGAGCACTGTTTTTTCTTATGCTCAATTATACCCAATACTTAATAAATGGTTAGATAATGTACTATAAATGATATTGTGTTCCATTATAGTTTCTCTAATCCAATCCAATAAAACGTTATAACATTGTAAAGATTTTTTTTATTAACCGTGAGACAAATACTATGAAAAATAAAAAAATGATAAAATATTTTTATCCTTTTATATATAACGAAATAATTTTTTTATCATTAAAAACATATATAAAATTAAGTATTTATCTTTCTTCATTAATAGAGCTTTGTTCCATTCTGATACACAATCATCATGATTCTCTATCCCAAAATATCTCATCTATCCCTAACCAATAATATTATACCTAATAATATAAAATTGTTAATTTTTATCGTTATGAATTTTTATTTTATATCCGTGTCACTCGACAGCTGATTGCATTTGAGCTTGAAACTGTACTCGGTTCACTCTACAGTGAATTGCAATAGACATACATAATGTTTTCTGATGAAAAATTGAAGGCAATAATGCTATCTTCATCTCAGCGCCTCCATATGGTTGAATTCCTCATCCAATCTGCTCAAGTAACCACTTCTCTATCTCTCTGTTACTTCTTTGTCATCTTTCAGTGTTTTAAATTGCATTCATAACAGTGATATTGAGGTTTTGGAATCTCCTCAATAATATAAGGATCACAATTGTGGTTGTATCCGCTACATTTTCCTGCAATTGCAATCGCAAATTAAAATACAGTTACATAAAATTCTTTGACCTCAATCATATCATCATAATTTCTAAATGCAGCACCTGAAAGTTGCACCAATCGTCAAGTACTCCGCATTATCCTTGTTCTCTGATCGCTTCATTCCTTCTCTACCTTCGTAATCTTCAATTTCATCCTCTCTATTTTAATTCATTGTTTCATTTTGTGAGTGATTGTTTCAAACTAATTTGCTATGACTTCGTGGTATATGCAGGTTCATACGATGTTCCAATTCAGGGAATTGGTTATTGAAACCTGTCACAGAAAGTGCATTGCACCTGTTTGTGCTTATTTCTCTATGGATTTCAAGCAAAGTTGGTTTTCAATATTCATTCCCTCTGCCTTCTTGAAATTTTCCTTAATGTACTTTTTAATTCACTGTGTTAACTAACATCTGCAGATAAATGAGTCTCGATCGCTTTCGGTTACACGTTTGAAGGCATTGGCTGACAAGTCCATCAAGGAACAGCACTTTACAACACGAAATTTTCTGGAAGGGGTATAACATTTTTGTTTAATATATATTGTTGTCTTAATTTTAAACTCGGAAGTATGGATGAGACATGTGACATAGACACTAGAATGTATGCATATTAATGGGGTATGTGGAAGGTGAACTTATGTAACCAAATCCCTACCCATGCGGATAGTGTCTGTCAGGGATTTGAACCCGTGACTTCCATGTCACAAGACAAAGCAACATTGTCATTGAGTCAAGTCTCACTATCTATGGTGCAAAGTTGTGGGAGAATGCAGCTGAGGTGGCTGCAATTGTAGTCGCGATACAGTTTTGGGAACTACCAAACTATAATATAATGATTGCAATTCCGGTTGTGAAGTGAAAAGAATTTGAGGTGCTTTTTCTCTATCGTTTTGTATTCGCTCTATATTTAGGTGGTTGGTGTGCTTTTTCTGCAGGAGGTGCTATTCTTGCAGGTATAAGTTGAGCACACTGAAACTGAAAGTTACCGTGAAACTAAATGGGTTGAGCTAATATGGTTTGGTATTTCCTAAGGTGTTGAATTTTGAGATTGGTTCAACAAATGTTGCCTTTTTGTTCCTTGAAGAGATTTGGACTCAGATAAAGTAATACTTTTAAAATGGAATTCTGTTTTAAATTGTTTTCTTTTATTGTCTAATGATTCCCTGGTTTCGAATGCTCGAGTCCAGGGGAGTGGCAAAAGTTGGTGAACTGATTAACTTTGAAGCTTGCATGGAAGTTATGGATCTGCTCTATGAAAAGGAGGAGACATCTTTACTTTATAGGTCTCCTCATTCTCTTGCTGCATCAATCTTGGTATATTCCTTATTTTTTTAAATTACATGTAATGTCTCACATGATATTTTACTTAGGGTAAGTTATTATTGATTAATGTGACTCAGAATCTGTTAGAAATATTTAATAAAGAGTATTCATTAGGCAATAAGAAGTATTCATTAGAAAATAAAGAGTCAATATGGTTGTTACGAATATTTTACCAACAATGTTAAAGCACTTATGTGACTCATTATGCTATGTGGGAATTTATTTTTCTACTTTTTTTCTTCTTCATGGTGTATAAATCATATGTCTTGTTTATAAATAAGATAATGTCTTCTACATAACACATTTCGTCTTTGTACTTTTGTTTGCTACCTAACCAACAGTTATACTATTCTTTTGCAGGTTGCATCATATGTAATGACAGTCCCTAAACAGGAATGTGAGTTTCCAGTCCTTGCATGGGGTAAGAAAGTGCATCTAGGGTGTAATGTACTTTTTCAGGTTTTATTTTCTATGGACTAAATGATACAAACGAACTTCATGTACTGAGAAAGTAACAAACGATTTTGTTGCCAGTGAAATTTGTCACCTCATGTAAGGAAGAAGATATCATAAAAATGGTTAGCGAGATTCTCAAGCATGTTCTTCGACCTTCTTGAGATATTGAGGTTAGTGATCTTTGAAGGATGCACTCACTTCTGAAATCTGGATTGTCACGACCTTTGTAATTTAAAAGTAATCAACTTCTTAGTTTTTTAGTGTATTTGTATCGGTGCACCGTGGCAGTTGCAATTTGATGAACCTGATTTCTAAGATTGTGAATTTTACATGTTATGTGATGAATAGAATTTTAAGAAATTGATTGTTACCTTGCATACCTATACAGGCATTTTTTGCACTATGTTTTTGTATTCAATACAACATATTTTATTTTATTCTGCTAGTAATCTTGAGGAAGAGCATGACCCATTCCTACCCATTTACTCAGTTTGGTCTGATTATGGTCGGACCCAAATATATTCAAGTTCTATTGGGTCTAGGCCAGGTTTGGGTTCAACAATTAGACCTGACCAATGTTTAGGGTCGAGTAAAGGATAAATATGGTCTAACTTGACCTCGTTCCATGATCATTCATTCATCGTGTTTGTATGTTTGTCTACTCAATTATTAAAGAGTAATGATATCTCTTAGTCGAAAGTATCATTGATTATCTAATTTTTTCATCATATCTATATGGTTAATAATATATAAATTATATCATTTCATATGTCAAATTACATATTCACAATAATAAATAATATTGAAAAGATTTTATTTAGAAATGTGTGCATTATATTTAATTGGATGTATGGTCGGGTTCCGGTTTAAAAACTAACTTGATTGACATTTACGCTCGGGTAAAGGACAAACCTTACGGAGTTTATCCTTACCCTAATATAGAATGTGAGGAAGCCAATCATATATATATTTTTATTTTATTTTATTTTGAGCCATATGAAAAATTATATGACCACTATTTCTCACATTATTACTTAGAAGCTAATTTTGAAGGATCTACAATTCTACACAACAAATTTTTTCAAGGTCTAATTCAGATAGTTATTATTTATACGGATTAAAGTTTTATAAAAGTCAAGAAAATAAAAATATAGTGATCAAATAGGGACAAAAATTTAATAATAGATAATTTTACCAAAAAAGTTGAATATCAACACATGGGTAACGAAAAAAAAATTACACCATTATTTGCATTATTTTTAAAAATAATGGTAATAATAATAAACATATAAATGGGATAACAGGTTTACAATGTAAAAAACACTTGGGGTTATTATTTAGATTGTTATGTTGGTGAGGTCCGATTTGCAATCCGCATAGGGTATGTGGCAACCCTGAAATTAACTTGACCTTTGTGGGTTGGCCTGCATAGACTGGTTAACCTATTTTGATACCTACTTTTTGCTAACAATATGATGGGCTTCACAAAGCTTCTACGAGGCCTAATTATAAATTTTCAAGTCTGACCCACAATTTTTGCCTTTTAGCTTCTACAAAGTATAATGTTTCCCATCTCATCTTTAATCTATAATTCATTGTGGAATAAATTTCAAAGAACTACTTAAAATAACTTGTTATATTATAAGTCATCAAACTATACAGGGTTTTTTGTTTTAATGAAAAAATTAATCATTTTTGTAACGATAGTCAGTTAATAAATAATAAAAATATTGATCAATAATAACATTTCAAAAGTGTTTAAATAACTTGTACGATAACTAGATTATATAGCATGAGTCTTTATTAGGCAGCTTGAGTCATTATTAGGCAGCTTGAGTCACTCCCAATTCACATTACTTCTATGTGTGATGGTCACCTTATTTTATACGAAGGTTTGATATAGTGGAGTAAGGTTCCGTTAAATCTTTTGAAAGACCAAAAGATAAAATATTTGATTTCTATGAGCAAGACTTGTTAGAATGAACAATTATACACACTGAAAAAATTAGTGTCTTACTTAAAATGTGAGGGAATAACATTGATAGTACAAAAAAATGTTTTATTTTATATTTTAAATAACAACCTATTAATCTTTTACATTTTCAATGTAATATTTACTAATTATGAACTAATAGTTATTGTTTTTAGTAAAAATAATATAGATGAATAATTATTGATAGTATAAATTTACTCTGAAAGTGCAAAACCATAAATCTCAGAATTAAAACATTTTTATCTAAGCCCATTTCGTCATGTGCAATCCCTTTCCTATGTTTGGTCTTCATCTACTAAAATAAGCACAGCTCATTTCATTTATTGCTTTCTCTGTCATTTTTTCTTGATGTAGACAATGATTCAACAACCATTGGCATAATATATATGCACACGAGAGAGTGATGTGTTTGACTTATATCACTAAATTTTCTTCTTTTGCTTCATCACTGGTCCTTCATCGAATCAAAAAACTTCATTCCACATTGCTCAGCCATCTATGCTGACTATTTGACCACCTCTCCCAATCAAAATAGTCCTTAATTTACTTAAGTGGTCCACCCAAAAGGCCAATAGTTTATTTGTTGCGTCACAAAATCAGAATTAAGTCTGCATGAATTTAAGGTGTGTAGCGATCCAATGAGGCTTCACATTGGAACAATGACTCATTTATTATAACACAAGTTAACATGTGATAAATATAACTAAAAATAAGTTCAATGTATTTGACTTTTTCATCTCAAAATAACATCATTTTAGTTGTGTTTTAAAAAATATTTTTTCGATTGACTCAGTTAGTCCAATCATTTGAGTCACTTTTTAGGCTATTAAAGTGACTAAGTTGAACAAGTCAATCTGAGTTTAATGCAAAACCAGTTAGATGAGAGGCTCAGACAGGTCGGATGCCTAGTTTACGATTGAACTTATTGGACTGGTTGATTCGAGTCTGTGAAGAAGATCTTTGCTCCTGACCTTGACAAGGTTTTGATGAAGACACCAACATTACCAAAAAGAAGAAAATGAAGAATACTTATGAAGACAAAGAAAATTAAAGCTTCAAGACAATTAGATTACGTCTCTATAGGTACTTCTATCCTAAAACTCTTAAATATGCAAAGTAGTGCTCAAACTATTTTTTAAAGAAAGTTGAAACACTTTAATACTTAAAACAATTTTCAAAAATAGTGTGTAACGAGTTACTTCATCTGAGTAACAGGTTACGTGCGTGAGAAAAGAGTTATCCAACTTAAAACTGTCCAGAGTAATCCATTACTGCCTTTGAGTAACAGATTACCAGTTTTGAAAAAGTTGAGTAACTGAATACCCAAATAGGTGTAACCGATTACTATAATTCGTTTTTAAAAGAATAGTGGACAGAGAGTTTGGGTAATCAATTACCCACTGTTAGTAATCGATTACTGAGAGCTGTTGCATCAGATTTCAAAATGAAATGTTTTCATTTCAAACGAAATCTCTTCACTTCAAACAACTCCTACACTTTCAGAAAGGCACCATGGATGTTTGAAAAGTCTATATAAAAGCTCTAACTCTCACAATACAAACACACAACAACACACAACTCTTATACAATTTCCAAAAGCTCTTAAACTTATTATGAAGTTATTTCTCTATACTTTTTGCAACTTGCACTCAAATTTTCAAAGTCATTTTTCTGAAGTTGCTTAGAAGTGTTTCAAAGTTTTCCAAAGAACATTATTACTTGGTATACATAAAGAGTTGATTGAAGTGAAAGTTATATTACTTTCATACTTGTAAAGGCAATATGTCATTATTGTACATTCTTCAATATTGTTGCAAAATACTTTTTTTCATGGGGTGTGAAAAGAAAAGGGATTAGAATCACTTAGAAATGTGTTTTCCAAGAGTAAATAAGAATTAGGGAGTGTGTAAGGTACATAGAAATCTCGGTGTGAGATATTGTAATTACAACTCATAATTCTTAGTGAAGAAATCTCTTGTGTTGCAAGAGTACTTGACGTAGCCTTCGGTGGACTAGAAGGTGAACCAATATAAAAATCACTGTGTATTCTCTTATCCCTTATCTCTTTCATTTTATCTTGATTATTTTTCTGCATATATTTTCCGCTGCACGTTAACTCTTGATTTTGTGGAAAAAGTTGTCATAATTTTTAAGTCAACTAATTCACCCCCTCTTAGTTGAAACATTGTTCTTATAGAGTCGAGTTTTATATACATATATCATTTTATATGTCCAATTACATATTCATAATAATAAATAATATTGATATATCTTTAGTTTAAAGTATCATTGGATTCTCTAATTTTTTCGTCATATATACATGATTAACAATATATACATATATTACTTTACATGTCAAATTATCTATCCATAATAATAAGTAATATTGAGAATACTTTATCTAAAATGAATATGTATTGTATATAATTGGGTCTAGGTTCGAGTTCAAAAGTTGACTCGATCGACATCTAGATTAGTTTCAGGTCTAAGGTCGGATCCAAATTCAAAATAATGACACGAACAACATTTATGGTCTTATAAGGAACAAACCTTACCCGACCCAACCTCGCCGATGTTCACCCCTTACTCTGTTCACCATTGTGTCATTCTTATTTTATACTTTATGTTCTTAAATAAGAACAATTTTTTGTTGTTCTTATCCAAGGGAAAGCGAGAATGAGAGAGGTAAATGTTGCGGGACCCAAATAAAAATAAAAATATTGTTTGTCATTATGCGAAAAATATGTCGTTCTTATTTCATGAAAATAATTATGTGTGAGATCCAAATAAAAATGAAGATTTTATTTCCTATTAGATACTCTAAAGTTTTGGGATATCAATGTTTATTTGCAGACTGTTGATTCTTGATAGTCTCCACAATATCACGATTTACTTATAGAAAATAAAAAAAAATTCTTTTACATTCTTAAATATTTAATTTTACAAGAAAAATAATATGTAAGAAAATATAGCAATTCTTTCAACAAAATAAAAAGGAGCTGGAAAATAATTATTCCATTCATTTAATCAAATTTTGATGTGTATCCACTCATAATTTACTATTTCCTGTTCACCACCATGTTTAAATCTTAATTCTTTGAAATTCAACTTCTTGAGTCAATGGTCAATTCTATACGTACATTTTCAGTTCCGTATAAGATTAGTCAATTAGTGTAAGAATTATTAAGTTGAGATTGATTCGACACATTTTTAGAAAGGGAATAGTAAAATATAAGAGAATTAATGTCCATTCTAATATCTTTTATAGCTTTTCACTAAAATAATAAATTTCATGCTTCACATGAATAGATCAGTGTTGTTAAACCGGTCTGGGTACTGGTATAGTGGTACAATGGTTTAACCAGTAGTTCCGTAATTAAATCGGACATACCTACTTATATTTATATATATATAAACCTATAACAAAAAAATTTCAAATATGTATATACTCAAATTTATAATTCATATTTATAATCTACTCAAAATTCACATAAATAAACAACTTTAAGTGTTTAACAAATTCAAAGTTTAAATTAAAAAACATATATCAATCCAAAAATATCACTTAACAACCACAAAATATAAATAAATGACATAACTTCACAACTCACTCTATAAAACAAATAAATTTAGAGTTTTAACATTTAATATCAAGGAGTCAAAGTTATCTTATATGAATATTATATTTTTCTACCAAATCCTATCTTCAGACAGTACTCCAAGATTACACACGAATGTTATGAACCAAAATATGTAATTTAAATATGCTTTGGAAGCATGTGCTTGAAGAATAGTTGGAAAGATGGGTCTCATTGTAATGAGTTTTTAAGTTTTTAAAAAAAAAATATATATATATGTCTATAAACCAACCAGTTTAGTAAAATATCGGCCGGTTCACCAGTTTTGACCGGTTTTAACCGGTTTTTGACCGGTTTTGATACTTGGCCGGTTCAACATCTGTAGGTTAGGAGCCCGGTTCACCGGTTTTCTGGTTGAACCGGCCCATACGGTATGGTTTTTATAACTATGGAATAGACTACTAATGTATCATTTTGATAAAACAAAAGTGGAGAACTTCGTCCCCAATAAATTTTCTAATCTAAGATAGATTATTAAAAAAAATTGGAGATTAATCTCTTTAAATATAGAAGTGAGATGTGTATTTTAAGAAAAGTATAGAACTGAGATGTATATTTTAACAAAACAAAAATACACGACACTGTTCACTTACACAGATATGAGACACAATAAAAAATATAAAAATAAATGATTTTTCGACGAAGATATTCCTCTAATAATCCACCAGGCAAACTAGCTTAGGTTTGCTTTACTTATATTTTTATAAAAAAATTCATATATTTCTTACTCATATTTTCAGTTTAATATATATATATATATATATATCAACAATATAAAAGTTTTTTATATTATGATACATTTTAAATCATTATTTATATTACTTTCAATTAAGAATTCATAAATATAATGTGAAATACTCTTGCTGAGTTGGTTAGTGTATAAATAGGAAACTGGGTGATGCTTCTGTTAAAATGTGAAAAAAAGAGCCCTAGAGACTAGAGAGTGTCATGTCAGAAGTTTTGCATGTCTTGGGACTATGTTCAAAGAAGCACATTGCAATTAATCAGAATAATCTACTGCTTGTTGTATAAATTTTAATATTGGATTTTATTAATTTTTTGTCTTCATAGATATCAAATATGATTTCCGAAGTCTACTTTAATAATAACTTTTTACGTTCTCAATATACTTTTTTTAACTCAGAATATATAATATCTTATTTCAAAATACTTTATTCTCAACATTTTTTTTAAATATAAATGTCTAGGTTGCACAAAATTAAATTAGATTTTCTTAAAAGTTTGGTCAAATTTAAAAATTAAACTTACTTATATATAATACGTTATTTTATTTAATTAAAAATTAGATTTAATATGCTTATACCAACATTTTAAGAGAATTTTTACAATATCAACTCATCACATACTATTTATTTGTATTAGTTTTTAAAAAGATAGTAATGAATAATATATAAATGATAAATGATATATTAATAACACAAAAAATTCTTAAATTGGTATATTATCATTACATTATATGGATGGAGTAGTGATATTATTATGCACCGAAAAAGCTTAATTAAGTATTTGTTTGCCAAATGAATTTTGGAGGAGAAAAAAAATATATTTTGAAATCATTTTACAAGTGTATTTTATATCTCTAAAACTTTCTATTTTCCTCACAAATGTAACTCGTAAACATTACCTAAAGAGAGATCATTATGGAAAGGGTTCCTTTTCAGACCCACCACCTGGTACACTCAATTACCTTGCTTACAATGATGTTTGATTCTCTTCAACCACTACAATATACTACCCCAGCTCCTTGATAAGCTAGTCAATGCTACTAGTTTTTTTTAGCAAAAAAAAAATATATTATGTGGTTCAAGATTAACAAACTCCAATCACATTTACATTATTGATTTGAAATAAAACCATTTAATTTTAAGTCATTAACACATAACAAAAAAATAGGATTTAGTTAGAAAAATTGGGCATAATTTATCTTTTTTACTTAACAAATTCCTGCCGTTTGTGCTTATTTTAGAAGTAAGAAAATTTTCCCACTTTTTGCTCCTTTTCCATTATTATGTTAAGCTTAAGAGCATCAATGCTTCAATGCTTCAATGCTTGTAGGTGGGACATTGGGATCTGATCTTCCACCTAAAAGATCCTAGGCAATCTGATTTTGTATATATTTAAAACTTGTCCCTATTTTGTCATTTTGTCTGGTTAAACAAGATAAGAATGTTCCTGCCTAATTATGTAAGATCAACTGCTGTGAATAAAATAATACATTAATATTAATATCATAGAAAACAAGTAAATATATAATTTATCTTCCATACTATATATAAAGAAAAAATATTGTGTAAGTATCATAATGTAATTTTATATTCCTATTTTGCCCTTAAATTTTTTAATTTCTACAAAAAAACCACATAATCATATGTAATCACTACTAACATATTAACCACATCTCTAACGTGTACACTATGTATAAAGGGAATAAAACATGATGTAACAACCATGATGTAATTTTATATTCCTATTCTATCCATACATTTTTTAATTTCTACAAAAAAAACCATATAATCATATATAATCACCATTAACATATTAACCACATCTCTAACATTTATACTATGCATAAATGAAAAACATAGTGTAACTACATTAAGTAATTTTATATTCCTAATTTTCCCTTAAATTTTTTAATTCTACAAAAATCCATATAATCATATGTAATCATCACCAACATATTAACCACATCTCTAACATTATAATAAAACAAAAAAAATATAATATAAATTATCCAAAAAATACAATATATCTATACTATGTATAAAGGGAAAATATGGTATAACTTCCATGGTGCAATTTTATATTCCTATTTTGTTCTTAATTTTTTTAATTTCTACAAAAAAACCATATAATCATATGTAACCACCACTAACATATTAACCGCATCTCTAACATCTATATCTATACTATGTATAAAGAGAAAACATGATGTAACTATCATGGTGTAATTTTATATTCTTATTTTGCCCTTAAATTTTTTTAATTTCTACAAAAAAACCATATAATAATCATATGTAACCACCAACATATTAACCACATCTCTAACAGTATAATAAAACAAAAATTTATAATATAAGTTATCCAAAAAATATAATATAAAGTATAATCGGTACAAATAAATTATTATAATTCTCCAAAATAAAATATCTAAAATTTGAATATAGGCTGACAAGGATGAAGTACCTTTCACTACTAGTATCTAAAAGTTAAAACATCTTATAACTACTTGCATGCTGTAATTTCCTCTTGCTTATTTTCCCCTTCTAATTAACTATTATTATAATGTTCTCCACATGATAAAAGAAATATTAATGTAAATTTTAATAATGTCAAAGTTTATTTTCATATTTTTTATATTACATAAATTATAATATCATACACTAAAAACTATACACCCATCTACTACCTATGTAAAAATTGCTTGGACACGTGAAATATAAAAATGGACACTCTCAAATTTGACATGTGTTAGTTAGGAGTCTTTTTGGTAAGTTTTGTATGGGACAAATAAGGACACTCTAATTAATTAGAGTAAAATATTTATATACTTATAGTGTAAAAGTTTTTATACTATTACTATATCATTCACTATTCATTTTTAAGTATAATTGAGTTTTTAAATAAAGTAATATAAATGAATGATATATAATACACTGACTGTGTATAAATACTGTTAATTCATAAATATTGCACTCAATTATTTGTCTTTGCTTTTAATGTTGATATTAATTTGAAATAATATTTATTACCTTGAATGACATTCTCAAACATTGTCCAAAATTCTCATACATAAGCTTTTTCTAATATTTTCTACTTTCAGTTACTCATTTTGTTTTTTCATAAGTCAACATTTTGTCTATTTTCCTCACAACTTATCTGTAACACCGCGAATTTTACGATTTTGAATTATAAGATTTTATTAATATTGTTATTAATTATATTTTAGAAAATGAATTTTTGAGAATTTTCGGTAAATAATTAGACGAAACTATAGTTGAGTTTTAGTCTTGAAATTCTATTTCCAATTTGGTGGTAAATTTTTATGATTTTCGAAGACAGTCGATTTCGGACCATTGTAGGGGCCGAATCTCACCCGGTACGGCTCAAAAAGTGGTTTTTGAGTTCCGTAACTCGACATCGAATTCCGATTGCGCCGTTGGTTTCGTAATCACATTTCGAGTCAAGATAGACCCTAAGTTGGTCCATACCTATTTGCTAAATATTTTTCACTCGGAAAGGCAAAATCCGAAATTCTAATTGGATATTAGGATTAGACGATTTATAATACCCGATCGAGTATTGGCCGATAATACTCGGGCATGTTTATCGCACATGTTCGTGAAGTGATCATTTCACATTGGGATGTGAGATTTGACTTTCCATAAAGCAAACCTTACAACACTTTCTCAAATCTCTTATGAGATCATCATTACCCACCCTAGGAGATTTTGTAATGATTTCCCTTCCCTCATTAAACACTCCACACTTCACTCTCACACTCTCTCATTTTCAAATTTTCAAGGAGAAGATGAATCTCTCTTCATTTTTTCTCTCATTTTTTCATTTGTTCTTCCATCTTCAATCGTTGATCTCTCAACATTCAACCAATGAATGTTGATGAGATTTAAGTATGTTATTCATGAGCATGTTAAGAACATATTCAACCGTTGAAATTTTCTAAAACGCCTTCTCACTCATTTTCTCCTCAAAGCCGAAAATAGTGATGTTCTTGAACTTATGAAAATATTTTGTTGAAACCATGAACAACTTGTGTTCATGGAGTTGTTATAATGTTTTACTATATGTATTTTGTTGTTTTAGCCAAAAGGGATGATGGTGAAATCAAAGGAACCTTTAGGAAGTATTTTGGAAAAATGAGAATGTATGTAATTCTATTTGTTTTAGTCTTAAACCATGGCTTGGAACAAGTTGGAAAAGTAGAAATCTTTGCTAAAAAGGATGTTAAAGTTTATGAGTACATGAATGCCTCATAAAACTCTTAAATGTTACTTTGAATAACTTACTTTAAAGTGGTAAGATTATCAAAGAATGTCTTAAATCGGAATATGTAGTTTTACTAAAAACCGTACGTTTAAAATGGATGGAAATCGTGAACGGACTTTCAATGAAAAAGGATGGTCAAGAACACGTGATGTCAGACCGGATGGATGAAATGGATGTATAATCACGATGGGGAAAAAGAGAAATGATTTTAAGTGTTTTAATAACGACTTTAGAAATATCGGAAACTAACGGATTTTTATTGTGGGAGTTACGAAGATTTCGGTGTTCGAACCTTGATACCAAACCACCCTTAGTTGACGAGTTAAAGCATGCTTCATTAAGGTGAGAGAGAACACATCATGACATAGTGGTGTTTGAATATGACACCCAGATCTCCTAAACCATCTCAAAGGTTTTGGAGTTAACTTGGATTTTAAGAAACCCAAGATTTTGAAGTTTGAATGGTTTTGAATATATATGATTGTTGATGAAATGTGTTAAATATTGTATATGAATGTTGTTGGGAACTTTTATGGGTGCAAGTGTTTGAAAAATCATGTTTAAATGTGT
>NC_032019.1:15167226-15171598 GCF_001865875.1 Lupinus angustifolius | reverse complement strand
TCCCTTTCGCTTGGGCGAGGGGAAGTTTTGGTTATGGAACCCCCTCACCTGGGCGACAAAGCCTCGCTTGGGCGAGCAAGGGTCCCGCTTAGGCGAGAAAGCCCAGGATTTCGATGAAATTCTGGAAATCTCTCGCTTGGGCGAGAGATTTCTCGTCCAGACGAGCAAAGGCCTCGCCCGGGCGAGCAAAGGCTTCGCTTGGGCGAAAAAAGAAAAGAAAAGAAAAACCCAGGATTTTAATGAGTTTCTGGAACTCTCTCGCTTAGGCTATAATACCTTCGCCTGAGCGAGAAAGACTTCAATTTATTTGAGATTTAAAGATGAATTGTCGCTTGGGCGACTTGTCCCCGCTTGGGCGAGGGACAATGTGGAAAGATTGAATTTTCGCTTGAGGGAAGGGTCCTCGCTTGGGCGTGAGACAGTAATTGTGTTTGACTATTTGGATTGATTGGTTGAGTATGTAATAACCCTAGTATGGGTATGTGATATAAACTACTTTGGTATAACAAAAACTACTTTGGTATAACACCGTAATTGAAATAAAAAGTAAAGTATCCAAGGTGTTGGGATTAAATAGTCAAATTCGGAAATTAATTTTTAAAGAAAGTAATCTGAGAAGGATGTATGATTTAGGGCCATGCCCAGAAAAGGATATGTGATACCACGGAGCGAGATCGGCTGACCGTAAGAGACTCGGTCGGGGACCGTCCAGGGTATTCAGTGATGGTCGTAGTGGTAGGGACGTTACCCTTTGAGTTATGATGTGAATTAGGGCACTGCCCAGAAAGGAACCCGGGATACCACGGAGCGAGATCGGCTGACCGTAAGAGACTCGGTCGGGGACCGTCCAGGGTATTCAGTGATGGTCGTAGTGGTGGGATGTATTTCCTTTATATTACATGTTAACATAAGATTGGGACCCACAAGAAACATTCCTGATAGAGATGACTTAAGGTGGGCTGAACATGGTAAATAATGATTAAAAGATTTAATCATCTAACTGCGGCTAGTGTTCATATGCATATGGTTAATAATGGAGTAGTGGAGAGGAAATTGACTGGATGACTTAGAGCACCGTGATGTTGAGAGGGACGGCACTGATTGGACGGTGATTCGCCAACAATGTCTTGAGGGAGAGTCTGGGTGAGGTGAGTCCCTTGTATTCCTGGGAAGGTACCCTATTGGATCGGACAGTTCTCACAAGCCAAACTAGACGATCTCTGACAACCCCTCTTTGCAATCTGGATCAATGAGAGGGATGCCCAGAAAGCGTTTGTACGACCTAGGTTCGGGTTATTGAAGTTTTTAGAAATGAACTGCTTACCTATTATTCTCTCTAAAAAGCGTAACCAAGAATATCTCCATTATTGTTTAGGAATGGCAAAGAGATCATGTGTCATCAAAAGGATTGGCTGAGAGTTCACCCCAAATGGGTTTGGTTTACACCATCCCCCTTCATATGCAAGAAAGATGAAAACGAATGTGATTCATGTGTCAATATTACTTTTTGACTCATACATTTTTTTTCTTTCACTACTACCACTATTTATCTTTCTATCTTTTTATTTTCATCACGCATTGATTTCTCCACTCTTATCTTTCCTCACTCATTTTTTATTTTTCAATAATTCTTTTCTCTCGATCTACATGGTCATCAACATCATAGCCAACCACCTTGTCATCTCTTGTGATGATGGCGTTGTAGTATTCCTTTGGATTTCGTTCAATGTTCTGAAAATAGCTTGGCCAATAGTCCTACTTTAACCTTTAGGTTTTTTATTAATGCATTTGTATTTTTCTGATCTACCATAGTCAATTGCATGAATTGGTTTAGAGTATCTCCTATCTTGCAAAAAATTTCCTTATGTGGAGGTTGATACTGTTGATATGAAATTTGTCTATTAAAAGATCCTACATCTTGCCCCCATGGTTGTTTGTATGGTTGGTTGCCTCCCCTAAGATAATTGTTGTGATATTGTTGGTTATGCATCTGCTGATTTTTCATGTATTGCAATTTCTCCTCATATGAGATTGGAGGAGCACAATAGTTCGTGGGGTGACCTCAACAGCAAACTTCACATGAAAATTGTTGGTTGGTTGTTGATTATTGCATCCCTATGAGTTGTTTTAGAAGGTTCATGATCTACTTAATTAGCTCTTCCATTTGTTGAATTAATATTTTGTTCTGAGACAATAATGCATCTCCAATGCCGAATTTCAATACTCCGAATTTGAATTAATATTTACGATATTGAATTATAATATTTTATTAATATTTTTATTTATTTTATTTTCGAAAATGAATTTCTGGGAATTTTCGGTAAAGAATTAGACGAAACTCTAGTTGAGTTTTAGTCTTGAAATTCTATTTCCAATTTGGTGGTAAATATTCATGATTTTTGGAGACAGTCGGTTTCGGACCACTGTCAGGGCCGAATTTCACCCGTTACGTCTCAAAAAGTGGTTTTTGAGTTCCGTAACTCGGAATCGAATTCCGATTGCGCTGTTGGCTTCGTAATTTCATTTCGAGTCAATATAGACTCTGAATATACCTATACCTATTTTCTAAATATTCTTCACTCAGAATGCCGAAATCCGAAATTCTAATTGAATATTAAGATCGGGCGATTTATAATGCCCGATCGAGTATTGGCCGATAATACTCAGGCGTGTTTATTGCACGTGTCCGCGAGGTGATCATTTCACATTGGGATGCGAGATTTGACTTCCATAAAGCAAATCTCACATCACTTTCACCAATATCTCATGAGCTCATCATTAGCCACGATTTTTTTCATCATTGCCTAGAGGGAAATCTGATTTCCTTCTCTCCTTTCACACTTCACATTTCACTCTCACACTCTTTCATTTGCAAAATTTTCAAGAGAAGGTAAAAGCCTTCTCTTCATCTTTTCTCTCATTTTCTCATTGCTTCTTCCATCTTCAATCCTTGATCTTTCAACATTCAACCAATGGATGTTGATGAGATTTAAGTATGTGGTTCATGAGCACGTCGAGAACATATTCCACCGTTGAAATTTTCTAAAACGCTTTCTAACTCATTTTCACCTCAAAACCGAAAATGGTGGTGTTCTTGAACTTATGAAAATATTTTGTTGAAACCATGAACAACTTGTGTTCATGGAGTTATTATAATATTGTATTACATACTTTTTATTGTTTTAGCCAAAGGGGACGATGATAAAGTCAAAGGAACCTTTAGGAAAATGTTTTGGAAAAATGAGAATGAATTTGTTGTTAGCCTTAAACCATGGCTTGGAACAAGTTGGATGAATAGAAACTTTTTTTAAAAATGATGTTAAGGTTTATGAGTACATGGATTCCTCATAAAACTCTTAAAGGATACTTTGAATAACTTACTTTAAAATGGTAAGATTATCAAAGAATGTCTTAAATCGGAATACGTAGTTTTACTAAAATCCGGAACTTTAAAATGGATGGAAATCGTGAACGGACTTTCGATGAAAAAGGATGGTCAAGAACATGTGATGTTGGAACTAATGGATGAAATGGATGTATGATCACGAAAGGAAAAAGAGAAATGATTTTAAGTATTTTAGTAACGATTTTAGAAATATCGGAAACTAACGAATTTTTATTGTGGTAGTTACGAAGATTTCGGTGTTCGAACCTTGAAACCAAACCACCCTTAGTTGACGAGTTAAAGCACGCTTCATTAAGGTGAGAGAGAACACATCGTGACATAGTGGTGTCTGAATATGACACCTGGATCTTCTAAACCATCTCAAAGGTTTTGGAGTTAACTTGGATTTTACGAAACCCAAGATTTTGTATGTTTGAATGCTTTTGAATATATATGAGATGGTTGATGAAATGTATTGAATATTGTATATGAATGCTGTTGGAAACTTTTCTGGGTGCAGGTGTTCGAAAAACTATGTTTAAATGCGTTTCAGTGGTCGAAAAAGGGCAAAAGTGGTATTCTGTCCAAGTCCCTGTCGCTTGGGTGAGAAACTCTCGCCTGGGGGAGCACTGTCTCGCTTGGGCGAGGACTGGGCGAGGGGATGTTTTGGTTATGGAACTCCCTCGCCCGGGCGACAAAGTCTCGCTTGGGCGAGAAAGCCCAGAATTTTAATGAATTTCTGGAACTCTCTCGCTTGGGCGAGAGATGTCTCGCTTGGGCGAGAGATGTCTCGCTTGAGCGAGAAGAGGCCTCGTTTGGGCGAGCAAGGGCCTCGCTTGAGCGAAAAAGCCCAGGATTTTTATGAGTTTCTGGAACCCTCTTGCTTGGGCGAGAGAGGTCTCGCTTGAGCGAGAAGACGCCTCGCTTGGGCGATAATACCTTCGCTCGGGCAAGGAAGGATTAAGTTTACTGGAGATTGAAATGAAA
>NC_032019.1:15166762-15167126 GCF_001865875.1 Lupinus angustifolius | reverse complement strand
TGTTGTGATTGAGATGTTACCTGGAGCATGTACGGTTGACGTACTATCGGGTCCCACGAGAAGCATTCCTTGTCGGGAGATGGCTTAAGGATGGGCCGATCATGTGTTTGATTAATACATTTGCATTTGACTCTGACTAGAAATGCATTGCATTGTGACCAAGAAGTAGTGGAGAGGAAATGACGGGATGACTTAGATCACCGTGATGTAAGCAGGGACGGCACTTATTGGATGGTGATTCGCCAACATCGTCTTGAGGGAGAGTCTGGGTGAGACGAGTCCCTTGTATTCTTGGGGAGGTACCCTGTTGGATCAGACAGTTCTCACAGGCCAAACTAGGCAATCTCTGACAACCCCTGGATTG
>NC_032019.1:15165959-15166662 GCF_001865875.1 Lupinus angustifolius | reverse complement strand
ATCATTGTGTATTCCTACGTGTATGCGTGTGATATGGTTATGAGTAGAATATTAATTATATTATGATATATTGGTAACGTTGGAATAAATGGTAAGTTATGTATTACTTCATGATGTCGATGATAAATGATGAATTATATGTTTAAATATATTTTATGTCTGAGTGTGATATTCTGAGTAAGTCCACAACGTCAATGAAATTATGTTCATTAGATGTCTTACTCTTTCTGCTGTATTGTTTCTTGTTTTGATTATGTTTGCTATGCAGATGGCCAACAACAGCACTCACATCCGAGGTTATCACTCCACGATGTCCCCGATGGGACAATGGGATAGTGATGGACACAAATATACCTACACAGGCCCCTGCAGTTTGTCGTTGCACATGGTTCCCAACGGGTCATCGATGATGATCCCTCAACCCGACGCCTACATTGACACTTCTTTCACCTTGCCACCAAGGAGGCTGAGGTCTCCAGAGGATGGACTTCGGAACCCGCCAGTCAGGAGTGATGGCGCTGTTCCCTCCCATGGTCGGAGGACGTGGTCAGAATGTTTGGATGCTCCGTCATCCATTAGAGCCCAGAGGAGCCGGGTTGTTGGAGGAGGTCCCTGCAAGAAGACTTCGATTTTGAGAATGTCATCCCCTTCGAATTATGCCGTGGGGTTATGGCATAACGAAGTGGAAGAAGAGGAAGAGGAG
>NC_032019.1:15160227-15165859 GCF_001865875.1 Lupinus angustifolius | reverse complement strand
TATATGTTAGTGGCGATGTAGTTTCCGCCTTATTGACTTAGTTTGTATGAACTAATTCTGACTTAACTGATTGTATGCATTATGTTATTCAGGAAATTGTGAATCAGGTTAAGTTATCATTCGATAACGATAAGTTGATTTTCCGCATTCGAGTTACTTAAAGTGATGTCCCGGAAAAGGAAGGTTTTGAAAAATAAAAAATTTTATATCCCCAATTCAAAAAAAAAAATTTACTCATTTTTCCGCAATGTTTTTTAGAAGTATTTTTTGGGGCATTACATTTCTCATCCTATATTGACATTGTTGATCACTAGTGGACATAGCTTCAATGATTTTTATGGCTTCTTCAAACTTTTTCCCACCAATGAACCTTTTTGTTGTAGCATCAAGTATCAATTTGTGTTATTGTTGTAGTCCATTGTGGAAAATGTAAATTTGGATTAGTTTGTCGAAGCCATGATTATGGTACTTCCTTAGGTTTGATTTGTACTTTTCCCATGTATCATTAAAGGATTCATTCACTCCTTGAGTGAATACCAAGATTGCTATTCTGACCTCTATGTATATGGAATGAGAGAAAAAAGTATTTAGTAATTTTTCTTCTATTTGATCCGAGTTGGAATTGTTTAAGTAGGTTGATTTAGTAACCATTCTTTCACTTTTTCGATCAAAGAGAAGGATAAAAATCTCATAAATATCTTCCTCCTCATCTTTTGAAGCTCCCATTGTTTCACACAACTCATTGAAATTGACTATATGAGCATGTGGATCCTCATATCCAATCTTGCAAATGGGTTGACACAGATGAGTTGAAGAAGTCCTATATTAATCTCTTGTTGTCTAGCATTTTGGGGGCTCTAGCAAAGTTATTGAATTGTCTTAGACTATTATGTCCAACAACCCGAAATGCCCTCCAATTGCTGTTGTTGTTATTCTCCCGAAGAACCATTTCACCCATGGTTTCTCTCACACTTTACCTTGTATAAAAAATTAATACTACCAAAAATAGAGTAGATGGTCATGAGAATCAAATAAGATGAAATAAACAAGAAATTAAAATACCCAAGAAAATAAATTTTGATAAATAAATATCTAGATGCAAGTTCTTAACAACAACGCTATTATGCTAACCGAAAAGTTGGTTATTATTTTAACCAAACAAGTTATCAAAAGAATTATAAAGAGTATCGTATCTAAAAGGACTTCATTGATAATAATTTGTTTAACAAACATACTTAAATTGGATGAATAAAGGTTTTGGTTAGAAAACTTAATAAATGAAAATAAAATTAAAAGAAAAGTAAAGATGACGAATTTAAATTGATGATGGAGATAATGAAATTAGACTTTATTATTCAACCTTTAGTATCAAATATATATTGACATAATAAATATTTCCTATGAATTTGCATTAGTTCTCACATATTCATATTGGATACATCGATTTTAAATAGTTATATCTAATCCGAGACATAAAAGGTTTATCTCCTCATTCCCTTGAAAACCAAAATCTTAAGTGTAGACATTCTTCTTCTAAGCAAGGTTACATAGATTTGTGTCATCTTCAATCATCCTCTTTGTCTCTCTCATGGTCTCCTATTAATCTTAATCTCAATGTGATTGTGTGGTTCTTTAAAGATTCTGATTGGATTTATTTTCTGTTCTCATATTTATCATCTTTTCAATATGTATATCTCTTATGATTTTGCTTGTATTTATCATCTGCATCCATATCTATCATTTTCCCCCAAATGATGTATCTAGAATGACATAAAAATTAATATCATAAAATTTGATTACTATTTAACTCAATACATAGTATGAATGACATTTATGTAAACTTTTAGAATAAAAAAGTGCTCAATTATTCTCATTACCTAAAGTAATTTTCGTATTTAACAATTATTAGATGACAGAATCAGATCTTATTATCTAGATTTTACTTCCTCTTTTATCTTTAATTATTTTTAATTTAAATTTGAATACAAGTAGAAAAATGATAGTGCAAAAAAATAAATAGAGATGTGTCTCCCTCTGATTTTTTGTTGAATACTGATTTTGAGACTTAGGAAGTAATGAATTCAATTTTGACATCTCCAAGAAGATTTAGAGTCGCCATTACATTTTTCATGGTTTAAACATAGAAAACTCTCTTTTAAACCTAATTTAAATAATATGATTTTTTGAATGAGTTATGAGCTTGAGAATTGATTACGGATTGATGATGTATTAGCACCACATCTTCACGTAATAAAATGATTTCATCTCCAATAGCATGAACTTGTATACTCTTAAAAATGTATTTGTACATTAATTTATTTAGTCCCACTTGGATATATTATTTGTCCATCAATTTGACACGACCATATATTTAATAGATAACTTCCACCGATCATTTTTACCACAAGGAAATCATAAAGAAGTTTAATTTCCCACTTCGATCTCTAGATATATAACTACATAGGAAGATCATATTTATACGTTGTCACACTTTCCAGTTTGTATATAAAGGCATATGATATGATGTGGGGGGCAGTTGAAACTATTTATTCGTGAGGTATTGTCGATGATGCTTTCTATTCACTAGTCTTTATACAGAACTTGACAAATCCATGACCAATTCCGTAAATTTCTTCTAGTCATTGGTTTTGTCGGGTAATGATACCAATAACTAGCCCAATTTGTTTCTTTTTGACTTTGAGAATAATATAATACTGCCATGCTGTTCCTCTCTTTATAGGATTTTATAGTTATGGGAAGATCTTACTATATCTCTAACTAGGTATTTAATAGTTATGGGAAGATCTTACTATATCTCTAACTAGGTAGATTAAGTATATATTTGATTCCTATAAACGAAAATTATTAAGAGCCAAATATATTCAGAAAGATGAATTTTTAGTGATAATTAATAAGATACTTTTTATAATAAAAAATAAAGCTATTCTGCTTTCTACATCTTTCATCGTCTCTTGACACTTTTCTTGATTGTTGCAAGTCCTTGTCACAGTGCCCTTCTGTCTAGTGGGATAGTACCTGAAAGTCTGAAACCATGGGCTGTCATCATGACTATTTTCTTACGCACGTATGATAATTTTAAATTAAACATATATGATATTTAATTACTGTATAAAATTTCATAATAAATTGAAGTGAAAAAGTATGTACTAACATTATAAAATTTTCATATACAGATAATATAAGAGTTTTATATTGTTATTTCATCATCTATTATTTATTTTCAATTATTATTGTCTCTCCAAACACAATACAAATAGATAATAGATAATGTATTGTTTGTGTATAAATTTTTACACTAGTACTAAAGTAAAAAATATTTAATATTGTATAAAATTCATAGTAAATTGAAGTGAAGAAATGAATGCACTAAGAGTCTAAGATTTTTATATATTGTCAGTCTTAGAGGTGTTTGCGGTCTATTTGGATCGGTTTTTAAGCAAAAAATCATCCGATCCAAATGCGTAATTAGTATGCGGTCCAATCCATTTATATTAAGATGTCCGATCCAATCTGGTCCAAATATTATATGTGGTTTCGATTTGGTTTGGATCGGTCTTTTTTTTAGATATTAACATATAAATCCCTTCAATTTTAGCCTACAACATCAACAATGTAGTAACTAGAACAATGAAGAAAAGTTTGATTCTTTTAATAGCAAGATTAGAAACATCAATATAGCCTAATGATCCTTATTCACCGAATAAAATTTAAAAATAAAATTAAAATATGGATACATAGACAGTGAAGCCTGAATGAAGAAAATTGTACAGACATACTTTTAACAGGATCTTGAGAAGAAACCTTCAGAAGATCCTTATTCACGATCAAGCATAACGAAAACTGATTCAAAAATTAAACAGAAACCAAAGCAGATGCTTAATTCAGCAATTCCAAATAAATCAATTCGGATAAATGTTATATAAACCAAATTATCAAAATCAAAGCAGATTAAACCAAACTGATGGATGTAATTCAAAATTGACAGAACAAAACGCATAAAAAAGTGAAGAATATGAATGAAACTAAATTGAATAGAAGGAAAACGAAAAACAAACCTGATTGTTGCTGTTGTTGTTGGAGGTAGGTGGAGATTTGAAACAAGGAGGACCAACCTAACAAAGAATCTTGTTTTCCCTTTTTTGTCCACTCTTTGAATTACTAATAACACACTAATTAGTAATTAATATACCATATAAAGAATCAATCATATTTCATACAAGATTATCAAATATAAAATTGATCAATATCATAAAATCCAACTGGAGAGAAATGCACTTACCCAAAACGAAGAAAGTTTCGGTTTGATGGAAGAGGGCATGGTAAAGGAGAGAGGATGGAGGAGGGCATGGACAAAGGTGTGGTGAAGGAGGGTGTGGAGGAGAGGAGGGCGTGGAGAAGGAGGGTGTGGAGGAGAGAAGGGTGTGGTGAAGGAGGGTGTGGAATGAGGAATTATGGATTAGAGATTTATGATTTTAGGGTATCTGCTTTTGCTGTGCTTATGTGAAATACTTTAGTTAACTTAATAATATCGGTCTGGTCTGGATCCCAACATGAAACCGAAGACCGGACCGGACTGACCGGTCCTTAAAAAATAAATCCAATACGATCCAAATACATTCGGTTTTTGCGGTTTCGGTCTACTTTGGATCGATTTGCGGTTTTTGTTTTGGACCGGTCTGGATTTGAACACCCCTAGTCAGTCCATTATCTACCATTTATTTTCAATCATTATTGACTCTTCAAAAAATACAAATAGATAATATATGATGTATTAATTGTGCATAAATATTTACACTAATAGCATATAAATACTATTATCTAAATTGATATTGTTGGAGAAATTACTCCATCTGAAATCCATAGGTTAAACACGGAAGTCCTTATGATCATGACTTTGTTCCCATAACCTAATGTTTATGTAACGCCCCGAAAAATACTTCTCAAAAACATTGCGGAAAAATGGGTAAATTTTTTTTTTTGAATAAAGAGATGTATAAAATTGCCTCCTTTTAAAACCTTCCTTTTCCGGGACATCACTTTAAGTAACTCAAATGCGGAAAATCAACTTATCGTTATCGAATGATAACTTAACCTGATTCACAATTTCCTGAATAACACAATGCATATAAACGGTTAAGTCATCTTTAGTTCATACAAGCTAAGTCAAGAAAGGCGGAAACTACATCGCCACTAACATGTACAAATTCCAAAAAGAAAGGGCGGAAATACTAATCATCACCAACAGACACTAAACAAAGATATGAACAAACTGAAGACGTCCTTGTTTTCAAAAGCCACAAAAATGATAAGCAACTCCTAGTGCCTAACTCCAAAGCTAAGGTACTGCCTCTCCTTAATTTTGCATGCCCCCTATTGGAACATCATGGACGGGTAGTTCCAAATCCGAGCAAAGATGTCTACCTAACGAGCACACGTCCGAAAAGCAAGCAATAGAAAAGAAGAGAAATAGAGAGAGTAAGACATCTAATGAACGTAAATTCATTGACGGCGTGGACTTACTCAGAATATCACACTAACATGAAAAACAGTTCATATATATATAACATATTACATTCTAACTCATCAGTTGTTCTCGTAAACAATTGTCTAA
>NC_032019.1:15159905-15160127 GCF_001865875.1 Lupinus angustifolius | reverse complement strand
CTACCACTACGACCATCGCTGAATTACCCTGGACAGTCCCAGACCAAGCCACTTACGGTCAGACGATCTCGCTACGTGATAGCACGTATCCTTTTCTGGGCATCGCCCTAAATCATACACCCTTCTCGGATTACTTTCTTTAAAATTAATTTCTGAGTTTGACTATTTAATTCCAACATCTTGGATACTTTGCTTTTTATTTCCAATTACGGTGTTATACCA
>NC_032019.1:15158998-15159805 GCF_001865875.1 Lupinus angustifolius | reverse complement strand
AATCCAAATAGTCAAACACAATTCCTATCTCTCGCCCAAGCGGGGACTAGTCGCCCAAGCGACAAGTCATCTTTAAATCCTAAACCAACTGGAGCTTTCCTCGCCCAGGCGAAGGTATTATCGCCCAAGCGAGAGAGTTCTAGAAACTCCATAGGTTCTGGATTTTTTTTTCCGCCCAATCGAGTTTTTGCTCGCCCGGCCTCGCCCTGGCGACGCCTCGTTCGCCCAGGCGAAAATCCTGGAATTTTTTTTTTCTCCCAATCGGGTTTTTGCTCGCCCGGCCTCGCCTCGTTCGCCCAGCGAAAATCCTAGAATTTTTTTTTTCCGCCCAATCGGGTTTTTGCTCGCCCGAGCGAACTTTGGCTCGCCCCAGCGACGCCTCGTTCGCCCAAGCGAAAATGCTGGAATTTTTTTTTTTCGCCCAATCGGGCTTTTGCTCGTTCGGGCGGACTTTCGGTCGCCCCGACGATGCCTTGCTCGCCCCAACGACGCCCTGGTCGCCTGGGCTCGCCCTAGCGACGCCTGGTTCGCCCCAACTACTGGGATTTGGATAGAATGCTAATTTTTTCCATTTTCGACAACCAAGACACATTTAAACATGGTTTTTCAACCACCTGCACTCAGAAAATTTTCCAACAACATTCATATACAATATTCAACACATTTCATCAACAATCATATATATTCAAAAGCATTCAAACATAAAAATCTTGGGTTTCTAAAAACCCAATTTAACTCCAAAACCTTTGAGATGGTTTAGGAGATCCGGGTGTCATATTCGGACACCACTATGTCACGATGTGTTCT
>NC_032019.1:15153966-15158898 GCF_001865875.1 Lupinus angustifolius | reverse complement strand
TGATGTGAGGTTTGCTTTATGGAAAGGCAAATCTCGCATCCCAATGCGAAACGACCACTTCGCGGACACATGCGATAAACATGCTCGAGTATTATCGGATAATACCCGATCGGATATTATAAATCGCCCGATCGTAATATCCGATTAGAATTTCGGATTTCGGCATTCCGAGTGAAAAATATTTAGAAAATAGGTATGGGTGTATTCAGGGTCTATATTGACTCGACATGAAATTATGAAGCCAACGGTGCGATCGGAATTCGATTCCGAGTTACGAAACTCAAAAACCACTTTTTGAGCCGTACCGGGTGGATTTCGGCCCCGACAGTGGTTCAGAACCGACTGTCTCCGAAAATTACTAAAATTTACCATAAAATTAGAAATAAATTTTCAAGACTAAAACTCAACTAGAGTTTCGTCTAATTCTTTACCTAAATTTCCCAGAAATTCATTTTCGAATATATAATTAATAAAAATATTAATAAAATCTTATAATTCTAAATCGTAAAATTCATGGTGTTACAGTTTATGCCATACAAAAACCCAAATGGAACAACCATGGTCCAGGCCGAAGAAACCCCAAATGAGTTCATGGTGAAGATGAAGAACATACCTTGTTGAGCCATTTCTTGAATCTTGAAGGTATGAGTGTGCGATGATCTTCCAGATAATAGAGCGTCGAATGGTTTTCCTTAGTTTCTCTCTAGAGGGGAATGATAGAATAGCCCTTAGTTCTTGAGTGTGTGTTGTGTTGTGTTGTGTTGTGGAGCCTTGTGGTTGCCTTATGCCCTTATCTACCAAATGGATGAGTTGATAGTGTTATATCCTTGTTGGATAACACTATCCTCATCATACCTTATTCTCCTCAACTTTACACATGAAAACCTGTTGCTCTTCAAATGGGGACCATAACCCATAAAAGTAACCCCGTAGTGGTTACTACTTTAGTTGCAATAATTCTGATTCAGTCCCTTCATCAAATCAGAAATTGCCTGAAGGTATCTACACTTATTATTATTTCATGACACATATGCCCTTTAGCCACCAAATTAATTACTTAAGATCATTTTATATTTTGGCTAATTACATAATGGCCATAACACAATTATAGAATTATATTTGTTAATTCTAACAAATATATTACTATCTTCTTTATTTGTTTGAGAGAAGAAAGTGAGAAGAGAGAAATATAGGAGAAATAATAAAGAAAATGAATGAGATGAGTAATAGATTAGGTTTTTATGTTGTTAGTATGGATAAAATGCAAAAGAAAGAGAAGAAAAAACATTTTCTTCTCTTGAATAACAAGTAAGAATATAGAAAAATATTATATTTAGAAAAATGGAAACACTTTTAAAACATAAAAAATGACAACTATTAAAAATTAGAGATTCTAAAGTTATATTTGTTATTCATGTGATCTATCTCTTTCCACTCTAATCTTCTCTACATATTTAGTTACAAATGATTTTGTGTAGGGCCCACATATTTTTATCATCTCCACCCTTTCTCTCTTGTTAACAAAATATGAGAAAAAATCTATTTTTTCCACCACTTCTTTCCCTCCCCTAGTCACATTCTTTCCTCCATTTCTCAAAACAACCAAAGCAAAACTTAATAAATCCATTTACACATTTTTCTCACTTTTGATTAACTAACATGTTGTTCTCAATTTAATCAAGTCCTCCAAAATGCAAATAAATTAAATACTTCCCGGTTCCTATCCGGAATGAAGGATATTTATCATTCAAAATAGAAAACATTTAAACTTTAACTATAATTCAATAAATTTAAACTAATTAATGTGATTAATAAGTGCCTTAAATGTTTAGGAAGAAGAATGTAAAATATAGCCTTGAAAAATAATGTTTTCTAATATTTAAAAATGTTGGTTTTTGATTTATAAAATTATTTTTTCTATTATCTTTTTCAAACAATATTATTAGAAGAAGAGAAAAAAATATTTGTACTAACAATATAATAGTTTTATACACTATTAGTTCATCATCCACCATACATTTTTAATTATTATTAAACTCTACAAAAATATAATATAAATAAATAGGAGATGATATAAAGACTATATATAAATTTTTACATTCGTACTAATTACATAGATATTAACTATTAGAACAAACATTTGTGAACATTATAATTAATAATACTTCATGGCAATAAGTAAAAAGATGGATTTAATGATTTGGACTTCAGTACATCACACTGGTTCTTTGATTTGAGGGCGTGATGATTTTGAAGATCTGGAATCCCAAGTTATTTTCCAATTACAAAATAAAAAATTTAGTATAATATTTATATAACATTCATTTATGTTACTTTTTTGAAAAATCATTGATAATTGAAAATGAATGATAAATTGTATACAAATAATATATAAAATTCTGATATTATCAATGTATATATTGTTTTCTCTTAAATTATATTCCACTTCAAATTTAACAATATAATGCATATATTTAATATATTATTTCAAATACCTTTAGTGATTAGTTTTAGAAAAAGTAGTTTACATTTTTATGTAGTGTTTAATATTTTTTATTTTACTTGACCTTTATTTATTAATGGCGAACAATAAATTTGTGAATTTGACATTGAAATTTATGAGGGTAAATCATAATGTTGAAACTTTCTAAAAAGGTAAAATGAAAATTGCTTTTATTAGTACGTGCAATTCGATTAAAAATATATCATAATAAAAACACCAAAAAGTAATTGCAAGTGAGAAAATTGTACTCCATGTCACACATAAAGGAGATCTTTTAAACTATACTTATTAAAAGAAGACAAAACAACTAGTTCATTATGAATAAGGTGAATAATACTCTTTCTTATACAAATAACCTCTATAGTGAATTTAGGTTTTAGTGTATAAATTTAATTTTAGTTTATCTACTTATTAAATTTTGGTTTCAAATATTACCTACTTGCAATCTGTCTAGTTAAATTCCCCCAAGAGCTTAACTTTTATACTTCAATGATAGCATCCTAATTTATACCTCCACTAAATTATTGTTGTGTGGATTTTCATTTTTTATCTGGTATTTTAATCCATTCTTTTTAAATTATTTTTTAGGAAAAATGTTCTTATTTATTTGTATAATTAGTAAATCAACAACAATATTGATAATTATTTTATAAGTTTACACTTATTTAATTAATAAGATAAATAATTAGTAAATAATTTACAGATTAAAAGCAAAAAAAAACCTAGTTTTATTATTTGCATGTGTCTTTGCAATTAATAACTTTAACGTTATCTTTTAAAAAAACGCAACTATAAAGTACATTTAACTCATAATATTAAAATTACTCTATATATTCATCTATTCCTAAAGACAATAACAATAATATTAAGCGTTTAATATATATCTATTTTAGTGTAAAGTTTTTTTTGGTGTATCATTCCATTATTTATCAATAATTTATATTATTTTTATTAAAAACTCAGTGCATGTATATTAAAAAATATAACTATGATATACATTTTGTAACACCCTAGAAATTACTCCAAAAATCTTGCTAAAAAATGAGTATTTTTTAGTAATGATGCCATATAAAATTTATTTCCTTATATTCGTTTCATTTTCGGAACATCACTTTAAGTAACATAAATGCGGAAAATCAAAAACACTATTACCTAAAGGTAATAAAAATATAACTCAATATTACTTTGAATCATACTTCATTTAATAACGGAAAATATCTGTACGAAATATAAGGCGGAAGAAATATTCGCTTAAACTGAAATTATACAAAAGGCTGAGACATCCATCACATCAAAAAGTACCTACACAGATCTAAGTCGCAAGAGCTTGTGTAGGTGTACCGATCTACCTCAATCCTCCATGCCCCCTCCTGGGACATCGAGAAGTGATAACTCTAAATCCTCGTAGAACAATCTATCTAAATAAAACGCGATCTGAAGACAAACAGAAAGAAGAGTGAGTAAGACATCTAATGAATATTACTCATTCACAGCGTGGAATTACACAGAATATCACATCCAGACAGACACACATAATAAACACAATATATACATCACATATAAAAATGCACAATGATGAATGATGTTATAATCTCAGATTATGAGGATTAAAGTCCACAATCCCAATGTATGAATGTTATGCTTGTTTCATCCATCATTTCACCAATACTCCCAATATACTACTCAGAAATAACAAAGAGTACATGTCCCATAACAAGCCGATTTGAACGCACCAAAATTATTCCTCGCAATGATATATGATCGCTCTATTCCAAAGAACTGTCCATTTCAGGACGGTGTCGTATCAAACACTTTCTGGGCATCCCTCTCATTGATCCCGAGGTTAGCCGATTAAATCTTTTAATCATTATTTTATATGATCGGCCCAACCTAAGACATCTCCCAGAGGAATGCTTCTTGTGGGACCCGATCTTACGTTAACACATAAATAGAGGAATAACATCCCTACTGTAACGCCCCGAAAAATACTTCTCAAAAACATTGCGGAAAAATGGGTAAATTTTTTTTTGAATAAAGAGATTGTATAAAATTGTTTCCTTTTTAAAACCTTTCTTTTTCCGGGACATCACTTTAAGAAACTCGAATGCAGAAAATCAACTTATTGTTATCAAGGGATAACTTAACCTGATTCACAATTTCCTGAAATAAGTAATGCATATAATCAATTAAGTCATAATCAGATCCTACAGATTAGTTCAATAAAGGCGGAAACTACATCGCCACTACATATACAAAATCACCAGATACACAGCCCCCATCAAAAACAAACAAAAGGACATCGACTGGCCCCCAAGCTGACTCAGAAGATTCCAGGAATGCTGGACCCCTCACTCGGGTCCTCCTCCTCTTCTAAGTCCGACACGAGGTTAATCACCTCCACCGAACTCTCCACATTCACGAGTTCAATG
>NC_032019.1:15153626-15153866 GCF_001865875.1 Lupinus angustifolius | reverse complement strand
TTCTTGCAAGGACCCCCTCCAAGAACCCGACTCCTCTGGGCTCTGCGGGATGACGGAGCACCAAACAATCCGCTCACGTCCTATGACTGTGGGAGGAACCAGCGCCGTCACTCCTCACTGGCGGATGTCGAGGTCAAACATCTGGAGGCATCATACCCGTTGGCGGCAAGGTGAAAGAAGCGTCGATGTAAGCGTCAGGGTGGGGGATCATCATCGATGACCCGTTGCACTCCATGTGCA
>NC_032019.1:15153195-15153526 GCF_001865875.1 Lupinus angustifolius | reverse complement strand
TACCTGACGAGCACACGTCCGAAAAGCAAGCAATAGAAAAGAAGGGCAATAGAGAGAGTAAGACATCTAATGAACATAAATTCATTGACGGCGTGGACTTACTCAGAATATCACACTCAGACATAAAATATATTTAAACATATAATTCATCAGTTATCATCAACATCATGAAGTAATACATAACTTACCAATTCTTCCAACATTACCAATATATCAAATCATATAATCAATATTCCACTCATAACCATATCACACGCATAAATGTAGAAATACACAATGATAGTAGCTCACATGTGGGAATTCACTTCCACAATGATAATGTATGCATGAT
>NC_032019.1:15151235-15153095 GCF_001865875.1 Lupinus angustifolius | reverse complement strand
CTCGAATGCAATCCAGGGGTTGTCAGAGATTGCCTAGTTTGGCCTGTGAGAACTGTCCGATCCAACAGGGTACCTCCCCAGGAATACAAGGGACTCGTCTCACCCAGACTCTCCCTCAAGACATTGTTGGCGAATCACCGCCCAATCAGTGACGTCCCTACTTACATCATGGTGCTATAAGTCGTCCCGTCTATTTCCTCTCCACTACTTCATGGTCACAATGCAATGCATTCTTAATCAGAATCAAATGCAAATGTATTAATCAAACACATGATCAGCCCATCCTTAAGCCATCTCCCGACAAGGAATGCTTCTCGTGGGACCCGATAGTACGTCAACCGTACATGCTCAAGGTAACATCTCAATCACAGCAACCCATCACCGAATACTCCTGGACAGTCACATGACCAATCCTCTTACGGTCGGTCGATCGTTGTTCAGTGATATCACGTGTCCTTACTAGGGTACCCCCTAATTCACGACCTCAAGTCGGATACTTGCCAAACAAGGCATAAACACAAACAATACTTTCACAACATCATCTTTATACCATTTAAGACATGATCTCATTCTACAACTTTATACCACCACACCCTACCCGGGTTCGTCGCATTGTTCACAACCTCATCTTATTTCAATCTTTCCACACCGTCCCTCGCCCAAGCGGGGACTAGTCGCCCAAGCGACAATTCGCCTTTAAATCCCAAATAGACTGAATCTTTCCTCGCCTAGACGAAGGTATTATCGCCCAAGCGAGAGGGTTCCAGAAACTCATTAAAATTCTGGATATTTTTTTTTCTTCGCCCAATCGAGTTTTCGCTCGCCCGGGCGGACTTTCGGTTGCCCGGGCTCGCCCCGGTGACGTCTCATTCGCCCAGGCGAAAATCCTGGAAATTTTTTTTTCGCCCAATCGTGTTTTTGCTCGCCCAGGCTCGCTCCGGCGACGCCTCGTTCGCCCAGGCGAAAATCTTGGAATTTTTTTTATTCGCCCAATCGGGTTTTTGCTCGCCCGGGCGGACTTTCGCTCGCCCGGGCTCGCCCCGACGACACCTTGTTCGCCCATGCGAAAATCTTGGAATTTTTTTTCTTTCGCCCAATCAGGTTTTTGCTCACGCGGGCGGACTTTCGGTCGCCCGGGCTCGCCCCAGCGACGCCTAGTTCGCCCAGACTACTGGGATTTGGACAGAATGCTAATTTTTGCCATTTTCGACAACCAAGTCACATTCAAAAATGGTTTTTCAACCACCTGCACTCAGAAAATTTTCCAACATCATTCATATACAATGTTCAACACATTTCATCAATAATCATATATATATTCAAAAGCATTCAAACATACAAACTCTTGGGTTTCTTAAAACCCAATTTAACTCCAAAACCTTTGAGATGGTTTAGGAGATCCGGGTGTCATATTCGGACACCACTATGTCACGATGTATTCTCCCTCACCTGAGTGTGTCGGGTCGCTAGGTTCTCTGTTAGCAGGTGAGCATACTTGATCCGATCTCCTCTCGAACTCTTCATTACGCCAAAATAACATTAATTAGTTAACTAACGATAATAATTATACTTACGAAATAACTTTTTATGCGAAGATAAAACATGCGATTTAAAATGAATTTAATTGCTTTCGTCCATCAGATTCAAGGATGAATATCCATGGATCATCATTTGTCATTGAAAGTCTTACAATCAAATAACACTTTTTAAAGTAAAATTTTCAATAAAACTTATACTGGAATTATGTCGTAATTCGTGGATATACACTAGGCTAGTTCCCAGGAAAGAGAGGTGGGTCGTAAAGACACCCTTAAATACCAAGTCTTTCCTTAGACAGAACATTTCTAGACATGTATTCCC
>NC_032019.1:15150455-15151135 GCF_001865875.1 Lupinus angustifolius | reverse complement strand
AATTTTACGATTTTGAATTATAAGATTTTACTAATATTTTCATTAATTATATATTCGAAAATGAATTTCTGGGAATTTTCGGTAAGGAATTAGACGAAACTCTAGTTGAGTTTTATTCTTGAAATTTGATTTCCGATTTTTTGGTAAATTTTGGAGACAGTCGGTTCTGGACCACTGTCAAGGCCGAAATCCGTCCGGTACGGCTCAAAACGTGTCTTTTTGAGTTCCGTAACTCGGAATTGAATTCCGATCGCGCCGTTGGATTTTTAGTTTAATTTTAAGTTAATATAGACTCTGAGTACACTCATACCTACTTTCTAAATATTTTTCACTCGGAATGCCGAAATCCGAAATTCTAATCGGATATTAGGATCGGGCGATTTAAAATACCCGATCGAGTATTGGCCGATAATACTCGGGCATGTTTATCGCACGTGTCCACAAGGTGATCATTTTGCATTGGGATGTGAGAGTTGACTTCCATAAAGCAAATCTCCCATCACTTTCTCAAATATCTCATGATCTCATAAGCCACCCTAGGGATTCTTTGATGATTGCCTAGAGGGAAATCTATTTCCCTCTCTCCTTAAACCCTCACACTCCACACTTCACTCACTCACTTTTGCATTTTCAAAGAGAAGGTAAATCTCTCTCCATTTTTCTCTCATTTTTCTCATGTC
>NC_032019.1:15150054-15150355 GCF_001865875.1 Lupinus angustifolius | reverse complement strand
GTTGTTTTAGCCAAAGGGGATGATGATAAAATCAAAGGAACCTTTAGGAAATGTTTTGTAAAAATGAGAATGTATGTATTTCTATTTGTTTTTAGCCTTAAACCATGGCTTGGAACAAGTTGGAAAAAAATAGAAATCTTTGTTAAAAATGATGTTGAGGTTTATGAGTACATGAAGGTCTCATGAAACTCTTAAAGTGGTAAGATTAAATTGGGATTTAAGAAACTCAAGAGTTTGTATGTTTGAATACTTTTGAATATATATGATTGTTGATGAAATGTGTTGAATATTGTATATGAAT
>NC_032019.1:15149622-15149954 GCF_001865875.1 Lupinus angustifolius | reverse complement strand
TTTCGCCTGGGCGAACGAGGCGTCGCCGGGGCGAGCAAAAACTCGATTGGGCGAAAAAAAAAAAATTTCCACAATTTTAATGATTTTCTGGAACCCTCTCGCTTGGGCGATAATACTTTCGCCTAGGCGAGGAAAACTTCAGTCTATTGGAGATTTAAAGGCGAATTGTCGCTTGAGAGACTAGTCCCCACTTGAGGGAGAGTCTTGAGGGAGAGTCTGGGTGAGACGAGTCCCTTGTATTCCTGGGGAGGTGCCTTGTTGGATCGGACAGTTCTCACATGCCAAACTATGCAATCTCTGACAACCCCTGGATTGCATTTGAGATCGATGAG
>NC_032019.1:15149095-15149522 GCF_001865875.1 Lupinus angustifolius | reverse complement strand
AACCGATCGATCTGTTTTTATTCCTTGCGAGGATATGTTATATCGGGTGGTACAAAACGGCTTGGTACGGGACCTGTACTCTCGATTATTTCCGATTAGGATGTTGGATGGATATTGGTGTAAGGTGGATGATCATGACATATCATGCATACATTATCATTGTGGAAGTAAATTCCCACATGTGAGTTACAAGTATGGTGTATTCCTATGTTTATGTATGTGATCTGATTATGAGTATAATGTTGATTATATTATTTGATATATTGGTTTATGTTGATAAACGGTGAGTTATGATGTCGGTTATAGAAATATATGTGTATATTATTATTTGGGGTTATGATTCCCACTTATGTGTTATTTAATTATAGTCATGATATCTTGTCGATGAATGATATATTGCTAAATGGTGAATTATGATATTAATGGA
>NC_032019.1:15148584-15148995 GCF_001865875.1 Lupinus angustifolius | reverse complement strand
GTTCATGTCTTTGTTTAGTGTCTGTTGGCAATGATTAATATCTTCGCCCTTCCTTTTTGGATTTTGTATATGTTAGCGGCGATGTAGTTTCCGCCTTTGTTGACTTAGTTTGTATGAACTAAAGATGACTTAACCGTTTATATGCATTGTGTTATTCAGGAAATTGTGAATCAGGTTAAGTTATCATTCGATAACGATAAGTTGATTTTCCGCATTTGAGTTACTTAAAGTGATGTCCCGGAAAATGAAGGTTTTAAAAGGAAACAATTATATACAATCTCTTTATTCAAAAAAAAAAATTTACCCATTTTTCCGCAATGTTTTTGACAAGTATTTTTTTCGGGGCATTACATAACTAAGATTCAACATTTTTAAATCATTTTACCATCTAAGACTTCATAACACTTTAAG
>NC_032019.1:15148244-15148484 GCF_001865875.1 Lupinus angustifolius | reverse complement strand
GTAAATCTCATTATTTCAAGTATACTACTAAAACAAATTTTCATGAACATCTTAACACCTCCTAATTTTTTAGGGAAAAACCTCAAGGGTTAGTAGTAAGTGTTATTTTCATAGTTATGAAAAAGAATGACTCTTAATTTGATATTATACACTAAACATCTTTTAGTTATTCTTACTACTTTAAAGTAAGTTAACTAAAATAAATACAACAATTTTTCATGAACATCTTAACACCTTCTA
>NC_032019.1:15133259-15148144 GCF_001865875.1 Lupinus angustifolius | reverse complement strand
CTAAAAATGAAACATTTTCAACAACAACTCATCAACATCATAAACTTTCAAGAATAAAATATAAACTTTTTCCTAAACACATCAAAGGTTCCTTTGATGTTAAAATCATCACCTTTAAACATATTCAAATACTAACAATAATTAATAATATTTCGAAACAAAAAATTTATCTAACCTTGTCTTCAAGATTCATACGATTTTATTATCATCTAAGAACAAGAAATTTCTTTCCATCTAAGACAAAGAAAGAAATTTCAAGATTTACAAAAGTAAAAAACTACATAAAGATTCATACGATTTTATTATCATCCCTTTTAGTTATGTCTTCATAAACTACTTAAAGACCAAATATAAACTCTACTTTATGAACAACATAATAAAAGCTTATAACTTTTTATGAAGTATGAGAAGAAGATGAAGAAGAGAAAATAAAAGACTACCTTAGTTTGTATAGGAAAATTAGTATAAAAATGAGATAATGGAGTGAGGTATTTATAGGAGAGCCTCACCCTCATCAAATCATAAAATTTAATGCAAATTAAGTAGATTTAGACTAACATAGGTGATGTGTCTAATGGTGGTGGAGTGAGAGGATTTGTTGAGTGATTTAGGGAATTTTGTGTAAGAGGATATGTACTTTTGCTTGTTTAACAAGCAAGCTCCTTACATGAAAGTGATGTGACCTTTTCGATGACACATTCTAGATTAAACCATTCCCGAGTATTTTCGGCTAATACCCGGTCTGTTAATAAAAATCTCCCCATTTCGGTTTATGGTTAGAACTTTGAAACACGGAATTCAGAGTGAAAGATAATTAGAAATGTGTTCTGGACAAAATTGATGTCTATCTTGACTCGAAATAATATTTTGAAGCCAATGGCACAATCAGAATTCGATTCCGAGGTACGAAACTCAAAAAAACGTTATTGGGCCAAATTCTGGTGAATTTGGGTCCGACAGCAGCTGAAAAACTTTTCGTCACAGAAAATTACGAACATTTACCAAAAAATAGGAAATCACAAAACAAGACTAACACTCAACTACAGTTTAGTCTAATTTATTACCAATTAATTTCTAAAATTAATCGTTGTTAAAATAAATAAATAATAAAACATACACAGAAAATCCACGGTGTTACAATCCTCCCCCACTTATAAGATTTTTGTCCTCGAAAATTAAACGTACCTCTTAAGAAAACAGATATGGGTATGAATCTTTTATGGCATCTTCGACTTCCCAAGTCGCATCTTCTCCGTTTGCTTGACTCCAAATCACCTTCACTAGGGAAATCTCCTTGCCTCGTAATGTCTTCACATTACGATCAGCAATTCTCGAGGGTATAGTTTCAAAAGTGAGATTATCCTTTAGCTGGGTTGAATCAGGTTCAATGATGTGTGACGGGTCACTAATGTACTTTCTTAGTTGAGACACATGGAAGACATTATGTAGGTTTGACAATAAATGTGGCAAGGCTATTTGGTAAGCTATTGGTCCGACTTTTCTAAGGATTTGGTATGGTCCTATGAACTTAGAGGTAAGCTTACGGGATTTAAGCACTCTGCCAATACCAATTGTTGGAACCACCCTCATTAACACATGATCTCCTTCCTCAAAACTGAGAGGGTTCCTCCTTTTGTCATAATAGCTCTTCTGCCTACTCTGAGCTATTTTCAAGTTTTCTCTTATCATTCTAATCTTTTCTGTCATCTGCTGAATCACGTCAGGTCCTAGTATCAGATTCTCCCCTGCTTCAAACCAACATAAAGGTGTTCTGCACTTTTTGTCATAAAGAGCTTCATATGGCGCCATGTCGATGCTCGAATGGAAACTGTTGTTGTAAGTGAATTCTATCAAATGAAAGTAGTCCATCCAACTTCCAGAGTGTTCCAACACACATGCTCTCAGCAGGTCTTCCAAAGATTGAATAGTCCATTCAGATTGGCCATTCGTCCGCGAGTGGTAAGCTGAACTCATACTCAGCTTGGTTCCCAAAGCTATATGTAAACCATTCCAAAACTTCAAGGTGAAGCGCGGGTCTCTATCCGAGATGGTATTTGTAGGAGTACCATGCAATCGGACTATTTCTTTAATGTACAACTCCGCCAGACTCTCCAAAGAGTACTTTATGTTGATTGGTAGAAAGTGAGCCGTCTTCGTCAAACGACCCACAATTACCCAAACAACGTCTTAACCCTTCTGAGTTCGTGGAAAACCGTTCACGAAGTCCATTGAAATGCTATCCCATTTCCATATAGGGATATCCAAGGGTTGAAGTTCTCCATCAGGTCGTTTGTGCTCAATTTTTGCTTTCGGGCACACTAAGCAACGGGAGACATACTCCTCTAATCATAAGTTCATAACATTTACATCTTCAAACAAAGATCATAAACAATCAAACAATCACACAAAGTCACACAAAAAGCATGTAAGGCCATACCCAAGGCCGGATAGAAAAGAACCACTCTGATACCATGTTGTAACGGCCCCAAAATTACTCCAAAAATCTTGCTCAAAAATGGGTATTTTTTTTAATACTGATGCCATATAAAACTTATTTCCTTATATTCGTTTCATTTTCGGAACATCACTTTAAGTAACATAAATGCGGAAAATAAAAAACACCATTACCTAAAGGTAATAAAAATATAACTCAATATTACTTTGAATCATACTTCATTTAATAACGGAAAATATATGTACGAAATACAAGGCGGAAGAAATATTCGCCTAAACTGAAATTACACAAAAGGCTAAGACATCCAGCACAACAAAAAGTACCCTACACAGATCTAAGTCGCATGGGCTTGTGTAGGTGTACCAATCTCCTTCAATCCTCCATGCCCCCTCCTGGGACATCGAGAAGCGGTAACTCTGAATCCTCGTAGAACAATCCATCTGAACAAAACGTGATCCGAAGACAAACAGAAAGAAGAGGGAGTAAGACATCTAATGAATATTACTCATTGACGACATGGAATTACACGAAATATCACATCCATACAGACACGCATAATAAACACAATATATACATCACATATTAAAATGCACAATGATGAATGATGTTATAATCTCAGATTATGAGGATTAAAGTCCACATTCCCAATGTATGAATGTTATGCTTGTTTCATCCATCATTTCACCAATATTCTCCCAATATACTATTCAGAAATAACCAAGAGTACAAGTCCCATAACAAGCCGATTTGAATGCACCAAAATTATTCCTCGCAAGGATATATGATCAATCTGTTCCAAACAACTGTCCATTTCAGGACGGTGTCGTATCAAACATTTTGTGGGCATCCCTCTCATTGATCCTGATTGCAAAGAGGGGTTGTTAGAGATCGTCTAGTTTGTGCTATGAGAACTGTCCGATACAATAGAATACCTCATCCAGGAATACAAGGGACTCGGTCTCACCTAGACTCACCCTCAAGACTTTGCTGATGAACCACTGCCATCGTCGTCCCTCTCAACATCTTGGGGCTCGTTCCTCTCCCGTAAATTTCCTCTCTACTACTTCATTATCCATAATGAGTATGCACACTAACCGAGGTTAGCCGATTAAATATTTTAGTCATTATTTTATATGACCGGCCCAACCTAAGACATCTCCTAGATGAATACTTCTTGTGGATCCCGATCTTACGTCAACACGTAAATAGAGGAATAACATCCCTACCACTACGAACCATCACTGAATCACCCTAGACGGCCACATGACCAAGCCTCTTACGGTCACACGACCTCGTTGTGTGGTATCATGTAATCCTTTTTTTGGCATCGCCCTAATAATGACATCACAGTCAGAAACCTTGCCCTAAATAGGCGCAAGAACAAAGGTACTTGTATAAGTTTGTTGATTTCGGGAACCGGGTTCAATCATCTTAGTCACGGTCTTTTCTAAGGGTAAGTACACTTCACACTCAAGGGTTAGTAAGTGTTAATTTCATAGTCATCAAAATAAATCCTAAGGCAAGACTTTCTACTACTTTAATATCTAAAACTTCATAACACTTTAAGTTTATGAAGTCAAGACTTTAATAAATCATCTTTTATCCCAAATCATTATTTTAACTTGGAAATCAAAGAGTAAAATATGCTAAACCGTTTTTAAACACAATACTTTCTAAAATTGAAACATTTTCAACAACAACTCATCAACATCATAAACTTTCAAGAATAAAATACAAACTTTATCCTAAACACATTAAAGGTTCATTTGATGTTAAAATCATCACCTGTAAACATATTCAAATACTAACAATAATTTCTATTATCATCCCCTTTAGTTATGCGTTCACAAAAATACTTAAAGAACAAATATAAACTCTACTTTATGAACAACATAATAAAAGCTCATAACTTTCTATGAAATATGAGAAGAAGATGAAGAAGAAAATATAAAATACTACCTTAGTTGTATAGGAAATTTAGTGTAAAAATGAGAGAATGGTGTGGGGTATTTATAGGAGAGCCTCACCCTCATCAAATCATAAAATTTTATGCAAAGTAAGTAGATTTAGACTAGCATAGGTAATGTGTCTAATGGTGATGGAGTGAGAGGATTTGTTGAGTGATTTAGGGGATTTTGTGTGAGGGGTATGTATTTTTGCTTGTTTAACAAGCAAGCTTCTTACATGAAAGTTATGTGACCTTTTCAATGACACATTCTCGATTAAACCATTCCCGAGTGTTGTCGGCTAATACCCGGTCGGATAACAAAAATCTTCCGATTTCGGTTTACGGTTAGAACTTCGAAACACAGAATTCAGAGTGAAAAATAATTAGAAATGCGTTCTGGACAAAATTGATGTCTATCTTGACTCGAAATAATATTTCCAAGCCAATGACGCAATCGAAATTTGATTTCGAGGTACAGAACTCAAAAACTCGTTATTGGGCCGAATTCGGGCGCAACATCAGCTCAAAAACTTTCTGTCACTGAAAATACGAAAATTTACAAAAAAATAGGAAATCACAAAAAAAGACTAACACTTAACTACGGTTTAGTCTAATTCAATACCAATTAATTTCTAAAATTAATCGTTGCTAAAATAAATAATTAATAAAGCATACACAAAATATTTACGGTGTTACACATTTAATGCATCAAATTAAATTTACTTTCTCTATAAATAGATTAATATTAGGAGTTTAATATCTATGTATTGCTAGTGTAAAGTTTTTCTCACAATTAGTTCATCATTTATTTATATTACTTTTATTTAAAAGTTAATGATGATAAGATATGAACCGTCAATATTATTTACCATATAAAAATCTCTTAATAATACATATATATTAAACTCTCTCTCTTTCTATATATATATATATATATATATCATAGTGTTATAATTAGTTGAAAAAATATAATTAAGTGAAAAGTATAAAGGAAATATTTACTAACTCCAAGAGCTCCATGTCTCAGCCTTTAATTTCATGAAAATTCAATAATTAAATTAATGAGTAGGTTTAAACCATTATATTTCTTTAGATTTTGATGATTAAGATATGTAATAAGTTTTCTTGAAGTAAGTGGTTCTCCTCTTAAAGTTTAATAATTAAATACATTTCTAATCGATTAACACATAAATTAACATACTTTTATCATTCATATATTCTAGTAGATTAATCCCAATACAATCGTGTTACTAGTATGTTGTTGTCTTGTAAAAAAAAATAGGCAAGAAAGTCTAATTCTCGGATCAAACTACTTGAAAATATCATAATAACACTGTATGAAATTAGAAAAGCCTCTTCTTACTTATTGTTCTTTATTGTTGAGAGTGGATGATCAAAAGCTGAGGATGGATGGTCGGTAGAGTATGTCCGGCAGAATGTAGGAGATCAGATGACTTCGTTGGATTATCATTTGGATCCGCCAGGGGAGGTACCTAAAAATGTTCTCCGACGATTAAGTCATTGGAGTATTCTAGAGAGATGAAGGGAGTGAATAAGAGAGAAGTTAGAGCAATAAGTGTAGCAATAAATGAAGGAAATGAGAATTAATTATACTCCTTGTATGATCTCCTATTTATAGAGCTTAGGGAATGTTGAGATGACATCTGGTCATTGGTCAGCATGTAACGGGTATAAGGGATGCACCCCGATCGTCCTTACTTGTCCCGCATATCTGCTCTTGTCGATTTATCGAGGGCATGTAGGCCTGGCAGGCAGCCTGCTAGCTGACACTGAGGGCGAGTCATCAACGCATTAATGACGGGGTCAGGGGAGCATTTATATTGTGTCAGAAACATTTATGTTGTGTCATGAGCATTTATGTCTTCGGTTATAAGTGGGTCCACTCGAGGTGGGCAACATGGATTATGTGGGATACTGAACGCGATGCTCGGGACAGATGGACAATTACCCGGTTATGACCGGGATAGGACAATTGCCCCCAGTCTACTAGGCTGGTCAGGGATGACTAGGTTGGTGGACTATAAGAGTGGATTGGAGATATATCGGTTATGGTCGGGAATGGTTTAGGTATAGGGATAGGTCACGATGGCTACCTGTTTCTAGGCTGACACGTGAGGGACTAGTAGTTTTCTTTTTGGTGATCATGGGTGTTCAACCGACACGTCTGCTCATTTCAGTTCCGTCGTGTGGGTTTTTGTGCTACCGTTAGATTGTTCTCGAGTGATCTTGAATGAGCAGATTCGCGTTTCAAGTTGGGATTTTAGGGAGATCTGGGCTTGGGTCTTCTCTATAAATAGAAGTCCCTTCTTCCCATATTCTTCATTCTTTTCTTGCCGAGTTTTCGATCATCCACTGAATCTGGGCGCATTTTCTCCATCTAGAAGTCTTCTTTCTTTCAAGATTTTTTCAATCGGTAATTCCTCTTCGCTTATTGTTCTTCCCTTTTCTTTAATTATGACCGACAGGGAATCTAGCTCTGATGATTTAGAGGTCTTGCTTAGGCCTTCGCCGATCTTTAAGTCCCTGGGTCTCTGTCATCAAAGGCATCGGTCTACACGGGGGCGACCTCGACGGTTATCCTTATTCGCCCTCTTGTGCAACGTGAAGGTGAGAGGTAACAAGAATGAGGCTAACGTCTTGGACCGGGCAGCCTTTTATAAGAAGTGAGGTCCAATCTTGGATGGTATATCCAGTTCAGAGTCTAATACTTCTTCTGCTGGCAAGTTGTCTATGGGGATGAATTTCGTTGATCGTGCCGACCAATATACACTCCCGCCGAAGATGATGGGCTCAGAATCTCCTTATTTTTCTGTTGACCGAGATGTCATAAGTAGTCCTTCTTTCTATTTGGTGGATAACCAACCTCGAGTAGAACTGTTGGTCTACCCGATCAAGGGTATCATGTGGCATAGTCCGGCAAAAAAGGAGCGTGTTTGCCAGGATATCTTCCTGGAGTATAATGACCACCACTGTTTCTACATGTATGAGTATTTCTGCCGCCAGATCGGGGTGAAGGTTCTATTTGACGACTAGTCCGCCCAGGTGTTGCAGCATCTTCAAGTGGCTCCTTCCCAACTTTATCCCAACTCTTGGGGGTTTATCTATGCCTTCAAGATTTTCTGCGAGGTCATGAAGCATTCGTCTACACTCCGTATTTTCTTCTGGATGTTTCGGGTGGAACACAGTTCCAACAAAGATGAAAGCGACGCAAGTCGGCACGGATGGACCTAACTTCAATATACAAATGGGCATGCTATCTTCCAGCCCTTCGAGGGGTCGGTTAAGGGAAGGAAATCCAATTTTTTCCGCGTAAAGGTTATATACGAGCAACACTTGTGGGCATATGGGCCCGATGGCAGATCTGGTTTCCCTTTTCTTGGAACATGGGAATCCATAAAAAATCGGCCATGTCCTTCACTTTCTCATATGACCAGCTGAACCGTCGGGAAAGGGAGGTGGCAGATGAGATGTTAAGGAGGGTCGGGTTGTAGTCTGCTACAAGTTGGTCGAGGGAGATCATATTTTTGAGGCTGAAGTTGGTGAGCATCTGGTTTCACAAATGTAGTATGCATATATTATCCCATCTTTTTGTATTGTTTATCCGATTTTGACATCTTTTTCTCTTTTTTTCAGTAGCTGCTATGGGTGATCAATCCGACCGATCGGGTCTTCTGAGGAGGGTTGCTCTGAAGAGGAAGAGTGTGGAGGTTACTAAAAAGGCGAGGTTTGACTCGCCCGCTCGTGTAGAATCTTCTCGTGGGGAGTCATCCATACCGGTGAATTCGGTACCTCCTCCTTCTGAGCCTAAAGCGGTGGCTATGCTCACTCCGACTAATACCCATCTGGTTGACCTAACCGGGGAAGAAGTTGTACTTGCGGGGGTCCTCAATCCTCATAGGGATAAGCCTACTAAGGGGAAAACCTCAAGGTGGTGGAGACCAGGCTACTCAACCTCGGGGTATTGGAGAAGATGGACTCCTTGACTGTGCTCGATCTTCTGAGGAGGGTGAGGGGGTTTTGGCTACCCGGTTCGGGGATGATGCTTTGGCTAAGCTCCAAGAGCAGCATTCGGCTGAACTCCACAAGCTAGAGAAGAAGTACCTTGAGACGCTTAAAGTCCTAGAGGAGCAGAACCTGACCGCCGGTGAGCAGCTATCGACGATGACACTCCAACTTCAAGAAGCTCGGGATGTTGCACTACAAGCCCAGGCCGATATGGGATCTACTCAACGGGAAATTGGGGCCCTATGTGGCTGCCTTGACCCAGCTGAAGGGGAGAAGCGTCATTTGGAGACGAAGCTGCAGTTGGCCGAGCGGGATGAGACAAACAAAAGTGACATTGTTCGGTTAACTAAAGAGTTGGATCGGCTGAAGGCGTCCTACCAAGACTTGGAGGAAGATGTCGTTGCTGCAGCGAATGCAAGGTGGGACAATGCCTTTGCTCAGGTCCGGTTGGTTCTACCGGATTCTGATTTGTCTTGGACCCGGATTGACGCCTCGGTCACTCTTGGGGGGAGTTGGTTATCGATGACGGTGAAGGCCCAGTGAACCTTCTGATCCTGGGTAGAACTTAGTGGGGGGATGACCATTGAGCACTCATTAACATTCACCTTTTCTACATCAAACAATCAAGCAGAATATGAAGGATGCATTGTCGGGTTACAGTTGGCCAGAGAAATCGGGACAGAAAAGGTCTCCATATGTAGTGATTCCCAACTCGCAGTCTCTCAAATTACGGGGACCTATCACACAAAAGATGTGTTACTCGGGAAATACCTCGCCAAGGTTAAGGAATTAATGGCCAAGTTCGAGACAACTTCCATCCAACAAATTTGTGGCTAAACATACTACATTTTCAATTCTAAACATAATTGAGTTATACAAATATGCCTATATACCAAAAAATGAAGTGCATGAGATGACAAATAATATAAGTATATGTCTAGCAAATATATTACTTTTTGAGTTATACAAGTTCATAATAATGTAGAAAATAACTTTCACAATTATTCAAGTATCACACTAAAAGTTGATCAAACTAAAAGTAAATAATAAGTAAATACAAAACTCAAATGGAATCAAATCGTATACATTAAGATTGTGCTACATTCAACCCCAACTATGGAGTACTTAGCTACTCATATCTATACAATATAAGTATCATAGAGATAATACACTCACGGGACAGTAGAACCATACACAATTGAGTATCGATTATCTCCTATGATGCTTACACTTAGTTTCAATGAATTAAGTGAGCTAAACTCTCTAAAACATAGCAAAATAAAATTACAAATCGAAGGAAGTACAAGTATGATTAATGCCTTTAAATAGTGTTCTAATGTTGGCTTCTACGCTCAGCATATCGCCTATATACTGAGCGTAAGATGCAACTAGCTAGGCATGACTATTGGACACACCAGGTTGTGTTGAGCGTGACTTTCGGTGCTGAGTGCACTACCCATTATGCTCAGCATCATAAAGCGAGCTGAGTGTAATATGGACAATGAGTTTGGCTTCAATACCTTTAATTTAGACGTTCAATGCAGGATGTCTGATGAGCGTGACTTTTCTTCCATTGAGCATGGAACTGGCTCTAAGCGCAGCTATCAGATGCTGTCAAATTCACTGAGTATGATCTGTGCGCTAAGCGTAACCGAAATTTGCCTAGAAACTTAGAATTTCATCCTCTTTTGCCAAATTAAGCCTACAAAACCAATAGCGATAACATTTAGCTAATCAAATGAGTTTTTAATCATATATAAATACATCTTCAATTGTTTGAGTTGATTAAGTTGTAAAAGTGTCATAAAATAGATATAAAATATAGATCAAATTGTACCTTAACAACTCCCTGCAAATTCAATTTTCATTCTTATTTTGGTTAGAGTTCCCAAGCATCTCCTTATGTCTTTCAATATATGGCTCAACCTCATCTATATTGTGTAAAACATATAATGTGATTGCTTCAAATATTTGTTTCAAAGTATAATCATTTCACCAAATTTTCTTTCGGCATAACAAGGCTTTAGAATGTGTATGAAATCAGCATTGGAAGGTATGTAATACAAAATTCAATAGCTTCAACAATGAACAATGTTTACTACAAAAAGTATCATTAAATCTGGATATGTTAGTGGCACTTGCACCCAGAAGTGTTGTTGAATCATGTCAATTCAACAATGTTTTTTTGTAGAAAGTGATGATAAATCTGTTTAATAAATACAACAAAATTAAAACTATAATGAGACCATATATATACATAGAAATATACAAATTTAGAATATTTAGTTGTTTAAATAATATAATATTTATATTACTCCAACTTTTGTTTATATCTATATCTTTATATTTATATTTATATTTATATTTATATTTATATTTATATTTATATTTATATTTATATTTATATTTATATTTATATTTATATTTATATTTATATAACAGAATAATAAAACTTTATAATAATAACATAATCATGTCTTCTAATGCACTTGTCACATACCTACATACAAGCAACACTTAGTGAAAGTATGCGTTATTGGATATATGTAAATCAATAACACATATTTCACTAAACATCATTGAATATGTGAGTCATAAAATCAACAACCCTTAATATATCAGAAGTTGCTGATTTGCACAAATCCAACAATACCTCGTTTACTAAGTATTGTTGATTTCCACACCTTAAACTTCGCCTATCATTTAATAATATTTTACAGGAACTGATATTTTGTGTTGTTAAAACACAATGGGAAAATGATATATACATTGACAGTGTAAAGGTTTTTTACACTGTCATTACATCATCCACCATTAATTTTTAGTTATTATTGACTTTTAAATAAAAGTATTGTCAATGAATGGTGGATGATACACTGACTGTGTATAAATCTTTACACTATCAGTGCATACATTTTAAACTCAAACACAATTATGATGTAGTGTAGTGTCATATATCAATCACACATGACTATATGTGTGGCTCAAGGGTATTAGTTTCCGGCATTATAAAATGTTACTACCAACTAGTTTTGGCACAATTGGTAGATTACTAAGACATTATCAATGTTATGTTTACAAAAAAGACATGTTAGACATAGACAAAAATCCATTTCCATGATTTTAACGCTTAACTGTTAGTTGGGAGACAATTTTAATGCACACAAAAAATATTTTAATGACATGATATATAACGCATGATTAATGATTCACCATAATATCCATATAATGATAGTATATAGATTTTTACACATTCAGTAAATTATCTAATATTTATTTGTATTACTTTTATTTAAGAATCAATAATAATTGAAAATGAATGATAGATAATGTTGTAACAGTGTAAAAACTAAACTATTATACTATTGGTGCACGCATTTTTCTCTCTTAATGATTTAATGTTAGTGTATAAATATTTTGTAGTGGGATGTATTAAAATTACATCAATGCTAATTCGTACTAATAGACATTTTTCTAAATTGACAGACATGTACTTAATTGATATATTATATGAGAATACAAAGTCACATGTATTATTAATATAGCATTCAACTTTCTAGCTATATAGTGTATATATACCTGTAACATTTGAGTATTGGGGTTATTTTCTAAACTAGGATTCTAAACTAAATGGCTTAAATTTGATTTTCGTTCGTATATGTATAATGACGTTTACTTTAGTCCTATATTTAAAGTATTTAATCCTTACCTTCTAAGTTGGTGTGATTTATGTCATTCGCATTAATGTGGATAGAAAATGCTAACTTAGCCCCTAATGGAGGTAATGTCAATAATGACATATGGTGTCACATCATAAGATTAGAAGGAAAAAATTCATTTTATAGGTTAAAAAAAATTATTTTTATAAGAACCAAAAACAAAAGATGGGTGCAATTGAACGTATATCTTGGTTTTGGCTTGAATCTATGGTGAGTTCACCTGAACTAGTTGCAATTTGTCAAGTGTGGTTCTAGTAGCGATGAAGATTGTGAAGGGTGAAGGAACTTCTGGTCCAAGGCTAATTAGTCATCGGTGAAACTTAGATTCACCAACATTAAGACTCACGAAGTTAGAGATAAATAAACTTCTGGTGGGTGAGTACTTTGTTTTCGATATAATGGTGGTGGTGAGAGATTTAGGGAGAAGAATGAGTGAAGGATTTTTTCACCAAGATATGAACTTTGTTTTTAATCCTTATAAAAATATATTTTTCTCTTAGTCTCTAAAAATTAACTTGTGTAATTGGACTAAAGTTTTTAGTTATTATACAAAGATATTTTTCATAAACGATGTGTCATTTGACTTGTGAATGTTGTGGCATGCGATTAGGTGAAGTCACCATTTTGTTAGATTAATTAAACAATAAGTGGTAATAAGTGATTCATATTCTTGGAAGTTATCAATTTGAATAAAAATGTCTAATATGATAGTAGTTGACAATTAGTGAATCAGATTAATTTAAAGTAACAATTGAGATCAGAACATTAGGTTATGGACATTATGATATTCCTTATGTTTCTCGAATTGAAATGCGAATGTTTGTGTGTTCATTAATTGTGATGCATATTTTGATTATCCAAATGTGGATTGTTACATATAATTAAGATTATGATGTTATAAAAATAATAAATTGGGTTTACTCATTAATTATGATGCATATCTTAATAATCCAAAGGTGATTATTGTATATAGTTAATGACATTAAAGTTTTAAACATATTTATTTTTCTCGTTTATTCAAATATAACATGTATGTTTAGAGAGTATGATCAATTACTCATTAAAAAATAATGTTAAGTATCATTAATAAGGTTTAAAGTATTTAAATTTTGTCCCAATAGTGCATGATAAGAAAAATTAGTTTGAACCCATCAAGGTTTATTGAAAGCATCAAAATATGAGCATGTCTTATTTCAGCTTCATTCAATGCATTCACCTTAGGCAACTTACTGAACTATAATGATTGGGCTGAACAGATCCAGTTTTCACTGGTATGATAGAGTTGAACTTCACCATCATTATGGATAATGTACCAATCATAACTGAGACCAGCTCGAAAACAGACAATACTCTATTTGAGGTTTGGAAGTGATCAAACACATTGAGACTTAGTTTGATGAGGATGTCAATATTTGACAATGTCAAGCCATCTATCCCTAAAATGAATAATGCTTATGAACTTACGAAGATAATCAAAGAATACTATCAATCAGACATCACTGATAAGTCTATGGTGGAAAATCTCATGATAGAGATGACAACTAGGAAGTTAGATTGGTCACAACTCATTCATGATCATGTAACTAGCATGGAAAATCTAGCTGTAAAAATGAATAAAATGGGGATGGAGGTGACAAAAGCATTCTTAGTACAGTTCATAATTAACTTCCTTTTTGTTGAGTTTGACCAATTCCAGGTGAACTACAACACCATAAAATAAAAATGAAATTTTCATGAAGTAAGAGTCAACACCGGTGATGAAGTCAACCTCTTCTTCAATTCTTGGAAACTGTCCTCACACTTCCCAGTCCAAACAAACGGTTTCCCTTTCCTAGTCAATTGGGTCAAAGGCAGTGCCAACCTTGAGAATCCTTTTATGAATCTCCTATAATAACCAGCTAATCCAAGAAAACTCCTAATCTCTGTCACACTAGTTGGAGTAGCCCATTCCATTACTGCTTCTACTTTTCCAGGATCCACTGCAATTCCTTCATTGGAAATCACATGTCCGAGGAAATTCACTTTCTCAAGCCAAAATTCACACTTAGACAATTTAGCGTATAATTTGTTATCCTTCAAAGTCTTCAAAACAATCCTGAGGTGTGTTGCATGTTCTTCTTTGTCCTTGGAGTATATAAGGATATCATCTATGAAGACCACTACAAATGAATCCAAAAAGCGATGAAATATTCTATTCATGTAATCCATAAATACCGCAGAAGCATTTGTTACACCAAATGGCATCACAAGGTACTCAAAATGTACGTAACGCGCTGTGAAAGCTGTCTTTGGAACATCTTCCGACCTGACACGAATTTGATAATAACCCGATCTAAGGTCAATCTTAGAGAATATTGCAGCTCCTCTAAGTTGATCCATTAAATCATCAATCCTGGGAAGAGGGTACTTGTTCTTTATTGTCACTTTATTCAATTGCCGATAATCTGTGCATAACCTCATGCTACCATCCTTTTTCTTTACAAACAGAACAGGAGCACCCCAAGGGGATACACTTGGTCGGATAAATTGTTTCTTCAATAAATCTTCCAACTGTGACTTCAATTCTTCTAACTCCTTAGGAGCCATTCTATATGGAGCTATTGAAATAGGCCCAGCTCCAGGAACTAAATCAATAGTTACCTCTTGTAGTGGCGGCAATCCGGGTATGCATCTGGAAAAACTTCCGGAAATTCAGAAACTATTGGCACTTGAATGATTTTTTGATCAACCTCTACTT
>NC_032019.1:15131289-15133159 GCF_001865875.1 Lupinus angustifolius | reverse complement strand
GGGTTGCACCTGAATCATACAACACAATTAAAGGAACTTCATTAACAAAGCACGTACCCTGAATCAAATCTCCTGAGCGAGTAACCTTAGTCCCACTCATGGTAAAAACTTGACCCTTCTTCTTGGGTCTAGAAGCAATCATGGAGTTCATCTCTTGTTTTAGCTTGGGGCAATCCCTTTTGAAATGTCCTGGGTCCTAACAATGGTAGCATCCACTACCTATCCTTGGGCACATCGATCCATGGTGATAGCGGTGACATTTGTTACATTGAGGAGCTCTATTTTCTTTTCCCCGGTTTTGCATAATATTTCGTTGGGGACCATAACTCNAACTCTTTGGGGGAACTGCACTCCTCACTGCATCTTGTTCGGCCTTGGAATCATCTTCATAAATGCGACACTTATTCACAAGGGTTGGGAAATCACGAATCTCCTGGTGGCCAAACACCTTTTTCAATTCTGGCCTTAGACCGCTCTCAAATTTTACACATTTAGAGCGTTCATCCGGGTTCTGATTATAGTACGGGGAGAATTTGGCAAGCTCCTCAAATTTTGCTGCATACTCTCCTACAGACATGCTTCCTTGCTCCAATTGGAGGAATTCCATTTCCTTCTTTCTCCTTAGATCATCATGAAAATATTTCTGTAAGAACTTCTCCTTGAAAAGCACCCAGGTAGGGACTCGTTGTTCTGCTTCTAATTGTCTTCTAACATATTCCCGCCAATTTTCTGCTTCTTCCTTCAACATGTATGTGGCAAAGATCACCATCTGTGCATCAGTACATGTCATTACTCTGAAGATCCTCTCCAATTCTTGGATCCACTTATTAGCATCATCGGGGGCATATCTTCCGATGAAGGAAGGAGGGTTGCGTCTACAAAATTCATCAAGCCCTCGGTAAGCAGCTAGAACTTGATTCTGATACATGGCTTGGAGGATACCCACCATTTGTGCCAGAATAGCAGCATTGTTGGCCATGCTATTCTTGTGCACACACATACATTAACAATAATGCATTTAATATAAATAACAATATCAAAGGAACCAACAAAACCATACAAACAATCACACCACTCAGAGTCACACAATAGAAGTATGTAAGGCCATAACCTAAGCCTGTTAGGACCAACCCCGCTCTGATACCACTAAATGTAACAACCTGATTCTTTTGTGAAATAAATAAATAAATAAAATGCTTTTATAGAATTTCTTACTCAACAACTATTTATGACTATGAATTTCTTCCTTCATATATTTTATTTATTGTGGATATATTTAATAATTATGAGTTTCTAATTAAAACAATGGCCCAAATGACATAACAATATATTTTTAAGACTTCAACAATTCAAGTTCATTCTCTATAATTATGTGAATAAATAAATTATTTCCAAGAATCAATTGTCCTCATTTCATGACTAAGTATAGATATTTACTTATCAATACTTTTGTCATTCTAAAGCAACATCATAAAAGCACATGTGATAATATCCATCAAAATGCCATGACTAAAAGTCATGTGTAACATGTTTTACAAACAACTACATAGTAACTATGATCCATTTCTAGGAATGCAATTTCTAGTTAGTTTTAGTTGCATACATACAAATAACTTATAGTATTTCCAAGTAAAGTAAAACCTGTGTTCCTAGAATATCAGAAGTTAAATTCATCCTTACAATAGGGTGCCCCCAATACACAAAAACATAATACAAAACATAACACCTAAGGTAACCCATTTAACGGTCTTCCAAAATACCAAGTACCCTTCACATCATTCCAATCACACATCAACACTATATTCCTATGCTAATAGGAACCTGATCCTCTACCATCTCTCGGGGAGAAGTGTTGCTTGTTATCTGTATG
>NC_032019.1:15129029-15131189 GCF_001865875.1 Lupinus angustifolius | reverse complement strand
CAGGGGATCAACCTGGACCATCACTAGACTACCCTACCCAAGCAACCCTCAAGGTTTTCATGATGAATCACCATCATTAACCACCCCTATTCATTTCCCAAGATATTACTATCTTGAATCTTTCCATTCTGCCATAAACCTTCCTCCAATGTTATGATGAATGTATGTATGTCAAACACATTTTATATGTACTGAAACTACATTTCCATTCTATTTTTATGTACATACATAAGTGTATGTAACATCAACAACAGTCATTTCATTTCAACTACAAATCCATCACAACATTCAACCTATTTACAAACATATACTCAGGATATCACAACATTCACAGAATCCATCACATCATTAATCAATATGGGTTTACTACCTATTTACAAACATATACTCAGGATATCACAACATTCACAGAATCCATCACACCATTAATCAATATGGGTTTACTAGCTATACTATTCTCAATATTGATTATTATACACACACAAAAACAAAGGTAATACAAGCTTGCATCCGACTTTGAGGTCATCGGACCATGCTATGACACAAAGACCAAGACTCCAAGGGCCAAGAATAAAGTCTCTCTCACCTTGAGTAGTATGGTTAGATGTTTGAGCTTCGCGTAAGCTTACTTGTGTTCCTCCAACACTAGAACCAATTCCTGATGACATTAACATCATCATAGCATACCAGTACTAATTAATAGAAGTACTCAAACACCAAAAAATCTCAGATAAAAACTTGGTCAGTAGCTATACCCAAAAAATGAGTTATCTTGATAACCCATTTTTGCACATAAAATTCCTGATGACATTAACATCATCATAGCATACCAGTACTAATTAATAGAAGTACTCAAACACCAAAAACCTCATATAAAAACTTGGTCACTAGCTATACCGAACAATGAGTTATTTTGATAACCCATTTTTGCACATAACTAATGTAACATTGTAATTTAATCCGCATGAATATGTAAAATTATATATATATACATACACACCAATTTAACATAAAATCAGTGTATTATTAAAAACTAATCAGAATGGGGAAAAACTAACCCTAATCAACATAAAGTCACTATAATCATGTGAAATAGTATCTATAAATGATAGATTAACATACAATGATCATCATATGTTCTATTGTTGATGCTAATGCAAACATGCATCCTAAAAACTGGAGAAGAAAACAAAATACCAACAAAAGGAACTCACCTTTTTGCTACACCTTCACTCAATAGAAGGTAGAGAGGAGTAGAGAAGGAAAGAGATAAAGAAAGAGAATGAGAGAAAGGAAAAGAAAAACAATGGAGGAAGAAGATAATGACTCACCACTTTTCTTCTTCTCCTCCTCCCCAATGTTACGTTCTGTTTTCTTTTCAGAGAAAGGGGAAAAATGCATTACTTATTTTTATTTTAATCAATTAATAAAGATATTCTCTATTATTATTATTCTAATAATTTATATTAGTCATAAGGCAATTTGGGATTGATAAATTAATAACAATCTTATAATTTAAAAGAATCAATCTAACTATGCTATTACTCTTAATATATTATATCATACTCATTCAAAATCTCCTACGAATGTTCTAAAATTATTTGAATAGATTTAAAAAAAATTACCTTTAGTACCATGTTTTAAATACACATATATTCTCAATTATATAATAAAAATCAATTTAATACACTAAGCAAAATCCTAATTTAGATTAGAAAAAATATAGGTGTTATAATCCTCCCCACCAAACAGAAATTTCGTCCCGAAATTTAACTCATACCTTGCTCGAATAGATGAGGATAGTCACTTCTCATGTTGCTTTCTAGCTCCCACGTAGCATCTCTATCATCCATTTGACTCCAAATCACTTTTACTAGAGTGATCTCTTTCCCACGCAACTGCTTCACACTACGATCAACTATCCTCACAGGTAGCGTCTTGAAAGTAAGATTCTCTTTCAGTTGTATCACATCCGGTTCAATCACATGTGAAGGATCGGGAATGTACTTCCGAAGTTGTGATACATGGAATACATCATGGAGATTTGAAAGAATCGGAGGTAATGCGATCAGATACGCGACAGGACCAATCTTCTTAAGTATTTGGAAAGGACCAATGAATCTAGGGGTAAGCTTTCGAGATTTTAGGATCCTACCAATT
>NC_032019.1:15101440-15128929 GCF_001865875.1 Lupinus angustifolius | reverse complement strand
TTCATGCCCGACCACCAAAACATCTTCTTCAAGTCTTGATACATCTTGGTAGCTCTAGGATGAATGCTCATCTTGCATTTATGGGCTTCATCCAAAATCAGTCTCCGTAGTTCTAGATCTTGAGGTACACAAATTCGATCCTTGAACCTTAAGATCCCATCTCTTCCTTCTTGAAATTATGTCTCCTTCCCTTCTATGGACAACGCCCTTTTGCCTTGAAGTATCTGGTCGGATGCCTGAAGCTCTCGTATATTATTCAAGAAGTCATTGGTAATCGTAAGCATACCTAAGGTCATACCCTTTGGATTCATTCGAATCGCTAGGTTCAAGTCTCTAAACTCTTCGATTAGCTTCAACTCTTTCACCATAATTTCAGACATGTGTAAAGACTTTCTGCTTAAAGCATCAGCTACCACGTTCGCTTTTCCGGGGTGATATTGAAGTCCAAAGTCATAATCCTTTAGAAACTCCATCCATCACCTTTGTCTCATATTCAGCTCCTTCTGATCGAAAAGGTACTTCAAACTTTTATGATCACTAAAAACCTCAAATCTCACACCATACAAGTGATGTCTCCAAATCTTGAGAGCAAAGACCACGGCTTGAGATCATGGGTAGCACAGTTTTGCTCATGAGGCTTAAACTGCCTTGATGCATAAGATACCACCTTCTTATCCTGCATCAGCACACAACCTAAACCTTGCTTGGATGCATCACAATACACATTAAAATTAATGTTGGGGCTTGGAAGAGTCAACACCGGTGATGAAGTCAACCTCTTCTTCAATTCTTGGAAACTGTCCTCACACTTCCTAGTCCAAACAAACGGTTTCCCTTCTTAGTCAATTGGGTCAAAGGCAGCGCCAACCTTGAGAATCCTTCTATGAATCTCCTATAATAACCAGCTAATCCAAGAAAACTCTTAATCTCTGTCACACTAGTTGGAGTAGCCCATTCCATTACTGCTTCTACTTTTCCAGGATCCACTACAATTCCTTCATTGGAAATCACATGTCCGACATTAGAAATCACAGTATCAAGAGCATCCATCATGTTAATGATGTAGCCTCGAAGTAAAAAAAACTCGTCCATAATTATCTGATTAGATGGAGTGGAGTTAGAGGAAGAAGATTCAGCACGAAATGAGGGTCGGGTAGGATGGTTGGCAGAAGGATTTTTTGGGTTAGCAGCCTGTTGATCACCATGATGCTTATAAATCATGCCAGTGGTATCTTGAAAGAATTCCATCTTGTGGATCACATCCACATCATATTTTTTATCCCAAGTATCAAGTGGGATCTTAGACTCTCCAACAAAAGATACACCAAAATACTCAAGTATAGTAGTTATGATAATAGCATAAGGCTCTATTTATTTTATTATCATTGATGACCAATCAATTGGCACATTAAGTTTAATCGTGTACATCAATTTTACTTTCATATCATTTAATTGTGAATGATTTTAAATTTTTGGAACCACAATGTAACTCAAGAAGTAATAAAGCAAACGATCCTCTAGGTTTAAATTTTCAACAAGTAAAATGTTTTGGTCTCTAACAAAATCATTGACAGACTTTTGTGTATGTAATTCAATTTCCCTTTTTGAATATATATACATAGAGTAGTAGAAATCTATCTTATTATATCCTTCTAAGTCATATTGAATGCCTTATTCTACTATCGTCCCTATGTATGACATTTTACCGCAAATAGAACTTAAAGTTCTAAAGTCTATGGCAATTTCTTTGCCTTTGACAAAAGAGAAGATTTCATTCTTCTTGAAGGTTAAATTGCAATAAAATACTCGTACAAGTTCAGGATAATAGGAACAATGCATTTCACAAAACTCAAAGAATCTTTGTTGCTTAAATAGGATAGGGAAAATGAAATCATTATTCTCAAAAGAACTTAACATACCATACTAGGAGTAAAATTAGGTTTTGCATGAAGTGCTCCTTGAAGACTTTGTGTTGGTTCTTGTTAGCAAGAAGTCGCGCCAAGTCCAAAATGTTGATCTCATTAGAGGTTTTTGTCTTCCTTGAGTCACATTGGTGCGTTGTTTCTTAGTTCTAGAGGATGAAGCCATGAAGTTGAGTTTTTGAAAACTTGGGTTTTTGAGGTTTCAAAATTTAGGGGTTTTTGATTTTGACCTCTAAACACGAAAATGATGGTTGGAATGTGTTTAGAATTGAAAAAGTAGTATGAATCAACTCATAAATCACTCGAAACGGTTGAGAATAGTGGTTTTTCGAAGTTGGGGGTTACCACAATTGAGAAATCAGTTGCTCATTCTTACTGTTAGGCAATTAATCGATTAGTTGAATTGTGTAATCGATTACAATGATCAGTTTTTGAATATTTAGTCTATCCATGTAATCGATTACCCTATTGCAATAACAAATTACATACCCCAAAACAATAAAATTTAAGCAATTTAAAGCACATAGAAGCACAAGTAGGCATAAGATACATATAATGAAGAATATATCTAAACATGTTTAGGACAAATATGTTTCATCAAGAATGCCTAACTCTCGTCTAAAATTATAAAAATGTTCTTTAGCTAAAGGTTTAGTAAATATATCTGCTAATTGGCCATGTGTATCAAACAAATCCAAGAGAACGTCTTTCTTTTGGACATGGTCTCCAAGGAAGTAAAGCCTTATATCAATATATTTGGTTCGTGGATGCATAATTGGATTCTTTGTAAGGTTTATAGCACTAGTATTATCACATCTTAAGGGAATGCATCTTAAGTCTAATCCATAATATCACAATTGTTGCTTGATCCATAATACTTGGCACAACAACTACCTGCTGCTATGTATTCTGCCTCAGTAGTACTTAGAGCAACACATGCTTGCTTTTTACAAGACCATTGGACTATAGAATTTCTGAGAACGTGAGAAGTACCACTTGTACTTTTTCTCTAAGTTTTGCGTCCAGCAAAATCTGAATCTAAATATCCCACCAAGTCACATAGACTTCCTTTCGGATACCATAGTCCTACATCAAGTGTGCTTTTAAGATATTCAAATATCCTTTTTATCACAGTAAGATGTGAATCTTTGGAATTTGTTTGATAACATGCACAAAGACACACACTAAACATAATATCATGTCTACTTGCAGCAAGATAAAGAAGGGAACCACTCATACCTTGATACTTAGAGATGTCAATGCCATTTCCAGTCTCATCAACATCTATATATATATATATTCCAGAACCCATAGGAGTGATAATCGGTTTGCAGTCATTCATCTCAAAGTGTTTCAGAGATCCCTACAATATTTAGACTGACAAACAAAGATGTTATCCTTGAGTTGTTTAATTTGGAGTCCAAGAAAGTAGTTCAACATTCCCATCATGGACATCTCAAACTCCCCTTGCATCATTTTACCAAACCGAAAATGATATCATCAACATAGATTTGAATAAGTAAAGTATGATGATCTATATTCTAAATATATAATGTATTGTCGACCTTTCCTTTAGTTATGTGCCTTGAACAACCATTGTCATGATCTCACATTTTATTTATGGCTTTAAAGCACTCCTACAAAACAAATTAAGAAGAAATTCTAAGTACCCGATGTGATTTGAGTCCTGCGGGGTTAACACCTTTTTCTATCCATTTATATTGGCCAGATGACACACCATATTTTATAATATGACAAGTGTTAGGTGTGTGACCAATTTTATCACAGTAAGAACAAGTGGGTAGATGCTTATGTGTCCAATATTTTATTTTTAAAATATGATTAATATGGAAACTTTCTTTATCAAACTTTATAGTGCTTCCCAAGATTGTTTTTCCTAAGACATTCTCGTTTTTAGCCATATGACTATTTGCATAGTCAAGACCTCTATAGTCTGTTGATTGTCTTTGGACTTTTATGATCTTGTCTAAATTGTGACTTCTCTTGTTGAATTTATTAAGTTCAAGACTTAATGTTGAAACTTTAGTTTCAATAGCAACACATTTTTTTACATGAGGAAGAGTGGTTTTTCAATATATATTTTTAGAACTTTGTTATGGCTTTCCAAAATAAAAATTTCAATTTTCTGTTTTAGGAAAAGTTTGGAAAGCATAACATATTCTTGATGCAAATCATTAATTGCATTTTGTAACTCATCATATGAAAATGTATCAATTAGTTCAGAGTTATAATCCTCATAATCATCGTTTGATATGTGTGAAGTCATCAAGGAAATATGTGTTTGCTCGTTAATTTTAACATTTGAAGCAACGTCATTGTCTTCTGATATGATATTTGTTTTTCAGTGCTTCTTGTCCTTCTTTCTTTTCAAAGTACGTTGATTTTGTAATGTTAGGCAAGCAAGTTTAACATGATTGGGTTTTCTACATATAGAGTATATGGAGTCTTGCCCCATTGTTGATGCTTCATTGTTTGTTGTAGATCTTTTTACTTCTTTTATGCCATATATCCTTTCTAGAGTGTCCCAAATTTATTTTCACGATTTGCAACTTGACACTCTAAAGAATTCTTTTTCCCCTAGAGACGAACAATAATGTTTTTTGTTTTAAGGTCATATCGGACTCTATTTTTCTCTTCAATGGACCATGAATATTTTGGTTTTTGTTGTTTAACCCCCATTAACAATCATTCTTGGTATGGATGGGCCTTTTTCTATTGAGTCCCATTTATCTAAGTCTATCGATTCTATAATGATTTTCATTCTGATTTTCCAGAATGCGTAATGTTCTCTAATGAACATTGGAGGTCTACTAATATCAAAATCTTCTCCTAGAAAAGACTTAGAGACCATCAAAAGTGATAGGATCTCTGGAAATAACTTACCTAAAATAAGCTCTGGAGCCAATTGTAAGTATTAGATGGCAACTAAGAGGGGAGTAAATTAGTTCTTGGGAGAAATGGTCAATTTTTCTATTGTGATATCAATGTGTTTGTGAAGTGGAATGTTGATGCATAAATCAACTAAGTTAAAGACCAAAAGTCAATACAAAAAGAGAGTAGAAGAAGAAGAGTACACAGAGAATTTTATGTTGGTTCACCTTCTTATCCACGGAAGGTTATATCCAGCACTCTTGCCACACAAGAGATATTTCCACTAAATAATTTGAGTTTCAATTACAAATTCTCTCCCCGAGACCCTTGTACCTTACACACTCATAAATATCTACCCTTGGAAAACAACATTTCCAAGTGATCTCTTTTCCCTTTCTCACCACACTCTGTAATGAAAAGTTAACATCAAGATGAAGAATATATCAATGGCAAGAAGGCCTTTAGAAGTTTGACAATTGCTATAATTTTCAATCCTTTTGCTCACAAATATATCTTAGTAAACAATGCTCTTATATGTTTAAAACTTTAGAACTTAACACTTAAAGCAACTTCAGAAAATCTGAAAGTTTCATAACAAATTTTCAAAACAATGTAGAAATTGTTTTACAAAGAAATGAAAATTTTGTGTATCACTTGTGTGTTTTGAATTGAATGTCTAAATGACTTTAAATAGGCTTCTAATCAGCCAAATTAACATTTCATTAAGAAGAGACACGATGGGAATAAAACTCATTCACTTTGGATGAAAGATGTTCATTTAAATTTGAAAATCTGGTTTCCAACAACTATGAATAATCGATTGTCACAACTGTGTAATCATTTCCACAAGTTTTCGTCCAAAGTAATAATCAATTAATACAAGGTAATAATCAGTTAGTCAGTGTTAGTTATGCTTTTAACTATTTTCTTAGTGAGATAACCTGTTACATAGTTTCATTAACCTATTACCACCTGCCACACAGTTCAGGTAACTTGTTACCGAGATCTAATAACTTGTTACTCAAGTCAAGTAACTTGTTACTTAACATTATTGACATTGTTTCAAGAGTTAGTCAATTCATTTGAAAATAGTTTTGATTCCTTTGAGCATTGGTACTAATTATAAATTGAGCACAAGGATAGAAGTACATATTGAAGATTTAAACTTTAATATCCTTGAAGCTTGAATCTTCTATGTCTTTATAGTCTTCTTCAGTTTTCTTCTTTTTATGATCTTGGTGTCTTCATCAAAATCGTGCCAAGGTCAGGAGCAAGATCTTATTCACAAAATAAAGGCACAAGTTCGTGGAATTGGGACATATAGATTAACCCTAGATAGTATAGACTATTTAGATCTAGAAAAATGTCTTTATGTTCCTAAATATCCCCGAAACTTGGTTTATGTTATTACTTGGATTGTATCGGCTTTAACTTTAAGATTGAGCATTCTAGTTTTAATTTGTATAAACAATCTTACTATTTCGGTACTGGTACATTAATAAATGAATTATATTGCTTCAATATTGATTTTAATTTTAAGGAATCTTTATTTAATGTTGAACATGACGTTGATAACTATCTTAAATATTTTGATAAGAATTTTGCTTACTTGTGGAATCAAAGATTAGGTCATATAACTAAATAAAGAATAATGAGGTTAAAAATAGTGAGATTAAACATCTTTTGGATTTTGGCGATGAGGGTATTTGTTTAGATTGAATTAAAGAAAAATAAACTAAATACATATCAAAGAACCTAGCCACAAGAAGTATCAAACTTCTTGAATTGATACACACAAATATTTGTGGTCCTTTTGATGTTCCATCTTGAGGTGGTTAAAAGTATTCATCAACTTTATAGACGATTCTTCATATTATTGTTAACTATATATGTTGCATGAAAAATCTCAATCAATGGATATCCTAAAATTATTCATTGATGAAATTGAAAGGCAACTAGAGAAGAAGGTTAAGGTTGTGAGTATTATGGAAAGTATAATGAGAATGGACAATGTTGAGGACCATTTGTAAAGTTTCTCGAAAGTCATGGCATATGTGCTCAATAGACTATGTCTTACACATGCAACATAATGGTGTGGCTGAAAGGCAGAAGCGTACTCTAATGGAGATGATTATGTCAATGTAGAGCCATTGTATTGTACCTAATCGTTATGGATGTATACAATAAGGGTCGTTGCGTATATATTAGAGTCATTAATGGTTAGGGTGTGACAATCTAATCTCTTTTATGGTCATAGTATTGTTTAAGTGATGAATATAAGTGTTTATGATTATACCATTTTAGGATATACACTAAAAGGAGGATTTCGGACCTTGGTGTTTGGGGTTAACCAAAGTAAAACATAAGTACTTGTCTAAGTAGTTCAAACTCAAAAAGAAGATGAGAAATATGTTTTCTTATTCAAAAAGATTTTGTCTCCTCATGAATTTGTGAATACTTAGTTTATTTTTCTTGTTGATTTATTTATGTACAAATCAAACCGAAAAACCATCAAAATATGTTCAAATCTATTATTTGTGCGTTGACATGTTTACATGATTTATTTTACTAGGCAATTCATTGTGGTTCGACATAACCCTATACTATACTACAATTGAATCTTGAAAGAGGTGTAAATTGTAAAATAGTAAAGTGTTATCAATAAATTTATTTGTTGAAAACACCTTTTAATATACAAAAGTGATGAAACTAACTTACTAACTTTTATTTATTGTTAGTTACTTTCCGCATTTTATTTATTCTTTAATACCAACCTTCCTTAAGGAAGAAGTTTGGTTTGTTAATAAAATGAACCCGAAAGGGAGTAAATAAATAAAGGTCACTAAATTTATTATTCTTTTGTTCTTTATTTATTTATTTGTATCTAACAACTAATTATTCATCACTTTTATATATTAGAATACCATTAAACCGATGTTAGAATTTATTCCACAAAATCGAGATGGTATTCAAAGGTACTTAATAATTATGTAATAGGTAATTGCTTCGATACCATTATACCGGCGTTAGAATTTATTCTAACAAAGCCAAGATGAGGCAAAGAATGAATGACTTATTTAAATGATTATTAAGAAAGTAAGTTGTAACTGGAATATTATTGAAACCATTATACCGGCGTTGGAATTTATTTCAACAAAGCCGAGATGGCGAACAAAGAATAAAATCGAGTTCTCTTACTTACAAAAGGAACATAACGAAAATGAGAGTATTAATCTTTTAACAAATTGACACTGTTGTCAGGACGATTTGTTGAGAGAAGAAAACTCACAACTAAAATAAAAACACCAAATAACGCTTTCAACAGTTACCAATAAGGCATTTCCTAAATCTCCTATGAGTTATGGACCAGAAGAGAACCTAGTTTGAGACATCTCCATGTTTAGGGTTGTGCATTAGAAGTAAAAGTATACAACCCATATGAAAAGAAGTTTGATGTGAGAACCATTTGTGGTTTCTTTATCGACTAACTGGAAAAGTCAAACGGATACATATTTTGTTGTCCTAATCAAAGTGCGAGAATCATTGAGTCTGGAAATTCTGGGTTCATTGAGAATGGTCAGACCAATAGGAGTAATAAATCATGAAAGGTGGATATTATGGAGACTTCAGATAAATCTTCTTCACCAAAGGTGTCTCCTCAGGATTTTGTTCCTCTAGTTATATTACCATCAAATAACATAAAGAGGCAACAAGATAATATCCAAAACTCACATGATGAACATGTATAGATGATTGCTTATCATTGTATGATACATTAGTATTCAATGAAAGTATTGTTTCTATAATTAAAGTTTAAGTTATCCATGTTAAAGAATGTACTTATATTGTCATAATGAGATAAGTTATTGAGTTTTCGAAAGGTAAATGAAGTTTCAAATTAAAGTTAGTTGAATTGATTGTGATAAATGAAAGAGATCGGGTTACCTCATTTAATTTTTGACCACCATGATTCAATCATTTCAATTCAACTAACTATTATAGTTTGTAAGTTATCTTATGAATCTTCAAGTCATCATATGGATCAAATGAGAGATTGTTAGATTAATTTAATAATAAGTGGTCTACGTTCTTGGAAGTTATTAATCTAAATTAAGGTGTCTAATGTGATGGTGACTGGCAATTAGTGGATCATATTCGTGGGGGTATGTTGGTTAACTTCCTTCCCTATCACTTCATGGGTAGTTTTCAAGATAGTGGAAAAGATCATGAATCCTTCTATAAATAGAGCAGTTAATACATAAGAAAATTATGTCATTGTTTGTGTTGTGTATTCTTTAGATAACAGCAATACAACTTATGGGCTTGGGCTGATGTAAAGGGGTTAGGGTAGAGGGCTATATATTTATGTTATATAAACCTAATGTAACAGTGAGAAGAATAGTCAAACACAAATATATATATTTATGTTATAGAGATGGCCAAATGTATGAGATAGAATGCTGGACTTTCAAAAGATTTTGGGCAGAGGCACTTAGTATAACATGTTATGTCATCAATAAATCACCACAAGCTTCATTGGATGGTAAAGTTGCAGAAGAAGTATGGACATGTAACTTAGTCAATTATAATATATTACGCATATTTGGTTGTTCTACTTATGTACATGTACCTAGTGATGAATGATCTAAACTTGATCCTAAGTCAAAGAGTTGTATCTTCATTGGACATACTAAAGGTCTGAACAAGTTCAAGTTATACGATCCAGTTTCCAGAAAAGTGGTGTTGAGTAGAAATGCAGTGTTTGATGAAGATTTCATGTTGAAACAATCAGTTTTGACAGAGGTGCTCAGGCCAAAAGGAGAGACTTTAGGATCAAGTATGATTCCAATGAGCAATGAAACGGTTCAGGTGAATATAGGTAAGGAACCATGCACTAGTTCAAGTCAAGAACATGATGATTCTCAAGTCGGGAGTTCAGGTGTGCAGGAGTATCTACTTGCTAGAGTCAGTGATTGACGTCCTATCAAACCTCCAAAGAGATATGGCTTTGAGGATATGGCTTCATTTGCTCTTCATATTAGTTCAAGAGATCCATGTAGCTTTCAAGAGGCTATAAATAGTCAAGACAAAGAACAATGGATGGGTGTCATGAAGGATGAGATGAGTCCCTACACATGAATCAAATTTGTGAGCTTGTCCCATTGCCCCCAGACAAGCACGTAGTTGGGTGCAAGTGGGCATACAAGAGGAAGCCTACAATATCAAAAAAAGAAGAGGAAAGTTCAAGGTTTATCTTGTAGTAAATGGTATTCATAGCAAAAAGGGATCGACTGCAATGAGATTTTCTCCCCAATGGTGAGACACACTTCAATTATGGCAGTGCTTACCTTGGTAGCCAGCCGGGATATGCACTTAGAACAGATGGATGTGAAGACTTCTTTTCTCCATGGTGAATTCGAGGAGAAAATTTACATGACACAACTAGAAGGGTTCAATGTAGTTGGACAGAGTTACTTGGTTTGCAAGTTGAAAAGTCTCTATATGGGTTGAAGCAGTCTCCCAGACAGTGGTATAAGTCGTTTGACACTTATATGTTGAAGCTTGGTTACAAGCATTGTGAGTATGATTGTTGTATTTATGTGAGAAGCATTGATGATGGTTCTTTTATTTTTCTGCTACTTTATGTTGATGATATGTTAATTACTGTTAATCATTTGATTGATATCAATAAGCTGAAAGTCATGCTAGGTAAGGAGATTGACATGAAAGATTTAGGGGTTGCTAGGAAGATTCTTGGGATGGAGATTCATATGGATAGGGGAGCTAGTTAACTATGGTTCTCCCAACAAAGCTATATTAAAAATATCTTGGAGAGATTTCATATGAACAATGCTAATTTAGTGAGCACTCCATTGGCAAATCACTTCAAGTTTTCCCTATATCAGTATCTAAAGACAGATGAAGAGAAGAAGTACATGTCAAATATTAAATATGCTAGTACAGTGGATTGCTTGATGTAGCTATGGTTTGTACTAGACCGGATTTGACATAAGCAGTTAGTCAAGTATGCAAGTACATATCTAAAGATAGAAGGGGATTACAGGTCTCAGTATCATGTTTGGTAGTCAACAAAGTAAGTCTTTAGTTATTGGTTATGTTGATTCAGACTATGCATGAGACTTGGATGATAGAAGGTCCATAATGGGGCTTGTCTTTGCCCTTGTAGGTGGACCAATTATGTGAAGATCATTAGTTCAGGTTCTTGTTGCTATGTCCACAACTAAATTAGAGTACATGGCAGTTGGTGAAGCTTCTAAGGAAGCCTTATGGCTTATGGGGCTGGTAAATGAATTAGACATTCAAGATGGAGTTCTGCTGCATTGTGACAGTCAGAATGCTAACTTATTGGCAAAGAACCAGGTGTATCATGTTAGGACCAAACATATTGATGTGAGATTTCACAAGATCAGAGAAATGGTAGCTTGTGAGAAGATACTATTGCAAAAGGTTCACACTTCATAAATTTAGCCGATATGTTAACAAAACTAGTTATTATGGACAAGTTCAGGCATTATCTGAGCTTGTTGAACATTCACTAATGCTGGACTATGGAGCACTCCAACCCAACAGCAAAAGATGGAGATTGATGATATTCGCCAAGGTGGAGATTGATGTGCAATGACTCATGTTCTCTAGATAATAGCAATACAAGTTATGGGTTTGAGTTGATGTAAATGGGTTGGTGTAGATGACTATATATTTATGTTATGTAAACCTAATGTAACAGTGAGAAGAATAGTCAAACACAAATCTTTATTCTCTAATAATAGTAATGGTATCCTCTCAACGTTCTTAGAGACGTAGGCACAATTGGTTGAACCTCGTTACCAAATTCCTTGTGTTATTCTCTTATCTATACTCTTTTACTATTTGATTGTTCGCTTATTCCCAACAGTTTGCTCTCTTATGAGTGTAATTACAAAGTGAGAATTAGAGAAACATTAGTGGTTGAGCAAGGAAGGTGCGGTGCATATAGAGAATGAAGGAAATTAAGTTCCTAACCACCAAGGAACGCGTAGAAGGAAATATGAGATGTGAAAACAAGACAACCAAAAAGTGCAGTAGAAGGGAAATAGAAATGGAACCAAGTATTCCTTAATCTATTCTTTTGTCATATGTGAATCTCATAATGTCAAAGTCCTAACTAAATGATTCTTATAAATCATTAAAAGCTTATAAAAATTTAAAGTAACATATTTATCATCATCCAAAGTTGATAGTAAAGACAAAATACTTAAAAAAAAAAGTACATGATATAAAATAAAATCAGTGTCACCCATAAATATGTCGTTTGCAGCTGTTGGTCCTGTGGGTGAATATATTATTCTGTTTGCTAAGCTATTCCAGAATAAGAAGTCTAGGTTTGGTTATTTGTCACTTGGTGCCTCTGGCTGAAACACAATGCTATTGTTTTTAATATTGCGAGTGTGAATGTTGTTGAGGTAATGGATATGATGAAAGTATTTGTTTAAGAACTTTATGAAGAAGCATGTTTCATTTTTTGGATTGTTTCTCAATTGATTTAATTATCTTCTAAAGGACAAAGTATCCCTAATACTCCTTCAATAATGATATTTGGCTTTAAAAAATTTATCAGATAATCCAATAGGTAGAATTGTGGGCCTAACCATTTAGAGAGTGGTTGGATAAAGATTTCCCAAAGTGACACCTCTAGAGTTCAAATCTCTTACATAATCCATTACTATATCTCTAATATTGAAGAATGATGATCTCTAATAATGGAAAAAAATATTTATTTTTTAAAATTTTCAATAATAAAAGTGTTATTTCATTATATATAAAAAGATAAAATTTTACCATTTTATTTTTTCATTTGTTTTATAATCTTTGTCTCTATATTAATATAGGGGAGTATATTCGTTGTCCTACTTTTTTGTGTCAATCCATGTGTCAGGAGGTATGATTGGCTAGAGAAATATTTAATAATTACAATTTTAACTTAAATATTTTTTCAACCAATCAAAATTGATGATACATAGAGTGGTACAAAAAGTGTGTTAGAATTCAGAAATTGAAGCAATTGTATAAAGAAGAAAGGTTGATGTATTATTGATCAATTGAGGCAATATAAATAGTCTTATTCAAGCCAGGAAAAAACATAATCGACCACCAGTTTCAATGCCTATAATGTGCCCATTAAAACTAGTTTTATTCTCCATAAACACTAAAGCAAAATAGCCAAACAAAAACAACTGAAATATACCTAACAATCCCTTCTTTAAACTAATGTATTTGTGTTTTAGTCTCGCTTGAGCGAGCAGAATGATTGTGCCCCTCGCTTAAGTGAGAAACATACAATGATTTGGCTTCTAGAGTTGCAAACACATAGTGATTTTGACTTCCAGAACTGTCTCGCTCAGGCGAGAGACACATAGAGATTTTGACTTCTAAACCTGTGAATTGTCGCTTGAGCGACAACCTCTCACTCGGACAAGAGTCAAACTTGATGCTTTCTCATTCTCTTTAGTTACTTTAATCATTCCAAGCATGTTATGAAGTTTCTTAAGCTGCTCCAACTTTATTGGCTTTGTCACGATATCTGCAATTTGATCCTAAGAGTTGTAGTAGCTCAGATCAACAACTCCATCATTCACTAAGTCTCTTAAGAAATGGAACCTTACATCAATATGCTTGCTTTTCCCATAAAACACTGAGTTTTTTATAACTGTATAGTAGAGCTATTATCACACATAATTGCAATTCATGTATTTTCTTCAACTCCAAGTTTCTTCAACATCCTTCTAAGCCAAATGCACTAACAGGCACACAATGATACTGTTATATACTCTACTTCCATAGTGGAAATAGCAACCACTGATTGTTTCTTTGAGGACCAAGAAGCAGCAGCATACCACATCATAAACACAAATTCAAAAGTACTTTTCCGATTGTCTAAGTCCCCAACATAATCACTGTTTGTAAAGGATGTGAATCTCAAGTTGTTTTCTCCTTTCTTATAAAGAATCCCAAGATCAGTTGTACCATTTAAGTACCTTAAAATTCTTTTTGTTGTAAGCCAATGTGACATAGTTGAACTAGATATGAACCTGGTTATTAGACTAACGCGATACATCAAGTCAGGTCTAGTGACGGTTAAATACATAAGACTTCCAACTACCTCCTTAAATAGAGTTTCATCAACTCTAACTCTACCTACATCCTTGGACAGCCTCGTACCTAGGACTATTGGATTCTTTACTACATTACAACCTCCCATGTAAAACCTTGCTAATACTTCTTGCGCATACCTTCTTTGGCAGATGAAAATTCCATCTGATCCCTACTTAACTTCTATTCCAAGAAAATGTCTCATCCTTTCCAAGTCAGACATATCGAATTCCAGCATCATTGAATTTTTAAATTCATCACCCATGGTTTTATCATTTCCAGTAAAGATCAAATCATCAACATAAAGACTTACTATTAATATATTACCTCCTTGTGACTTCGTGAACAGTGTGTGTTCACTGAGACACTTCTCAAAACCTTCGCGCACAAAGTAAGCTTCAATTCTACTATACCAAGCTCGAGGCGCCTGTTTAAGGCCATATAATTCCTTTCTCAGTCTATAGACTTTCTCTTCTTCTCTTTTCTTTATGAGTCTATTAGGTTGTTGCACGAACACTTCTTCCTTGAGCTCTCCATGAAGAAAAGCACTTTTCAAATCAAGTTGAAAAACCTCCCAAAAAAATTGTGCAGCAATTGCGAGTATCACACAGATGATATCAAGTCTTGCCACTGGAGCAAATACTTTAGTGTAATTTATTCAATGGTGTTGTGCATACCCTTTTGTCACCAGCCTTGCTTTGAGCTTCTCTATATCTCCATCTTCGTTAAGCTTAGTTTCGAATACCCATTTAACTCCAATAGGTTTGACTCTTTTAGGCAGTTTATTAACTTACTAAGTTTGATTCCTTTTCATGGTTCAATTTCTGCTGACATTGCTTCTCTCCAAGTTTTGCTCTTCATTGCTTCTTCAAACGAAACCGGATCATTCTCAATCATCATCATCATTACATTCAGACTTTCTTCTTTAGATAATTCTTCTCCTATTTCATAATCAGCCATCCAACCTGGTGGTCTTCTTCCTCATTCACCCCTCCCTTCGACCAATTCTCCATATGTATTTGGCTTATTTGAAGATGCATGTGCCTCTGTCAGACTGCTATTCAAATTGTTTGAACATGCTTCACCATTTTCCTCTTCATCTAGGTCATCCCCTCCATCATTTTCATTCTCATCTTCTCATTCTAATAAATCTTACTTGATTTCTTCTTCTATTCTGCCCCAGTCCCATAATTTCTCTTCTTCAAAAGTAACATCTTTACTGATAAAGATCTTCTTTGAAACTAGACCATATAACCTCCAGGCCTTGGACTCTTCACTTACTCCTAGAAAGACACATTTTCTACTCTTATCATCCAACTTATTCCTCCTTTGGTCTGGTATATGAACATGTGTTATACATCCAAAAATTTGGAAATAATTCACCACTTGTTTCTATGGGTGGCAATGTGGGCCGGCCCAGCCCGCCTTTGGCCCGCCAAAATAAGGGCTGGCCCGGCCCGACCCTTATTGTAAAAAGGGCTCAAAATGCCAGCCCGGCCCATATTTTGCAGGGCTGGCAGGCCAGCGGACTGGCCCGTTTTTGTTTTTGTTTTTAAAACACACATTAAAGCTTTTAGACAAAATAAATAATTCAAACAATTCATAAATGTCTTTTAAAACAAAAAATCACAAACAAAAGACACAATCTCATAATAATATATTGCATTAGTACAAAACATATAAATTCTAAACAATAAATCCCCATATTCTTAAACTTTTAGATTCCTAGTTACAATAGAGCTTATAACTACTAAGTTTTAAAAATTGTATAAAAATCAAAATCAAAACTATTATATTATAAATCCATCATAATAAAGTATATATATTACTCAATTTAATTTGAATTCGACTACATTAATAATATAAATTGAAACCCAATCGAATTCAATTAATTTTCCAAAATGAATCAAAATCAGTAGTTTTGTTTAAGTTTCCAATTTTCCATTTCAATTAATTAAATGTTTAAATTTGATTCAAACACCCCCATTGTTAGTGAAACTTCACCTTTATCTGATAACAAGTACAATAATTGGATAAGAGTGAAGATAATATATAAGTAGATACTGAGATATTAAATATTCATTTTACAAAGAGGAAGAAGAATTATATGTTTAAGGATTCAAACATAAGTTAAAATTGTCAAAGTTTAATCTTAATTGCAATGAGCAACATGATAGACAAAGAAACTTTAATTTTAATGTTGGCCCGCCGGGCTAGCCCGGCCCGGCCCTCCATGGCCCGTCTAAAAAACGGGCTTCCAAAACGGGTTGAGTACGGGCTTTTGGGCTAAAACCCCAAGCCCGACCCGCTAAAAACACCTATCCGATCGGGCTGGCCCGTCGGGCCAAGCCCATTTTGCCACCCCTACTTGTTTCTCACCATTCCATGCCTCTGCTGGTGTTTTGTTTTCAACTACTACTCTTGGACATCGATTTTGAAAGTGAACACACCATCTCACAGCCTCGGGCCAGAATTCTTTATGAACTTGCTTCTCAGTTAACATAGATCGAACAACATTCATAATCGTCCTATTTTTTCTTTTGGCAACTCCATTTTGTTGAGGAGTATAAGCTGCTGTCAACTATCTACTGATGCCATGTGATTCATAAAATTCTTCAAACTCATTTGAGATGAACTCACCACCCCTATCTGTCCTCAAAACAAGTTATATATGCATTTATCTCCTTTTCAACATAGGCCTTAAATTTTTTCAATGTTGCAAAAGCTTCTGACTTCTCATGTAGGAAATAAACCCAAATTTTACGAGTAAAATCATCGATAAAACTTAGGATGTACCTCTTGTCATTGTTTGAAGTAGGCTTGATTGAACCATATATATATGAGTATACTAGCTGAAGTTGCTTTGATGCTCTCCACAAGCTCTTCCTTGCTATAGGATTTTTATGTTGCTTGTCGATTAAGCATGTGGTGCATATTTCCTTTGGAGATTTAAGAGAGGATAAGTCAATCACCATTTTCTTGTAGATAAGTGTTCTCAGTCCCTTGTGATTCAAGTGCCCAAAGCGATAATGCCACATGTGAGCCTCTTTATCTGATTCATCTTCAGCTTGCAAACATAGGGAATGTTTTTGTCGCATAGAGGCCGACATGTGAAACATTCTATTCCCACTCATGTTGGTTTGCATAATCAAACCCCTCATAGGATGAAATACTTTGCAAGTCTCATCTTGTATTAAAATGGCTAACCCCTTCTCTTGAAGTTGTCTTATGCTTAACAAATTGCTTTTAAGCTCAGGGACATAATAGACACCATATATTACCTGGATTATGCCTTTCAATTGCATCCTTATACTTCCTTTTGATGCCACTACCATTCTCATATCATTCCCAAGCTTTACTGTCCTGCTGAAATCTTCTTCCAAATTCAGAAACCATTATTTGTTCACTGTCATATGGTTACTGCAGCCCGAGTCAAGATACCATATATCTTCTCTCTTTGTTTGATGGGGTTCTTCATAGGACATTAACAAAATCTTTTCTTCTTCTTCCAACTCAGCATAATTTGCCTTCTTTTCCCAGCTAGGACACTCATATATATATAGATGGACAACTAGGTTGTCTCCCTCTACCTCTGTCACGTCCTCCTCTAAACACACATCGACCTCTTCCTCTGGTTGATCTATCTTCTTGAGCCACTTTTAACACATGTTCTTCCTCTTGATATCCCTGTATTCTTTGTTCATGGACCAACAGACTACCATGAAACTCATCAATGCTCAAGGTACTTAGATCATTTGCCTCCTTTATTGAGAAAATAACATAATTGAACTTAGCCGTCAATGATCTAAGTATTTTACTAACCACTATACTCTGCTCTATTGTCTCACCATTTGACTTCATCTTGTTCACCATAGTCAAGGTTCGTCCCAAAAAACTGTCCACCTTCTCTCCTTCTTTCATAGCAAGCAACTCAAACTCCCTTCTCAAGGCTTGAGGTTGTACCCTTTTAACCTTCTTGGACTCTAGATACTTCTGTTTCATTGAATTCTAAATTGTCTTCGATGTCTCCTTGTCAATAATTGTTTCCAGGATTTCTCTATCCATTGCCTAGAATAAGAAGTTCTTGACCTTCAGATCTTTGAGTTTGGCCTCCTCCACAGCCTTCCTCTATGTTTCACTTGTTTGTGTTGTCCCAATTGTCGCAGCAAGAATCCCTTCATCCACCAGGTTCCACATTTCCTTGCTCCTGAGAAAATTCTCCATCATCATTGGCCAATAATCATAATGATCATCGAACCTTGGAATGAATGGTTGTACAAACTTATCTGAGATTGACATATTATTTCTCTTTGTGTTTAACTCACACTTCTTACACACTCCACTCTTTCACTCTATATCAGGCCCCTTGTGGAGCTCTGGCACCAATTGTTAGAATTCATAAATTGAAGCAATAGTATAAAGAAGAAAGGTTGATGTATTATTGAGCAATTGAGACAATATAAATAGTCTTATTCAAGACAAAAAAAACATAACTGATCACAAATTTCAATGAATATAATATGTCCATTAAAATTGGCTTTATTCTCCATACTAAAGTAAAACAGTCAAACAAAAACAGTTAAAATATACGTAACAAAGTGGTATAGCAAATGTGTTCCCTAACCTTATTCCCCTAATCCTACACTACTAAATTCACTTTGGTATCATTGTTAATAACACTATAATTGTTATTTGTATAAGAAGAACCAACTTGGTGTATGATTCGTAAATAAGGACGAATTCATAAAACAATAAAAGTGAATAATACTCTAGTGACTAATTAAGTTACTAAAATACAAAAAGTGTATATTATTTATTTGAAATTTACTATCCCATGTACCAAAACTAATTAAAACAGGATTTTAATGAAAAATATTAGTGCATATTCATCAATGGCAAAGGGAGAGCGTAGGTTATTTTTTTTTATTTTTTATGCAAAGGGACAAGTATGCCTAAAAGAGAAAAAACACATCAAAGAAGAAACCAAGATAGGAATCCTAGAGACCCAAGCTAATGGGGTCTATTGTGGATGCTATAGTCCTTACAAGAGGTCTAATTATCTACCTAGACTACATTTATTCCCTTCACCCAGTGGATGATATAAAGAGACTTCCCTCTCCTGGTGCCCCCACCATCTTATACAACAATAATCAAACTTTAATTTAATTAGAAGAAGTTGACTATATTAATTAAACAACGTCATAATATTCTATAATAAATCATTAATAAAATACTAATCTATATATTCCCTAATGATTTGGATTATAATAAAATTTTAAAATAAAAATGTTGTGTAAATGGTTTGGGCTACATAAATGTTATACAATTTAAAATCATCTACTCTAAAAAGTTTTAGTACCTGTCCATCTATATATATATATATATATATATATATATGCACATTTTTCACAATTTTTCTTTAAGTTATTAATAACAACTAAGTTTCAGTAGTTTTTGAATATGCTGGTTAAATTATTTATTTCATTTGATTGACCGACGGTCATTATAAAACTAGTCAATTTTGAGTTATTTTGTACACAAGATAAAAAAGGAGTACTTATTTGCACAATATTCAGTTGTCTTTTCACTGTAACACCTTTACACGTGTATATTTAGAAGAACAATCATGTGATCAAATTTGACATGCTCAAAAGAAGAGTAGAATACTTAAAAGAGTGATTCCACCCTTTCAATTTACGATAATAAATATATAAAGGAAAAAACACTAAAATAAATGCCAGTGTACATTAGATGCTAGCTTGTAATTGTGAAACATTGATCTCCATGTGGGGTAACTATGAAATTTGATAATGAATATTAACATGACCAAGTTGAAGATTGGAATCTTGTTTTGTATGATTGTGTTTATTATTGTACAAAAACATTAGTTCTAAAGGGAAAGACATAAGGGAATGGGGTCCATCTCTCATATAGAACAATGATATTTTATCTTAAATCATATTCTAAATTATGTCAAACACTAATCATATTGATAAAAATATTGAATATTTAATTTTTTTAATTTAAATAATATATATTCATTGATATAAAATATAATCTGAGACAACAAATCTATGTTCATCTTTTATATATATATATATATATATATCTTGTGTGGCCAGCTATAGTTCTTTTGTCTTTGTCTGTGGTTCTTATCTTTGGCTTCAGCCTTTGGTAGTTACCACCAACAAGGGTAGCTACCCGATTCTCTCTCATGTCTTCTAAAATAATTGATTAAATGTATCATATACTGTATAATTATAAATAAACATGAAATCAAAAAAAAGGAAAAACAATTATTTATAATAGCCAACAATAGATATGATTAAGATAGATTATTTTCATTATTATTGAACATTCAGTTGATGTGATACCTAACCTAACAAACTAATAATTATTAGTTCCGTCAAGTACTGTCATTAATTTTATATTAGTAGATAAACGTCAACCATTTTCGTGTGATATGCTATAAGAGACATTTAGGTCAGGGTCCTCAGTATTAGGCACTCCATCAATTATTATTAAATATTACCAAAGATAAAAGATGGCCCATTCAGGTCATTTTCTATCATTTCTATTCATTTCATCCCTTGCTCTATGTGCATTCGTTAGGAATCACCTTGTCCCTTATCCGATCTATATGCTTGTAGAATTATCTTTTGAATTCCGTCTGGCTCTAAACTTAAAACTAACTTGATCTCAAATTTGACGGAGACAATTTTTGAATCCGAACATAAAATTTGATTAAATATAATACATATATATTTTAAATAAAATATTCTCAATATTTTACTTCTTGAACATTTTTTGAGTTGGCTAAATGTTAGTTCTTATGCTGTTATGTGGTTTTAAGGAAATGAGACAAGAACTTGTTGTATTGATAACTCTTTTTTGCGGGTGTGATATTTTAATAGGGTATGTGCATGATTTTAAGCTTTATCCACAATGTGTATTGTCAACTTTGTAGATATTTGGATTTGGATATATGCACGCTATTTTGTTCATATTCTCACATATCCCATATTTAAAAATGAGTATAATATTTAAGTGTAAATTTACAATGTTATTCATTATTTATTTGAATTCAATTAATGATGACTAAATATTAATGATGGTGATAGAATGACAGTGTTTAAAATTCATGTAAGTTCACGCATCTTTTTTCTTTACAAGTTTATTGTTTATTTTTTGGTACACTAAAAGTATTCTTTCACTTTTTGGGTAAGAAACTATTTTTTTCAAAATTCATGATTGTCTCTCCTAACAAATATTTCTCACATGAATTAAACTATCAACCTTAAAAATCTAATTTAGTCTTAAACTATTAGACCAACTTTGTATATTAATTATACCTCTACTTGGGAAGAATTCAATGATAGCATCTCTAAGACCACGTTGATAGCTGAAGGACACTTTATCATAAGAAAAATATTTTTTTATGATGTCTGCCATATTCCCCATAGTTAAATTGTGATCGACATGACCTGATGATGATCATGTCCCAAATGAGGCCGAAAATTGAAAACATTAAAATCAATAATTAAATGATGTAGCTTTTGTTATAAGGCCAAATTAAAATCCAAAATAAGATAAATGAGTGTAGGAGTATTTTTCCTTTTCACCTTTCGGGTTTTGTTTGGTTGAGAAGAGAAAATGAGAAGAGAGAAATAGGCGAGAAAGAAAAATGTAAGAAAGAGAAAGGAGAAAGAGTAGATTTTTGTGATGTTTAGTATAAGAGAAAAATGAGAGAGAATGAATAGAAAGAAATATTTTATTCTCTTTCTCTTTTGTTTGGTTGGATAGAAAATGAGAAGAAAGTGATGATATTGTGGTTCAAATTATAAAAATGTCTCTAAAATAAAAAAAAAAAGACAGGAAAATGTTGTTTTATTATTAATTAAAAATAAATGTTATAATTTTAAATTATAAATTTTATTATAATTTTAATTAACATTTTTAATTGATATGGTTTGTGACATAGTTTATGACACAATTTGAGACAACAGATAATTGTCCAGCTAAAGTCTCTCTTTCTCTTCCCACTTTCTCCTCATAAGTGATAGAAAGAAATTTTATAGACCCACCCAATTTTTCTTCTCTCCCTTCTTCTTTCTCCCCTCTCAACCAAAGGGGAGAAACTCCCCATTTCTCTTCTACTTCTCTCTCCCTTTTTTCTCTCTTCTCTAACTCTACCCAACCAAACTCAAGGTTTAAGCCATAATGTTTTACACCTTTTAAACATATACTAGTAGTATATGCAAACACTATACAAGAGAATTATTTTTTATAAGTATTTAAACGAGTTAAATATTATTGCATTAACAGTGTAAGAATTTATTATGTTGTCAATATATCATTTATAATTTATATACTAATTATATTTTTTCTAAAAATAATATATATAAATGATAGATGAATTACGGGTAGTATAAAAAAATATTATACTCACATATATTATTTTCTTGCTAACATATTAAAATATCAATTGTAACCTGAATAGCATGTCATATTTTTATTTATTAGTAATCTTTTTAATTAAAACTATTAACTAAAAAACAACGAGTCCCTTTCTAATTGGTAAAAACAACGAGTGCCTTTTTAATTAAAACTATCTGTTTGTTCTTAATATTAGGTTTTATTCATATATGCTACTAACATATTTTTGCGTCTTTGGACCGCTTGTTCTTTGTTCCTCATTTATCTATCTTTTGCGTGTACAAAGTACTAAGAAATTGATTACTAATTCAAACTCATTAATTATATCGTGAAATACTATTAGTTGGGCAATTTATATATAGTCCTATATTATTTACTATTTATTTGTCTTATTTTTTGAAGAGTTAATAATAATTAAATATAAATAATAAATAATATAGTCTAAAAAAACTCTTACATTATTAACACTAGCGTGCGACATGCACTGTCGTGCTTGTCAACCCGCTTTCCTATCGTTTGTAATGTATAGTTTGTATTTTATAAATTCAAATATAATTTTTTAGCTAAATTTACGGTTGAATTTATTCAATTGGTCTAATATTCAATTTTTTAAACACACTTTTAAAATAAGAAAATAATAAGGATAAAATAAGAAAATAATATTATATGGTTTTTTGGTAGAAATAAAAAGATATTGAGGACAAAATAGGAAAACACAAATTACACCATGGTGGATGATTATTTTGTATTTTCCCTTATAGTATAGATATAGATATCTGCTCTCATTTAATATTGTCATAAACTACTACCTATCTAATTTATCATTCCACTTTTGTTGAATCACTTTATAAAGCAAAATATATGATATGAGTAGAGGATATATACCTCTCTTCCCCTAAACTGACAAACATTAAAAAGTTTTCACTAGTTGCAAGTTACACGCAAAAGGTATCAAACAAATGTGATATTCATTTGTCTAAAATATAACATTTTTAATGTGTTGATCCTTGAGAAACATTTCATTAGTTATTATAATAAAATTTTAGAGTTTCTTCTTTCCGCTATAAATAGATTTTGTTTAAAGCCTATATATTTATACTGTTTATGACGTTTAGATATTTATCTTCAATTAATAAATTTATATATATTAAAACTTTGTTTAAATTCATTAATATAATTTTATAAAAGTCTCTCAAATTTTATTTATAAGTACAGACGTGTTGTTCTAGGTTATTTTGCACAAATCAAGGAAATCATTTTTTTAACCAAAATTTATTGTTTCCTCTTTTATATCCATCTCAAATTCTCTTTTCACTTCATCTAACCTAGTGTGGTGAGAAGACACTTACAGTTTGTGAACTCCATTTTTATTTTATGCAATTAAATATTCAATTTTTATATATTTTATTTTATATAGCTATAATATCTATTTTTATGCAATAAAAAAGAATTTACACAAAATTTTCTAGATTTCCGGCAAAAATTCACAAATTCCTAATTTCTAAATTTCTGAATCTAAATTTCTGAATTTCGAATCTTGGAATGTTTTGTCTTCTTCTCCTACTGTAATTCAGCAATTTCCAGCATCCAAATCTTAGCATTCTGATTATGACTTCGTCCTCTTCGCGTCACAACTCGACCGTCTTCTTCTTCGCACAAACCCTAGCCTCACGAATTTGCATGTGTCTTATTTGTGTCGCAAAATTTGAGCCTTCGCAAAAATCAGATTTATGTTTCGTCTTCAATCAATTTCAACTTCTGCGATTTCCCGTATTGTTCCTCCACAGGTGCGATTCGTAACCATAGCAGCAGAATTGGTGGATCTCACTTCCCTCAGGCACCAAGATTGGTGCTCTGATACCAGTAAATTGGTATTAATCATGAAAAAAAAAGAGTAGAATGATTGAAGAAAGAATGTATCCAAGATCAATTTGATCTTGAATCTATGAAATTGTATTCAAAGAAAGAGATACAAGAGTAGAAGAATGAAATGAAAACTGCCAACAGTTTCCCTCCCAACCGAATTGCTCTAATTCAGTTATTCCACATTTACAACAACCCTCTTTTCTACTACCCTATAATTACCCTATCAGTTACACTATGTTTTGACTTATATAATATAGATATAGATTGTTATATATATCTTATATAATTAATAAGGATGTAATTAATAATATTTTAAAAAATAAGGTTAAATGAAAATAAGTTATAGAAGAAACATGTCAATCAGTTTTAGGTTAACCTCACTCCTTGAATATTGTGTGTATTTTTATTAATTTTGGAGAAATTTCATTTACTGGTTGTAGAGTGAAAGCCACAATAAACTAAAAATAACTTGTCTGGAAAATTTTCAACTTAATGTTTTATTTGGTTTAGTGTATGCAGGGAATGAGAAGAGAGAATACAGAAGATAAAAAGAAAGAATAAGAAAATAATGAAACAGATGAGAAACACAATAAAATTAATAGTTGTTTAGTATAAGAGTAAGAAAAAAAATAAAAGAGAAAGAGTTGTTACTTTTTATATCCTATTAGATTATTTTATTGAATAATAATAAAATTTATTTCTAAATTTAATTTAAATAATAAATTAAAATTTATTTTTTATATTTCATTAATTTAATTTATATTTATTTAAACTCCTTTCAAATTAAAATAGTAATTACATTTTTTAACTTGTTTGAAAATAAAATCAATATTAATACCTTGTAAGAGTATAGTAGTTTACAATTAGCTTGCATCTTCTTCCTGAAGCATAAGGAATAGTGTATAAATAATTATAGTAGTTTAGTTGTTTTTGAAATTTGATGATTTCTTTCCTACTTTCTTCATGAGAGGAAAACCTTTCATGAGACTTATTCATCACAATTTTCTCTATCTTCTCTAGTTTCTTGGCAAAATAGTGGAGATTGGAAACTTTCCATACTCTCTATTTATCTTCTCCACTTCAAACTTACTTTAACCAAATAAAGGGTAAATATTAAACATAATGGAAACACATCATGAAATTCACTCACATACGCATCAAGTTGGCACAATGAACACGCATGAAAATAACCAAGACACATGCATAGACAAGCAAGGCCACGGGCCACTTTATATCAAGGCTGGTCAAAGGCAAATCATTGGCTAAATCACTTTAATATTCTTTTCCATTCTGTTTTAGTTTGGGGTAGTTATTTTTAGTTTGATAACTAACTCTCAACTGTGTAATTTGTTATTGAGTAGTAGAGTTTTTCCTTTTATAGGTTGCTTATTCCTCAAGCAATAGTTAGTTAGGGAGTTATAGTATAAATACTTGTATGATTGAATGAATTCATCAAGAAAATAAGAATGGAATCAATCATTTTTTGCATTATGGTATCAGAGCATTCATCCTGAATGCTCTGCTCTGCCTCCACCTCTATTGACCAAGAATTCTGGTCACGCACACATTCTCTCCTTCTTCTTCAAAATCAGAACTCATCTTCAACAACAAGATAGCCATGGCAGAGAATCATAATCACGACATCGAGTTACAAATCGTCAACAACAATCATGATATACAAAGGAACCCATATTACTTGCATCCTGGAGAAAGCCCAGGAGCAATCTTGGTCACACCACCTATGGATGGAACCAATTACCACAATTGGAGTAGATCAATGAAGAGGGCCTTACTCTCGAAGAACAAGTACAAGTTTATAGATGGAACCATTACAACAGGAGGTCCAACTGATCCCAACTTCGACATGTGGGAATGATGCAACACCATTGTGATTTCTTGGATAACAAGATGCTTATCGACTCAGATCTCACAAAGTACCATCTATATAGACAATGCACAAGAACTATGGCAAGACTTGAAGGAAAGGTATTCCAAAGGAGATTATTTCAGAATTTCGGATCTTTTGCAAGAACTACACTCAATCAAGCAAGGTGATAGAGGGATATTGAGCTTCCACACTGACATAAAAATACTATGGAATGAACTCGATTCACTTAAACCAATGCCCTCATGTATGTGCGAGGTAAGATGCAGATGTGGAATGGCCAATACTATACGGGAGCAACGTGAAATTGAGTATGTAATTTGTTTTCTGAAAGGCCTGAATGATGATTTCAGCACTACAAGGGCACAAATCCTGATAATGGAACCTCTACCTTCAATGAATAAGGCTTTCTTCCTTGTCCTTCAGCAAGAAAGACAACTTCTTGACACAAATTCATCCAATTCTAAGATTTTATTCAATGCAGCAAACAATAAACCACAGACTATTCAAGAAAATCAAGCACAACCATGGAGACCAAGGACACCTTTTGGAAGAGGAAACTCTGCACCAAGCAGAGGCAGAGGCAATGGTTGTGGAAAGACTTATGGACGCAATAGGTCTGGTGGCATGAAAGTGTGCTCCTTCTGTGGCAGACAAAGACACATTGTGTAAACATTTTATTTCAAGCATGGTTTTCCACCAAATATGCAGTAAAGCAAGCCAAGGCAGCTCATTATATCCATTAACAATGCTACAAAGGATGAAGGCAAGGAACATGTAAGCTCTCATGGAAAGGAAGTGGGCCCAATGAGTTTCAACTTCGGGCCCAAGCAATATGCGCAGTTAGCCTCTCTATTTCAAAGCATAGGGAGAGGAAATCCTAAACACAATGTGAACCAGTTAAGCATGAATGCAACACAAACCAATGAGTCCAACTCAGAACCTATGAACCAGAAAGAACAGACAACAGGTAAAATCTCCTATTGGATTCTTGACATAGGGGCAACTGATTGTAACGCCCCGAAAAATACTTCTCAAAAACATTGCGGAAAAATGGGTAATTTTTTTTTTTGAATTGGTGATATAAAATTGTTTCCTTTTAAAAACTTTCCTTTTCCGGGACATCACTTTAAGTAACTCGAATGCGGAAAATCAACTTATCGTTATCGAATGATAACTTAACCTGATTCACAATTTCCTGAATAATACGATATATATAATCGGTTAAGTCATAGTCAGTTCATACAGACTAGGTCAACAAAGGCAAAAACTACATCGTCCTTAACATATACAAAATCAAAAGAAACACAGCCCCCACCAAAAACAAAAGGGGACATC
>NC_032019.1:15099385-15101340 GCF_001865875.1 Lupinus angustifolius | reverse complement strand
ACTCAAAAGATTCCAGGAATGTTGGACCCCTCACTCGTGTCCTCCTCCTCTTCCGAGTCTGACACTAGGTCGATCACCTCCACCGAGCTCTCTACATTGACGAGCTCAACGACCTCGTCCTCGTCCTCCTCTTCCTCCACTTCATTATGCCATAACCCAGCGATATAATTCGGAGGGGATGACATTCTCAACACCGGAGCCTTCCTACGGGGACCTCCTCCAAGACCACTGCTCCTCTTGGCTCTACTGGATGACGGAACACCCAAACAATCTGACCACGTCCTATAACCGTGGGAGGAAACAGCACCATCACTCCTGACTGGCGGGTATCGAAGTCCAACCTCTGGAGATGTCGGCCTCTTTGGCGACAAGGTGAAGGAAGTGTATGTATATCTGTGCCCGTCACTAGTCCATCGTCCCATCAGGGACATCGTGAAGTGATAACCTCAAATGTGAGAGCTGTTGTTGGCCATCTGCATAGCAAATATATACAGAACAAGAACAATGCAGCAGAGAGAGTAAGACATCTAATGAACATAAATTCATTGACGACATGGACTTACTCAGAATATCACACTCAAACATAAAATATATTTTAACATATAGTTCATCATTTATCATTGACGTCATGAAGAAATATATAACTTACCATTTATTCCAACATTACCAATATATCAAGTAATACAGTCAACATTCTACTCATAACCATATCGCATGCATAAACGTGGGAATACACAATGCTTGTAACTCACATGTGGTAATTCACTTCCACAATGATAATGTATGCATGATATGTCATGATTATCCACCTTACACCAATATCCATCCAACATCCTAATCGGAAATAATCGAGAGTACAGGTCCCATACCAAGCCTCTTTATACGCACCCGAAATAACATATCCTCGCAAGGAATTAAGAATAGATCGATCGATTCCCTCAGGAACAGTCCTACCTGGACCTAGGTTGTACAAACGCTTTCTGGGCATCCCTCGCATCAATCTCGAATGCAATCCAGGGGTTGTCAGAGATTGCCTAGTTTGGCCTGTGAGAACTGTCCGATCCAACAGGGTACCTCCCCAGGAATACAAGGGACTCGTCTCACCCAGACTCTCCCTCAAGACATTTTTGGCGAATCACCGTCCAATAAGTGCCGTCCCTACTTACATCATGATGCTCTACGTCGTCCCATCATTTCCTCTCCACTACTTCATGGTCACAATGTGATGCATTCCTAGTCAAAGTCAAATGCAAATGTAGTAATCAAACACATGATCGGCCCATCCTTAAGCCATCTCCCGACAAGGAATGCTTCTCGTGGGACCTGATAGTACGTCAACCGCACATGTTCAAAGTACATCTCATTCACTACAACTCATCACCGAATAATCCTGGACGGTCACATGATCAGGCCTCTTACGGTCGGTCGATCATTGTTCCGTGATATCATGTATCCTAACTAGGGTACCCCCTAGTTCACGACCTCAAGTCGGATACTTGCCCAACAAGGCATAAAGATAAACAATGCTTTCACACTATTGTGAAGTCATGCTTCTTATCTAAGTCATGATCTCATTCCACAACTTTTACATCACAACACAACCTACCCGAGTTTATCGCATTGTTCACAACATCATCTTATTTCGCTCTTTCAACACGGTCCCTTGCCAAAGCAAGGACTAGCCGCCCAAGCGACAATCTATCTTTAAATATCAAACAAACTGAAGCCTTCCTCGCCCAGGCGAAGGTACTATCGCCCAAGCGGGGCCTCCTCTCGCTCAAGCGAGACATCTCTCGCCCAAGCGAGAGAGTTCCATGGGCTCATTAAAATCCTGGGTGTTCTCGCCCAAGCGAGGCCCTTCCTCGCCCAGGCGAGGCTTGCTCGCCCAAGCGACAGGGACTTGGACAGAATACCAATTTCGCCCTTTTCGACAACCGAAACACATTTAAACATGG
>NC_032019.1:15053189-15099285 GCF_001865875.1 Lupinus angustifolius | reverse complement strand
TGATTTAGGGGATTTGGTGGTAGTAAATCAAGGTAAATCTATAAGATTTAGTGGTTAGATTTTGTGAAGTGCCTCATGCGACGCGACGACTTCGGCGAAACACATGCGATTAAAACCATGCTTGAGTATTTTCGGCCAATATTCGAGTAGCCAAAGATGATCGCCCAATTTTACTTTACGGTTGGAACTTCGAATTTCGGCATTCCGAGTGAAAATATTTTAGAAAATAGTTATGGACCAACTCAGGGTCTATCTTGACTCAAAATGTGATTACGAAGACAACGGCACGATCGGAATTTGATTCTGAGTTACGGAACTCAAAAACCACTTTTTGAGCCGTACCGGGTGAGATTTGACCCCGACAGCGGTCTGAAACCGACTGTCTCTGAAAGTCATGAAAATTTACCACCAAATTGGAAATAGAATTTCAAGACTAAAACTCAACTAGAGTTTCGTCTAATTCTTTACCGAAAATTCCCAGAAATTCATTTTCAAAAATATACTTAATAAAAATATTAATAAAATCTTATAATTCAAAATCGTAAAATTCACGGTGTTATACTGATCATGTGTGCCCTGATCTAATGGAGTTTGATGCCTTTTATTCCATCAAGCCCATTGTCATCAATCTGCCAAATGGTGCCACCACTTTGGCCAAATTTTCAGGAACTATTAACTTCTCTAATTCCCTTACTCTGCATAATGTTCTTTACATCCCTGACTTTAAGTTCAAATTAATTTACATATACAAATTGACTAGTTCCATGCATTGCAGACTAACATTTGATGATTCAAAATATTCAATCTAGGATATGACTACCTCGAGGATGATTGAACATGCTGAGGTGAAAAATAGCTTGTATGTTCTTAGTAGAAATCTTAAAGGCTACACTGAAAATAAACACAATGTAAATGTTGTATGCAAGAATGACAATTTTGATCTGTGGCACTATAGACTAGGTCACCCTTTTCATGATGTATTGAAATCTGTTTGCAAGAACTATGACTATGTTAATTTTGATTCCTCAAGGATTTGTGATTTCTGTCATTTGAGCAAACAAGCCAAGTTATCTTTTCCAAATAATATGAACAAAAGCATGCATGTTTTTGATATTATGCACAGGGATATATGGGGACCCTTGGGCATTTCATCTATTCATGGGCGTAAGTATTTCCTCACTATTGTTGATGATTACTCTAGGCATACTTGGTTATTTTTTATGAACTCTATGGTATAGAGTAGAGGTTTGATGCATGATTTTGTTAGGATGGTTAGGACTCAGTTTGGGAAACAAGTGAAGGTCATTAGAACTGATAATGGGATATAATTCAATGACCCTATTTTCTTTAGAGAGTATGGAATGATACACCGTACTTCATGTGTTGAGACCCTACAACAAAATTCAGTAGTTGAGAGAAAGCATAAACACATAATGAATGTAACCAGAACCATCCTCTTTCAATCTAAGTTGTCCAAGAGTTTCTGGTCTTACGCTGTCTTACATGCTACATATCTAATTAATAGACTTCCTAGTCATACCTTAGAAAACAAGACTCCCTATGAGCTTTTGCATAATAAGCAGCCCAACCTTCTTGAAACAAAGGTCTTTGGATGCCTATGTTTTGCCTCCATCCTAGTTCACCAAAGAACCAAGTTAGATCCAAGGGCTAGGAAGTGTGTTCATTGGCCACAGACTTAGAACCAAAGGATATGTTATGTTTGACCTCAAAACTAGAGAGATATTCATCCCAAGGCATGTTGTCTTCCATGAGCATGTATCCCCTTACAAAATCACATATCACAACACCAACAGTGAGCCTTCCAACACTGAGAATGGCTTCAATTTCCTGGATGAACATTGTGCCATACCCATACCTATACCAACTAACAACCACATGACTCATGCTACTCACTCACAGTCCATAAGTGACCAAGCATCCTAGCACCAAACTTCACCAAACACTAACATAAATGACTTAGATCAAGACATCTCCACCACACAGAGCCCAAGAATATCCAATCGTATCAGATATTCACCCACCTACCTCAAAGACTTCCATGACCATTTGCTTAACACCAATACACCCACAGTGACTAATCCACTCTCAGTTGTTTTGTCCTATCACTCCATATCACTTACACACCTAAATTACACTTTGTCCATCAGTGCTCACAGTGAGCCTAAACATTACAATTAAGCCATCACCTAATACCATTGGATAGAAGCAATGCATAATGAGCTAACTGCTCTTGAAGTAAAAAAACCTGGAGTCTAGTTGATCTGCCACCAAATAAGAGAGCCATTGGTTGCAAGTGAGTTTATAAAATAAAGTACAAATCAGATGGCTCCATAGAAAGGTATAAGGTTAGGTTAGTTGCAAAAGGTTTTAATCAAACTGAAGGGATAAATTATTTTGATATATTTGCCCCTGTTGTGAAACTCACCACAGTGAGACTTTTGCTTGCAATAGCCTCATCTCAAAACTGGATTGTTCATCAACTTGATGTGAATAATGCCTTTCTTCATGGTGATCTCAATGAGGATGTCTATATGAACTTGCCACAAGGGGTCATTTCCAATCAACCTAACAAAGTCTGGAAACTGCACAAGTCCTTGTATGGACTAAAGCAAGCAGGCAGATAGTGGTTCACCAAACTGTCTCAGTTCCTACTGTCCCTAGGGTACACACAATCTTGTCATGACCATTCCCTATTAACTAAGAAATTTGGTTCTCTTTTTACTGCCCTGCTCATCTATGTAGATGATTTGATACTGTCTGGAAACAATAGGAATGAGATTGAGAGAGTTAAGCACTATCTTGATGAAAAATTTAAGATTAAGGACCTAGGTGCTTTGAATTATTTCCTAGGATTAGAGATTGTTAGGACTAAGAGTGGAATAACCTTGTGCCAAAGAAAGTATGCCTTAGATATCCTTACAGATACTGGTTTCCTTGCATCAAAAGCAGTACATACTCTTATAATTAGAACTGCTAAGCTATGCCAAAATGACGTACCTCCCTACAATGACCCTACATGTTATAGGAGATTATTGGGTAGATTATCTTACTTAACTAACTCTAGGCCTGATATAAGTTTTGTAGTTCAACAACTAAGCCAATTCATAGCACAACCCACTACTAATCATCACAAGGCCTTCACTAGAGTTCTTAGATATATAAAGGGCAACCCTGAGCAAGGATTGTGTGGATTCCAAAAAATCAATTAGTCGCTGTTGTGTGTTCCTTGATGACTCATTGGTGTCTTGGAAGTCCAAAAAGCATACCACAGTTGCAAGATCTTCATTAGAGGCAGAGTACAGAGCATTAGCTTCTTCATCCTATGAAATCCAGTACCTCACCTTTCTCCTTATCAATTTCCAAGTCACCTTCACTCAACCCGCATTACTCTACTGTGACAACGACTCCGCTAGGCACATTGTAGCAAATTCAGTGTTTCACAAGAGGACCAAACACATAGACATCGATTTCCATGTTGTTAGAGAACGTCTTCAGTCAAAACTATTCCATCTTCTACCTATTTCCACCTCAGAACAACCTGCAGATATACTGACAAATGCACTAGATCCTTCTCCTTTCACATATCTTCTATCCAAGCTTGGAGTAGTAAATATATACTCTTCAGCTTGCAAGGGGGTATTGAACATAATGGACACACATCATGAAATTCAGTCACATACGCATCAAGTTGGCACAGTGAACACGTATAAAAATAACCAAGACACATGCATAGACAAGCAAGGCCACGAGCCACTTCATACCAAGGTTGGTCAAGGGCAAATCATTGGCTAAATCAGTTTAATACTCTTTTCCATTCTGTTTTAGTTTGGGGTAGTTATTTTCAGTTTGGTAACTAACTCTCAGTTGTGTAATTTGTTATTGGGTAGTTGAGTTTTTCCTTTTATAGGTTGCTTATTCCTCAAACAATAGTTAGTTAAGGAGTTATAGTATAAATGCTTGTATGATTGAATGAATTCATCAAGAAAATAAGAATAAAGTCAATCCTTTTTTGCATTAGTAAGGAAACATAAAATTGCAATAATTAGCAAAATGAGAAAGAAATGTATCTTTCTTTCCTAAAGTAAACAATGAAATAGTTATAAATATTTTTGGGGTGATTTAAGTTTTTTCTATATTTTTTATATAAATGATTGTATATTAAGATACCCAATGCTTGAGATATAGAAATTACAAATTAATTTTATTATTCTAAAAAACTTTTATAATACTTAATTGATGAATCCCAAACATCATAAAATATATTTAATGTTATATTGTTAATTCATAAATGTGATAGTTATGTTACATGCTATACAGTTAAGTAGTGATGTGATGTTATATTGTTAATTGATATGTATAATACAAGTGTTAATTGAATAATTCTTAGTAAATTAATTTACATCATAATGTTGAAATAGTCAATTTAAAATATCTTTAAAATTTTAAATATGTTTTATAATTTTTGTGTTGTTTATTACCTAAATAACATATTAGATTATAGGAAATAAACACACAATTACATAAATTATTACAATTATTTTTAATATTTTTTAACATATTGGATACCCAGTGACGCGTGAATGATATAGACCTAGCAGGTATCAACACATGCCTGAGCGGGTCTAAGTCTAAAATTGAAGCAACCAGACAGGTCTAGGTAATACAATATCTGGACCCATCCCGACCCATTATCATCCTTAAGCCAAACATATATCATTAACCTACCTACCTATTATATGTGCTAATTATGTTATGTTACTAACTATGTCTTTTGATAATAAACGTTCATATTTTTTCAAGAGAATAAAATATATTTGCTTATTCATTTAAATGTAAACTAATTTAAAATAACTTACGAACTTCATCTAATTGACTAAGCCATATTATTTATTCCCAGTGAAACTTGATATATATTCAATAGCAATGTGTGTCCCTTTCGATTAAACTCAAAATAAATTTTAATCCTTTTCCTTTTCCCATTTAATGCCCTTTATAAGTCTCCATTTGAAAAAAAGAAAACAAAAAGTAAGCTATTATTTTAATATCTTACCCCTCCATTTGGATAAAAAGAAAACAAAAATTAAGTTATATTCAAGTCACTAACTTTAAGTCACTCATTTTAAGTCACTTACTTACTTGACTTTAAATAATTGAGGATTGTGCACATACACTATAGAATACATGACACATAACAGATCATGAACCTAATTGAGACTTATGTATTTGATTATACACTTTCTGCTCCTTACCTTCTTCTGCTACACTTTGTGCGCATTTTAGCATCTAACCACAAAACCCTAACTAAAGTATTATCCTCCTTCTTTTGCCTCTTCACTTTAGCTGAACCATTTTTTTTTGCATTTTCTTTTATATAAATAAATATAAAGAGAGGGAAAATGTACCATGAACACTCTAACACTTTTTTAAGGTATATGTGAGAAAAACTTCTATGAAAACATATTCAACACATCATGTTTGAAGATATATATATATTTTGTACTATTATTTAAAATTAAATTTTAATTAGAATTAAATTTTTAATGCGTTGTTAAGATTTTATTGGTTATTTCTATATGATCTCGATCTAAATTCTTCTTTGCCTAAATGATGTACTCATAGGTGTGAGCATAGACTGAGAGTTGGGCTAAGTAAGGTTTATTCTTTACCCGACCCTAAATATTGATTGAATCATTTTTGAACCCGAACTCGATTTTAGATCCGAAGATGACCCAACCATAAATATTGATTGAGTGCCTTTGAACTTGAACTCGATCCTAGACCTAATTAAATTCAGTACATACTCATTTTAGATTAAATATTATCAGTACTACTTATTATTATATATATGTAATTTGACAAATAAAATGATATATGAATATATACTGTTAATGATGTATACATGATGAAAAATTAGAGAATCAATCATATTTTTTGTCAAATAGATGTCATTACTCTGTACATGAATAAATAGAGACAAATACGAATAAGTGACCATGGGTCAGTCATGCTTGTTCTCTACTCAACCCTAAATCTGATAGGACACAAGCTATTTGGATTTGATGATGATCGACTTACATTGAATGAGCGACAAACTCCTAATATACCATAATATGTAGATATTCTCTTTATTTTTTTCTCTCCCAGTAGGCCTAGCTTCAAAACTAATAATAATGGCAATCATTTTCTCCCTCTGAAAACTTTTCCTCACTCCAAACACACCCTTAATCCTCCTCTCTTTATAGATCCTGTTATTTCCTTCTCAGAATTTTCCTTCTTCAGTTTCCAAAAACCCAAATTTTCTGAAGAGAGAGAAAACGAAACAACAAAAAGGTTCCACCTTTAGATCTAGGGTGAGCTTAGGTTGTTTGAAGCAATTAAGACACCCCATTTTCATGCCCTTTGATATGAAAGTTTCTTGCTTTCTTATTTGATCCTTTTAACTTTGGAGTTTAAGATTTTTTGGGTAACCTTTGAAATTATCACTACTTTGTTGGTATAGAGACAAAGAATTGTGAACAATGCTGGCTATTGGGAGTTCTATCACAAGTATTCATACAAGCACTACTTGCAATGCTTTGCTTACAGAACTTGAGGTCTCTTTTTCTTTCTTTTTTCACTTCACAAGTTAGTTAATAAAATAGAATAAAATTTTGGGTTTTATTATTTATCTGCTATTTTCCTTTCTTTGTTATGTTTGCTTATCATACCAAAATAGTTTATACAACAAAAAATATGGGGTTTTATTCTTTTTTTTTCTTAATGAAGAGTTTGATTAAAATGATTTGCTTATGATACAAACTTTTTTTCCTTCTTTTTCTTCTTGTTGGCTATTATTCTCTACCCAATGATGCTTGTTTTTTTTTTTCCTAAGCCAACTTTTTGTTTGTTTTTACTGTGTTAAAAAGAAAAGCACTTATAAGGTCTCTATGGGTTATTTTATTACAGGAGAAAAGGGTTTTGTCTTTCTTTACTCATGAGATTTTACCTGAGTTGAAGAAGTCATTTTTTTTCTTTCTTTTGTCTAAAATTTCATTGGTTTTAGTCTAGAGTGTGAAGTGGTTGATTTTGTCTTAATGGGTTCACTGCTAAATATGGAAGGATTTAGTTGGTAAGAGGTTTTCAAGTCATTTGGTCTTTGCTAATCCTTTTATGTTGCAGTGTTCTGTTTCTTTATTCTTATTGTTTTTGTGAGGTCATAGAATGAGTCTTTGGTTTGGTTGATTTTATTGCTAGTAGGTTAGTTGGTGAAGTTTTTTTTTTTTATAAATTTGTTGACTTGCATTTTGTGTTTAGTTGTAAATATATTTTTTTATAGAAAATGGTAGCAAAATCAATTTAGAAAAAAATAATTAATGTCAGATTCTATGTTGTTTTCTGTTTCTATTTTCTCCATTGATTGTTTTCCTTTATTAGCTTTGATGGACCCTATTATGTGTACAGAAAATATGGAACGATATTGGGGAGAGTGAGGTGGACAAAGATCGAATGTTGTTCGAACTAGAGAGGGAGTGCTTAGAAGTTTACAGGAGAAAGGTGGATGAGGCTGTCAACACGAAAGCACGCTTCCATCAGACGGTTGCAGCCAAGGAAGCGGAGCTTGCGACACTAGTGGCTGCGCTGGGCGAACATGATATTCATTCACCGGTAAACATAAATTGCTTACTCATATCCAACATTCAAAATTAAATTTCAACCCTGATATCTGTCTGGATGCCTAAAGGTAAAATATTGAAAAATAAAAATAGCCAGAGAATTTGTAGCTTAACTAGAACCAGTTCTTCTTTGTTAGATTATAAGTCTCTTACTATTTTCATTTCTTGTAATTTTTCTTTTCAAGGTGGAGGAAACAGAAAGAAAAGAAAAAAGGTTTATAAATAAGAATGCTGCTTTTTCCTTATTGTCTTAAGTGAAGCAACTAGTATGTGTTCTGTGGTTACCAACTCATATTTGTTAATTTAGAATAGTGTAAAATATGCATTATCTAAGTTGCATTTAATTTTTGTTACATTATTATTTTTTCTTTCTTTATTATATAGTCAATGTATGTTTGTTATTTACGTGATTGTTGTTTCTTCAATCTGCAATTTGAGGGGAAAGATGACACAAAATGAGAAGATATAACGGAATTAATTTTCTGATCTTAAAAGTATGTGAGAGGAAAACGACCTGCTTATATGATATAAGTTTCTGATCTATGTTGCTTTGAAATTTTATAGATTAAGACAGAGAAGAGATCTGCATCCTTGAAGGAGAAACTTGCTTCAGTCACACCCTTGGTCGAAGATTTGAAGAAGAGAAAAGATGAAAGATTAAAGCAATTTGCAGATATAAAGGTTCAAATAGAAAAGATAAGTGGAGAAATTTCTGGACTCCATCCTGTGAATAATGCCGTGAGCAACACAACAGCTGCAGAGGAACAAGACTTGTCACTTAGAAGACTTAATGAATATCAAACACATCTTCATACTCTTCAAAAGGAAAAAGTATGTATTATGATATGAATTGATCCTTAAAAGAAACCATCATGCATATGATAAATTAAAATGTTTTGCTTACCCCTTTGTATCGTTTTACGGCCTCTTATATATCACGTGGTAGAATTTATAACTAGCTTCATCAACTAGTATATTAGATATCTTTGTATAACTCATTTGTGCATTTTCTATGCTTGTTTCGTGCAGTCTGGCCGCCTTCAAAAGGTCTTGCAATGTGTGAATGAGGTGCATTCTCTCTGTGGTGTTCTTGGGTTAGATTTTGGCCAAACTGTGGGTGATGTGCATCCAAGCTTACACGGGACTCAGGTGGAACAATCGACTAATATTAGCAATAGCACGTTGGAAAGTCTAGAGCGAACCATTCTTAAGTTAAAAACAGAAAGGAAAGCTAGAATCCAGAAGGTGATCTATACGTTCTTACTTGAAATGCTTCTTTTTATTTAGTCCTTCATACTGCTCTGATATTAAGATATAACATTTCTTTTTTGAAAATGCAGCTGAGGGATGTTGTTGTGGAACTATTTGAACTTTGGAATTTGATGGACTCATCAAAAGAAGAGAGAAACAGTTTTCTGAGGATTACTTCTATTCTTGGATCTTCGGAATCAGAAATCACTGAACGAGGTGTTCTTTCAACAGCGATTATAGAGAAGGTCTGAAAGCTTCTGTCCATAGCCTCCTTTAGATTTCTTTATTCTTTAGATGTGAAGGACCTAGATGGAGGAGTCATATTTTGCAGGCTTCGGAAGAAGTGGAAAGGCTATCTAAACTAAAAGCAAGCAGAATGAAGGAACTTGTTTCTAAGAGAAGGTCAGAGTTGGAGGAAATATGTAGGCTGACTCATATGGAACCTGATACAAGTACCGCTGCCGAGAAAGCTACGGCATTAATAGATTCTGGTCTGTTCCCTGTTGTATTAAAAAATTATTTGCCTATTACCTATCTCCTCTTAGTTAATTAATTCTGGTTTATTTTCATATTTATCTAGGACAGGGCTGATGTTATTGAAACTTGTTTTTTTACGTTCAGGCCTTGTTGATCCTTCGGAACTACTAGCTAACATTGAAGCACAGATAGTGAAGGCAAAAGATGATGCTTTGAGCAGAAAAGAAATAACGGATAGGATTGATAAATGGCTTTTCGCCTGTGAAGAGGAGAATTGGCTTGAGGACTATAGTCAAGTAAGCAACAGATTCTGTTCGATATATAGCGTGATAATGCACATTGGTGGTTACAAACTTACAGTACCTGTCGATTTTTTCATTCTTTTTTGCCTTGTGTTTCTATTTTCTTGTCTTTTCATTATAATTTCTTTTTGGTTTTTATTGAAGTGTTATTGAGTAAAAACCTTGTATTTCTGTCAAAATCAAAAGATACTCGTTCATGGACTAATCAACACAATTAGTTGGGCTGCATCATAAAAAATAAAAGTTGGCATGTTAAGTGAGTTGAAGTAAAAGTTTAGTATAGACAGGTTTAAGTGAGACCAACTAAATATAGATACTGATAAAATATTTCTATCTTAATCTTGAATTTTCTGTTTGTGTTGGCCTAAATGTAAGAAATCTCATTTTTTATTTGTATCCTAATATATACATGATTTTTATTCAATATAGTAATACTGCCAAATAATTAGGGTACCTTTATTCAGAGGAACAATAAAGTTCTCTTGCTTCTATGTGTAGTTTAACTAAAGTTCTATTGCAATTCAAATAACTTGATATACAAACCACTGTTACTGGTAGATTATTTTGATTGTTCTCTAAAGTGATATCGATGAATTTCAGGATGACAATCGGTACAGCGCTGGGAGAGGTGCTCACATTAATCTAAAACGAGCAGAACGAGCTAGAATTACTATAAACAAAATTCCAGGTACTGCTTTCTTGAATGCCTGTTTGTTGTTGACAGTGTAATTTGGAGCTATGATGACCGGTGTGTTCTCTTTCAGTGATGGTTGACAATCTTATTAACAAAACACTAGTTTGGGAAGATGAAAAGAAGAATTGTTTTCTATACGATGGGGTGAGCTTTGAAATGCTCTAAATATTTATGGTTGTGTTCTCCCTCTCGAAGTTCTTTTAAGCAGGTAAATTTGATTGTCGGTAATATCTGTAGGTACGTTTAGTGTCAATATTGGAGGATTACAAACTGGCCAGAGAACAGAAAGAAGAAGAGAAAAGACGATGCAGGGTAAATTTTACTTATCTGTCATTCACAAATTGATGTTTGAATATGATCATCAACTTTAGTTGAAATGTATTAGCCTGCTTATATATATACATTATATTTCACAATGATGCTGTTACATGTTCTGAATTGTGTTTCCATGATTTATAGTTAATCAGTTTGTATTTTCTTGAATCTCAGGACCAAAAGAAGATGCAAGACCTACTCCTAAATCAAAAGGAAGCCATGTATGGTTCTAAACCTAGTCCCAAAAAAAGCAACAGCTTTAGAACAACAAATGGGTATCGTGCAAATGGAAATGGCACTGCTTCCGTGCCCCCTACACCTCGCCGCAGTTCTGTAAGTGGTGGAACATCTGAAGTACATACACCGCATTCCTTCTCCGCGCGCCAAAATGGATATCATAAAGAAATGAGGAGACTGTCGACTGCACCTCTGAACAACTATGTGGCTATATCTAAGGAAGATACTCTTTCATACGCTTCCCTTTGTGGTTCAGATGAATCCCCTCCCTTGAGTTAAATTAAGAGGATAAAAATGGTAAGTGAAGGATTCCAGTTTGTCATAGTTAATTATATTTGCTTAATATGGTTTTTTTCCAAACATCCCGTGAATCTGTCGCCATATTTTGTACTGATAGATAAAACAGGATGACTCAGTGCATGAGGCTCCTACACAGTCTTACCCCTGAAGCGGAGAGGCTGTTTCCAGACTGGTAGATAACCTGATTAATTTTTACTGGTGCAGGAATAGGCTATATTTTCTTTGGGACAACTAGCATGGTTAAAACCAGCAGAAATCTTGTGAATATCAGATGGGATTGTACACTAGTATTGATTGTAATAAGCTGAGATATAGTTAGACATGATAACTAACAATTTGAGAACACAAATTAGGGTGTTTATGTTTGGAAGAAATTCAGCTTTCAGGAAGTGTTTTATTATACTACTGGTAGCTACAGTTCAGAACTGCTTTGTAAAGGAGATCATACAGCATTTGACTGTGTATGTGGTGGATTTTTGTTTGTGTTAATGTTTTCAAAGGTATATATATTATGTCTTTTCAGTTTGGTGATCATAATAATCTGTTGTAGGAACCAAGGTCAAGGTTGTAGGAATGTTCATGCTATGCCTTAAGAGTGTTGCAGATGGATGTTTGTGTCTTACAATTACAAGTTTGGCTTATCAGATATTTTTATATCATTTTACTTTAATTAATTAACCAATTTCTCCAAATATTTTTAACTAAATTTACCAAATACTTTGCTGTATCAAATATATGCTTCTTACTCTAGAAAAAAAAAGTATTCACTTTTATCACTGATGCCATGCTACACATTATTATATAGATAACATACATAGTTCAAATGGCTATAGTCCACTGACATTTACAATATCAATTTCTAAATCTCCATAAATTTCAATAAAATTGTACTATAATTTTGCCACTTACCTCTGACTGAGCCCATGGGCCCCAGTATCAAATTTGATATTTCATATTCAACATATTGCAAAAGCCCAAAGGCATATTGTGATTATACAATAGTTGTGATTGAATCACAACTCATGCAGAAAGTTCTCAAAGAAAAGGGAATAGCAACAACTAACTCAACTATACAGTAAATGATAATACATTCATCTCTGGACTCTTCTCTCCACTCCTATGTATTGAATTTTCATTATAGAATAAGTAGTTTGCATTGCCCTAATACCAGTGCATAGAGCAAATCTCAATCCAAAAACAAAATCATAAAATTATATATAATTTTCTTTTAAAAAATATATCAGGTTATCCTTGTGCTGTTCCTTCTTCCCCACCATTTCCTTTTCATTTTATCAAGTGCACCATCTTCACTTCCAAGTTTATTTAAGATGACCTTTGTTTCGCGCAATCTTGTCCCGTAATCCTTTTTCCAAGCTTCAAACATCTGTTTTAACCTTCGAAGTTCTTGGTCTGGGTTCAAATTTGCTTCCACTTGACCAGATTTTACCTCAACCAAGAACTTGGCATCATCACCAAATACTTGACTCCTCTGTTCGAATTCTTCGGCCAGCCGACTTATGACACTTAAACCAGCACTCATTGATCTTGTCCCATTGCTTTCTTGGCGCTTGTGATTACTTCCTACTTCCCAGCTGTAATCCCGCTCATCACTTGCATTAACAGATGCATCCGAATTTCTTTCGGAATCATCAATTGCAAGGCTCTTCTTCGCTATGGAGAGGCTAGATTGCAGGGATCTCATTTGTTTCTGCCACACTTCTTCCATGGATTTCATCTTCATTTCATACTCGGACCATCTGCTCTCATATTGTTGGAGACGTTGATGAAGGATGTCATTTTCCTCTTCTTTCACTCTGAGAGCAGCTTCAGCCTTAAGTACCCGGCGCTGTAAATCAGCCAAGAAAGATGACTTCACCAGAACCTCACCTGACCCATTAGTCTGTTTTGGAGTTCATGAGTGTAAGTATCACAGATGGAGCTTTTACAAGCAGAATATAAGAGCATTCCTTTTGTATTAAAAACAATGTAAAAGATTACCTTCATATCTAGGGATTTCAAAAATCCTATATTTCCTGAGCACCTTCTGACCAACCAACCACGAATAACTGCAAATGGTAGCACAAATAAAATGTTAAAATTTACCAAGAAAATACCATTGGAAAGACATCTGAGCATTCCAACAAAATACAGTATTTGTTTATGTCTGATTATATCTTGTATGGAATTCGTACAATAAAAGTTGGGAATTTGCAAGAGAAACACTGAAGAAAAGCAACATCTATGCTGTATTCATAATTGATTTGCATGCATGTAAAATTTTGATTTCATATGTTTAAAGAAAACAAAAATAAGAGCCCATCGCTCTTTTTAAAAGAAAAAAACGTTCAGACATTATAAGCCCAGATTTGAAAATCGAAACAACATTAATTGAAACATATATCTTAGATTTTAGAGCATAAACTTTTACCTGATTGTATGACAATTGAAGCATCGCTTATAGCCTTCGCTCTGTTTCTTGCATATACTGCTTTAATCCACTTCTGTATAACAACAGCAGCTCTATGTCTCTGAAGCAGAGCTGCATATGCTTTTCGGATTTTGTGGCCCCTAATAACTGCATAAATAGGTAAGATGGTTCCATTCTGTTATACTTAGACAATATGAAAGACTGATGACAGAATGAGGTGCTGAAAAGGGAAATACATGACTGCAGAGTAGTGATTCCTCCCCGAAACTCATTGAGAGAGCATCGAACTTGGTAACCCCTGAAGCAACTTTGGACACGTAAAATACCATGGAGGGTACGATTTCTAGTATCTTCAAGCACACCAATCTGCCAATGGTCAAAACAGCATAAACTGGATACTATCAAAGAATTTTTCTATTTTCTTAAATGCTCCTACTGCTAAACCTTTCATAAAGGAAACCAATCGTAGATTTAAATATGACCAGGAATTAAATTTCATGTTGAAAACTATATAAATTTTCTAGATTTATTGTATAGGCTAATAAATATATAATTATGGTAATTTGGCTAATAGTAAATTTGTATTTATTGCATCAACTATATATATTTCAGTCTCCACTGTGCAATTCATACATTGATTTCATTTCTTTTCTCTCTCCACTCTTAACTTGGCATTGGAATCTAAAGAGAGGCAAGCCTCTAGAACCATGGAATTCTATTTCCGGCCAACCCTGTTCCCACGATGGTTTTCCAGCCTTTATCCTTTGTTTTGATGTCTTCAGCTGCTTCCATTGATGTGTTCTGGCAGCATCTCCAGCCAGCCAACCCAACTATTAGGGTTTGTTTGTGAGTTGAACTTTGGAGGGGGAGAAAGGGAAAAGAAGGCTTTAGAGTCATCTCACAAGTGTATTTCATGACTATGAAGTCTTCCCTTTCCATTCTTTCCCCTCCAAAACTCAACTCACAAATGAACCTTTAGGCTTTGTTTGCGAGTTGGATTTTGGAGAGAAAGGAAGGGAAATGGAAGGCTTCGGAGTCATGAAATACACTCGTGAGATGACTCTAAAGCCTTCCATTTCCCTTCATTCTCCTCCAAAACTCAACTCGCAAACAAACCCTTAGAGAATAAGAATTAAGAGTTGTAGGTTAGGGTTAATAGTAGTAGTTACAGTGACAGTAGTCCCTGGTAGTTATTTTCCTATTATTAGTTAGTTAGTTGAGAGGAGGTAACGTGCTCAGCAAGTTACCTCATATTGTAGCTTCCTTTGTATGCTTTCCAAACCTCCATATATAGAGAGAGGTTCAACCATTGTAAGAATTGATTTCATTCTTCATTTCGAAGAAATGAAATCAGAATTCTCTTCTCTCTCGTGTTCTCTCTAGCCTAGGTTTACATTATTACACTGACAACCACCTCACAGTTGTCCACATGGCCCAGCCTTGAAGAAGCCGCCCAGGAAGCCATCATCATCAGCACACCCTTCTGCACACCTATTGTCCTAAGTGTGCTGCTTCATGTGTTTTTCCACCGGTGCATGATGGCTTGTCTGCTACCATCTCCAGCTGACTTTTGTTGTGCCATACTTGCCCTCCTCTCCTTAACTCAAATTTGACCATAGCTCCTTCAAGCACTCTCTATGTTCACTCGAGATTAGGGCAAAGCCTTTCAAGTACCTTGTGGTTTCATTTGTTTGCCACTTGTGTAATTTAAACATACAGATTTCATCACGTGTTTCTCTTTGCTATTTACAAATCTAAATCCCAAGTCAGTAAAGTTTAACATTTCCTTTCATTCATTTTATTTTATTAGGAGGAACACTTATCATCCTAACTCTATCATTCTTCTTTCCTTCTTACTGAACTTCTATAAAAGATATAAATATTTTTTAATCAGTACAACATAGTTACAAAATTATAGCCCAGACAAGAACAAAAATTATTATCATTCTTCATCAGTACAGTAATTGAAACTAGATTTCTTACCTATACAAAACTTCCATAAAATGCAGAATACAATAACTAAAAAGTACATGTATAATTTGTATTGAAATTCAAATAATAAGCATCTATTACCTGCCCAGTTCGGAAAAATAATTTTGTGTAGCCAACTTGATACATCTCAGGTAAAATATTAAACTGATGAAGAATTGCAACTGAAACACTGAGTGGATCCTGAGATGCAACACTTTCAAGGAGAAGAAAACCATATCTAATTCACCATATCCAAGCCAATAAGAAAAAGGTTAGACCCATGCAAAAACAACTGGGGTGGAGGGAGTGTAGGTGGTGATAGTACTCATAGTAGTATAGTAATACTAATTGATAGGATGAGTAATCAGTTTCTTTTGCTCTAATTTTACCTTCTGGCAAACTTTTGGTGAGACATTCGTGTTGGAAAGCCCGATCTTGATATTCGAACCACTTCGAGAACCCCACAGCATCTCAGCTGCTGCAATACAAGCCCTTGCTCATATGATTCGGGTGATTGGAGATTATTGGGTTTAATGCAGCGAATAAAATGTGGTGTTGTGCTCTCCAAACGTTGCATCAGTTGGAACAATTGGCCCTGGAAGGCCGCAGAGGAAAAAGCCAAAACTTCAAATATATTGAAAAAATATGAACATACACCCACTGATAAAAAACTGAATATTTAAGTTGCATTTACCAAGGGAAAATTGATAAATTTTCTTGCTTTCTATAATGCACAATTTAGTAGATTGCCAAATTTTACTCCATCCCTGAGACCCATATCACTATTCCCATTCACTACTTTCACAAATTACAATATTAGTAACTGTACCCCATCCTATTTCTGCTCATCTAAACCAAGTTACAAGAACTATTTGTTAAGTAAAACATGTGACATGAATTACTTATTTTAACAATTAAAAGAAATGATTCGAACAATATAAAGACAATATTTTGGATCATTTTTTAAAGATGAATACCATGAATAGCATAATAGAAAATCTAGCATTATACTGAATGGAAAGGCTGGGAGAACCAAAAATAATAGTTTGTAAAAGTTCTGCTTAACTGAATTTTGAATCACTTTATAATTAAACTAGTGTACCTTGAATTTTGTTCCAACACTTAGCTTTTGGGAGTCTGCCCCACCTGACTTGTGCAAGGGACCAACTATTGGCTTCTCAGACTGCGTAAGCATAAGGGATGCAAATATTTGTGGAAGGTGACATGTGCATGAAGATAGAAGTTGGATGGAATCCAAGTGCAATAGGTCCCTGTTCTTCTCCAGAAATCCCTTGGTATCATAGGAGACCTGAAGAAAGGAACAAGTAGAACTATCAAACAGTCAGGTAAGATGATTATCAGCGAAGCTAAATTAATAAGAAACAAGTAACCAATGCTTTAAGATTAAAGATGGTGTTTCGGAATTCGGAGTTAAAATATTAGGTGCAAAATTTCTCAACCATTTTAAATCTGGTGGAATTTAGTGTTTTATATCACATTAGAATCAAATCGGATTTGGACAATTAAGAACAAATATATGAACATGACCAGATTAATACCTCCCCAGCATAATGACACACGGTAAAGGCTTGGTCTCGTTCTTCTTTGAAACATGAGTTAGAACTCAAATGCTGTTTAAGCTTGTTAGCAAATGTTAAATCTGTGCCATTCGGGAAAGTGGACTCTTCATCTAACAAGGATAATAACCCCAGTGGTTTCTGCAAATATATCAGAAGTCAAGTTTAAGACAAAAGAAAATCAAATTTCTAATCACAAATATCAAAATATCCACAACATGGATAAAAGTGTAGTTGGCAAGATAAATATATTTATTAAGCATTCACCAGAATATCATAACCCATGTCAGAGAGAAAGAAGAAATCATTGTTCTCAAAGTGTCAGAAATTAAACCAGGTATTAAAACTGTTATAGTTATATTCAGATCAGTATTGTAAAAATTTAAAGAATTTAAATGATGCCTCTCAAGAAAATCTGAACTAACAGAACACAATTCCAATAGATCTGCACACTCCAGCTTGAGTGGAAGTGTTGTTATAGTTATATTCAGATCAATATTGTAAAAATTTAAAGAATTTAAATGATGCCTCTCAAGAAAATCTGAACTAACAGAACACCGTTCCAAAAGATCTGCACACTCCAGCTTGAGAGGAAGTGTTGTGATAGTAGCTTTAGTTATTAGTCGGTAATAATTTACCATTGCCACAGTGTACATAACAATACTACAGTTCTATTGTTGTACGACTTTTATTATAAATAAGAACTCTCTATAATGCTGCAATGCCAGTTCGCCACTTAAATGTACCAACTGTTCATTAATTTGACATATCAGAGTATTCAATTAGCATCAGAAAAGACTTGTTATTAAAACCAATGTACAACAATTACAAAACATGACACAATGATGAAAATTGCATTAAATATAAGCAGTTAAGCACTATATTAGCTTAATATATTAGCTAACATTTTCTGATGCAAACATATTCAATTAACAAGCACACTAAACATTATGCCAAAAGTGGGTCAGGGAACAAAGATAGTCTGCACCTTCTCAAAAAGATTGAGGCAGTCTTGGTTGTCTTCAAATTCAACTTTAGCCCAGTCAATGCCATCTTGAATATATTCCTGAAACATGAGCGTAAAAATCAGCAAGTATAAGCATGTGCAGCTTGCAGAGGTTCGTAGGAAGGTATTCAACATTTACATTTTTTAGCTATGAACATGTTAAGTACTTGTTTAAGCATTCAGATTCTATGTCATACATACCTCCTGTTCTAACTTGAATAAATGACGATTGAAATGTTGCTGTAGTCTCTCATTTGCATAGTTTATGCAGAATTGTTCAAAACTGTTCCTCTGCAGACATAAAATGCATAGCATCAATAGAGCCAAAATATTTAAAAATTCAAACAGGGTAAAAATTCAAACCTACATTGAATGATTCAAAGCCGTAGATATCCAGAATACTGATAGATCTACCAGTACGTCGTTTGCCAACTGCAAGTGATCTGTTTATTTGTTCAACCAACCAATCAAATAGGCATGAATATATTGACTTTGCCAAAGCATCTCTTGCATCCATTGCCTACAAGACAGGATAAGGGAAGATTTAAGCCATTAGGAAATGAAAAATTAGCCCCACATGGGGTTTGTGAAGAAGTGATTGTCTGATGATGAGCAAGGAATTTCAAAAAGAAAAAAATGTATCATTATTATTTCATGTCATTGTTCATCTTACAAATCAATGGAGGTCCAATATGTTAATATATTGAACTTAACTTGTATGATGTTTTGGCAATAGAACATACCCATAAGAAACTCATGATATGCACACAGATTTTCTGTGGTAGTCTTTATCTTTCTTTTCTTTTCTTTTCTTTTATTAAGTATAAAATGTTTTTCCAAATCATTGAGGGCATTGGCATACTTTATATAGGGACTTTGAAATGAAATCTACATACAATCTCACAAAGTTGTACAAATGCATGGAACTTGGAAGCACTCATTACACCAAGAGTCTAAAACAAGACCTTTTAGATGTATCCAATGAGCTTCCTCATAAGAAGACAAATGCATTATTGCCCACGTATGCAGGGATCATTAACATTTAAATACTGAATCGAACTCCCAAGAATAAAATTAAAACAAGACAGTGTTCATCACCAAGAATTATTAAATTTTCCTTTCAATAAGAAATTAACCAAATTGGCATATGTTGATACTCGATAGATGTATTCATAAACATTAGTTCATTTTTTAACTAATTGATTTTGCTATAATTATTCGGTATAGATATGGAAAGAGAAAAAGAATGATCAAAATAGTAAATTGTATCAAATAAGGAAACAAAAGACATAATACAAACCCCCTATTTATACTAATATCAGACTTCTAATTAAATAAGGAAACAAATCATAAAAAATAAAATAAAGGCCATTTTTACATATTAAAAAATTGTAAAATATTTTGGAAAAAGGGATATTAGGCGGTGTTAGAATAAATAAAGTCATGTTTCTAAAACCTTCCCTCCTAGTAACTAGGAAGACTCACGTTTCCATCCATTATTTTCAACAATAGTAAATTTTTAATAAGTGATTTTACCTGTGTTAGTGTCAACTTTTGGACAATCTTATCATTACGAACTTTCATCTTGCGAGTTGATAGAGTCAACTGGAGATCTTCAATGTCACATCCAATCAATTTGGCAACGTTGAAAAGACCTTTAAGAAGTAAGACAAATATTATTTTAAAGTAAGGCACCGGATAACTTGTAACACATGCAGCATAAAAATAAGTTAAATTTCTATGCACCAGAAATTAGGTAATAATAATCTAATACACCATATGAAACTTCATTTACCACATGAAAATAAAAACAAGCCACCGTTACATCAATACACAATTCTGATATCATCAATACAAAATGCCAAAAGTTATTCCTTTCTAGGATATGCTGAATGAAACCATTTGTTCTTCAAATACACCCTAAACCCAATATATATCATCAGACAGAAACTTTTTTCCGTGTAGAATTTCCCGGAACACGCAAGTATTTGTTTATTACATTAGATGATGATCCTTGAGATTTCTTGCGCTTACAATAACCTCCTACTGGGAGAGATTACTACAGTAAACTCCCCTGAAGTTGATGATCACCAGACAAATTACCCCTTTTATTTATAGTATTCACACACACAGACCCTCCATACAGATACAGTCTACCAATATCATGCAGGTGAAAATATACATAAAAGGAGGAAGAACAAGATTAATAGATTTCAGTGAGAAAAGTGTATCAAATAGAAGATAGTTCACATAAAAGGGATAGAGAAATTCCAAGAAAGCAATAGATGAAACCATTCAAGAAAGACCTTGCTCTAAATGGTTTTATTGAAAATTTGGTTTTCAGTAATGTGCAATGGTATTGATTTCCATTCAATTGACCCCCACTTAGTTGGATAAGGCTTTGCCATTGTAGTTATTCACTTTTATTTCTCTGTATCCATCACTTTCTTTTCTCTATCTCTACATGTTAAGTTATCAGTGTTGACTGTTGAGCACTACGTAAATAATTTCTAATTCATGGTATAAGCTAACCAGATCCTGTACGTATGGTAATTAGGCTCATTGCAATCTTTGAACCCACTACATTAACTCTATATATATCAGTCTCTGCTGTGTAATTGAAAGACAGATTTCATCACATGTCTCTTTTCTCTAATTCTCTCTTTACATGATATCCAGTGCCTAAGACAACGCAACACTAAACCATGGTCCCAGAGGACCCACTGATGAAATTATCTTCCCAGTGTTTCAACTCTCTGCCATGTCATCTTTCTGAGAGACTCCATTTCCTACATGTCATCTGCCACAAGCCGAACAATTTTCAATCTGAACAGCAAGTTGGCCATTGGCCTGCTCGCCCGATTGGTCATCTACCAAAGCTTCACTTAATCCAACGAGCCACAACAGTCCTTCCAATAGTTACATAATTCTCTTATTTACCCTATGTACTGCATACTGAATTCACCGTACTGCGCACTGCATCTCGGGTTCGCCATACAAAAAATCTCGTAAAAAGTAATGAATAGCATACCCAAGTGAACCACGTACCCGTACCCATACCTGTACTAGGTAACTATGTTGACTTGTACTCTCACTAAGAAAGCTTGAAAAGTTATACAAGTAGGTATGAAGTTATAAATATCAAATTTACTATTGTTATATATAAAGTCATTTGTGAGCTTGCATATGTACTCCTCTAGCTTTCTTATACCCCATTTGACATGTTTTTTTCTGAAAAGGATAACTTAATTCACCATTATCAGTGTGTTTATTTGTAGAGGTTTAAGCATGCCACAAAGGACTATGCATGAATACTTCAATATCCTTCATGTACCATATCTGGTACGTATCCGATAATGATACTCTACGATACTTCATCGATACATATCCATGAAATGTCAAAATTATTATTTTTTAAATAAATAAATTAAAAATCCAATATTTTCCGCATACTCTGCAATACTCTTAAAATGTTTTTTTGATACCTCTCAAGACACCCAAAATACCATACATGACCATTTTAAGAGAGAGAGAATGGGAGAAAAGGATATACACAATCAATTAAGTAGAAGAGAAAACTATAACATTTAATCTACCAAGTGGAATTGTAGAGAAAGAAAAGACAAAGCATGTGTATTGCATAAAGATTAGGAAGAAATACATATGCATAATGATGATCAAAGATTAAACGAGATCAATACTATTCCTACTTGTGGGAAATAAGCAATGATTTCTTATGAAATATGATTGACTTTTTATTTAGTGATCATTAAGAACTATGTTCCTTATTTGCAATTTTAGAATAACAATTATATATTTATTATGTTTTATTAATTTTATGCCTTTCTCAAACGTAATGTGTCCTGTATTTTTTCAAGAATATGCGTATCAACATATCAGATACATATCGTATTCGATACTTGCATCGATATGGGCGTTTCATAATATGCTAGTAGAAAAGTGCAAGCATAGGATCCAGAGATTCTAATGCCAAAAATGTCCCTTTTATAATCTGCAACCTATCATGATGCAAAGATGCTATAATGTAGATGCTCTCAGTAGAAATTCTGGAAAATTCTTACCCTCATCTTCTACAGCTTGAACATGATTGTCATTGTCAATCACAGCAAATGATATGTTTCCTAACCATAATACTGCAGCAAGCATTGCAAATACACTCTCCTGGTCTCCTTTACTAATGTGGACAACATCAAGAGCTTCCTAATAGTATGAAAAGGTTCATATTTATGTCAAACTATCATCTCAAAGTCAACAGGTTAATCTTTGCAGAGGTAAGAAGAACACTTTAAGCCTATGGATCAGATCTTATGTAAGTAATAAAAATAATGTACCATCACTATGCGAAATTCTTCTGCATCATTAACACCAGCAATTGAATAACAATTACTCTGCCTCAGATACTTGTAGTCTTCCGCATTTCGTAGATTTAGCTTCCCTGAGTTAAAAAATCAATCAAATACCTAATGAAATAGGAAGGCAAATAAACAAGAATGAAGAACACTAAATGCTAGGTTGCATGGATACGGGGATGAAGTATGATAAAATTTATAATAACTGGTACATGTACAGGATGATAAAGTGATTAAATAATAAGATGAATACAATATCCATAATGTTCTAACTACAATTTTTCAACAAAACTCCATTGAAGTATATCAAGTGAAGATGTCGAGCATCCAAGACTTGAAGGGGTGAACTAGCAATTTGTTTCACTTAGTACTAGTAGGCTAGTAGCCACACAAACAACTTAGGCATAACTTGATGTTTTGCATGCGACGGTTTGTATTTTGGTGACCTCATCTCATTGCAATACTTCACTAATAAGCATGTGTTTGATTGTGAAATTTAAAAGAAATAAATAAGTTTTGGACATTTTTTCATATTAGGCTTTCTGATCCAGGCACTGACCAAGGAGCACAACTCCAATAGGTCGTTATCTTTCCCCACCAGGTAACCACCATATCTTCTAGAAGACAGGCAGTAAAAGGCATTATTATTAAAGCCAGACTGGTCATTATTAAACCAGTTAAACCAAACATATATATATATAATAATAATAATAATAATTTTTCAGAGTTTTATAATCATTTATAGTTTTTTAAGTTAAAAACTCAAAAGTAACATGTATATGATAGTTTGACCATCAATAGCAAAAGGAACAGGTTGTGCAGTGCCAAGTTTGGTGCTGATTCTCCAGTCTCCACTTCAATAGGTAATGGATTCGATATTTAGCGGGGGAATTTTGAAATATGCTTAAAGGGACATGGAAGCTATTTGCAACAAGCCAAAAAGAATATGTGATTTCTCCAATGACAATATTGCTACTTAATAATTATCCACATTATGCAACACATACATTGGCAGAAGTGAAATAGAAGGTAACAAATTAGTAATTACCTCTAAGAGATGATGGTGCACCAGCACATAGCTGATAAAATATATGATATGACCTTTCCCCTTCATTGCATTGGACTACTCTAGACTGTTCAAATACCAAATAAAGTTAGTGTCTACTGATTTAATATGAACGCAATCTAGAACATAAAACTTATTCAGAAATATGAATAATTACCTTTTCCAGCAAAACTGTGTATTGTCATGTTGGGGGCATCCGTAAATAGGTGCAAACATTTAACATTATAGTTAGTTGGAAACTTCTGGGTGGAGCAAAGGCACATGATTTCAACAATTAAACAGCAGAAAACTTACATGTTTGAATATTAGCACCAGAGATTTTTCCAGTTTCACTGAAGTGAATCTCAATGAGTTTTCCCTGTCACACATTCAACCAATATGAGAACTTTCGGTATCAAAAGAATATAAGATCAATGATCAATATGAACATAAAAAAAAACAAAAAACAATATTGAAAACTTAAGGAATCAATATGATGAGTAAGGAATCTTACAAAACGACTTGAGTTGTTATTTCTCAATGTTTTTGCATTACCAAAGGCTTCAAGTATTGGATTAGTTTTCAATATCTCATATTCTATTCCACTTCCACCACCAAGAGCAGCTAAATACTGCATTGCTATCTTTGCTGTTTCAGTCTTTCCTGCTCCACTCTCACCACTGAATTAGCAGGTCATAATTATTAATGTAGGTTTCGATTCAAACAGAAAAAACAATTATGGGGACAAGGGTAAGGATAACCATGAACGCTTGACATTAACAAAATAATATGCAGACAACATGAAGGAGCTTTAAATTGATCAAAGTGTTAATCAAAGAAGGGAAAATGAAATGCTCATTTTCAAATTATGTTTGTCTATATACAGTAAATCCAGTAAAGTTATTCCATAATATGAAAGTTAAAATTCAGCAATGGCAGATGGAAAAACTGAAAAGAATTTAAGGTAGGACCAACAAAGGGGGGTCTAGTATTATAAAAAAATTCTTCAACCAAGGCATTGAAAAGTGAAAAGCAAATACCTGCATCTAAGCACTTGGAACTCAGGGAAAAGAAAACGAAAATGAAATAGAATTATGTTATATGACATGAATATCAAAGTCTGTCTTTGAACAACTAGGGAGTATATAAGATTCTCTGACAGATAACTTTTTTTATAAATAAAAATTACAAGAATAGAATTCCAACAGTTAACCACTCAAGTAGTTAGCCAGTCTTGACTCGCCCCAGATCTAATGGTTTCCTCACTCTCATTTTGTTCAAATATAACAGGTTAAGACTTGACACTCCATGATCTGATCCAAACCCGAACCACCCAGTGGTTACCTGTTATCACTCTTTGAAGTTTGAACATGTTAACCAATCAAGTAGTGAACTGTTGCTCAAGTGTGGGAAATATTTTTACCAAAAATGCCTTTTTGTAATTTCCCTATAGACTTGTTGCCCTATCGTGTCACTTGATACCGGATAATTTCCAGGGAAATGACCAGTCTGAGATTCTGAGCAATCATTACATAAATGTTTGGTTAATTATCAAGAAAAATGTACAAGAATACAAGCAATAATCATGGCAAAGTTCACTTCAAAATTTGTGAGAAAGGTAAAATAAGAGTGAAATTTAAGACTAGCACTCATACCATATTTGCAAACGCTGCAACTAAAATACTATTTAGATTGAAACAGATTACAGAAAACAAAATAAGAACAATTTGAATACCCAACAGTTTGCCATAATGAGCTGCTCATAAATAATTACTGACCTTATAATTATGGATTGATTAACTTCATCTGGAAAACAAAGGAAGACTCAGTAAGAACTTCTTGCTTAAAACCAATGGATGTGATCTTAACCTATTAAACTCCACCCATATATATATGTACATATAAGGAAATAAAAAGTTACCTCGTATCATTTCTCGGATGGCTGTATCTGCAATCGCATAAACATGAGGGCTCTCAATTGCTTTGCGCTTGTAGGCTTCAATATAATCATTACCATACAGAGGAACTGTCTTAAAGGGATTTATGGCAACCAAAACAGGCCCTGCTTTTGTCTGAGTTGCACACAGTTAAAGACAGAGAGATGTTAGAAGTTATGATTAGTAAACAATTTGATGAGAGAAACTTTTGAGTTCAAGGAGATATGAAGACTTACATAAATCATATTTTGACAGTATCTATAATGCAAATTGTATAAAACTGAAGGTTCATTTAAATAACTAAGTTGCATGAGATCATCAACTCCATCAAGAATATCAGGATTTGCTTGGACCAAACTTTCTTCTTTCACCTTTAAAACCTGTAATTAAGAGGGAAAAAGGAGGGAATACTTGATCAAGCCAGAGAAGAAGAGAACATCCTTGAGAAACATTGTAACTTATATTACCTGCCCATCAGGCAGTGAAATGACAGATTCAGTTCCAGAACTTGTTATTATCTTTCCCAGCTCCCAATGCCCATTTGGAAGTTGAAACCAAGACTGAAGCTTCTGAAATAATGAACTCTAAAAGTAAGGGAAAGACATTAAATTTAAAACCATCTAGTAATGATTGATAACTCAGCAAACTTGTCAGAATACAGTAGTGTTGCTTGTGTGATAAGAATCTCTCAGTCAATGGAAATAATATCTGATAACAATCATAGTAAATATTTCGTAATTAATAGGCTAGTTTATTTCTTTCCTTAGTTAGGACAATATGTTTATTAGTTGCTTATTTTAAGGTATTTGTTGTGTCATTGTCTCTCCTATATAGAGATTGCATGTAAACATCCGATAAATATTAAAAAATACACATTTTTCAAGTATTAGGGTTATTAATAGTTGGACGACATGACTATGATCCACGATATAAAGTTAGAATATGTTCAACATAACAACACAAATCTTAAATTGAAAGAGAAATAATGCTTAGCATGAGCCACTGTAAATAAATAAAAAGCTACCCTTTATCTAATTATTATACATTTCCATCTATAATGGTATAAAATTTCAAAATGTAAAAGTAGCAAATACAATTAAAAATATCTAAAAGTGTTTTATATCAATACGTATTTGACACAAACCAGGCAACTGTAGAAGTGAGATACATCATAGCTGGGCCATGACTTTCTGGTTAAGGTTTGGGACACAGTGGTGAGGGGGGTCTTACGATGACTGAATGATGAAGTCTTGGGTGGTGGTGTGGTTCGGTGGTCAGAGCCCATGTTTGGTGCAACCTGACCTGTTTTGACTATGAGCTGGTTGTTTGAGTCGTCTACTAGCTTTTGTTTGTGGGTCGGTGCTCTCACTTCTGACACAAATCAGATCGTTGGTGGTCAGAGCTTCAGCGAGTTTTATGACGAGCCCTGCTTAGGAAGTAGGTGATTCTAGTAAAATGGCTAATACAATCCATTTGGTGCTTCTCTCTTTGCAGTGAGACTTTCGGCTGTCTGCAGTTGACTGTTCTAGTCAATCCAAGGGTAGATATCAATATTTGGAGGCATGTTTTGTCAACCATTGTTTGGGGAGGATTAGCAAAGTTCATCTTTGTCAACCAAAATTGGGTGGCTAGTGGTGCCACATTTGATAGTAACCAGTGCAACGAGACTTGAGGAGTTTCTGCTACCATCTCATTTGGTTGGTGGTATTAGTGTTTTGTCTATGTTTGGATCATTTGGTTGATGATCAACCTTAGTTCTTTGAAGTTATTTTCTGTGGTCTAGTATTAGTGTAGTGTGTTTATGTTAGTTCTGTTAGTAGGAGTGAGTGAGCTGTTTCCAGCTGTCTCTTCCTAGCTTGAGTACTGTATTTGACTTTTATAAATTGATGGGGCACAGTTAAATGGTGTGATATACTCTAGAACACAGTTAAATGGTTCACTCATTTATCGTATGTACTGTGTCTAAATATCAGATTCTTCATAAAGGAAGTCTTGTAATAATGGACCTATGCTGTGGAAATTCAAGGAGCTATCTGCACAGACTTTGTGATTCAAGGTGAGTACTAGTTTCTTTAGAATTTTGAATGCTAGGTCTAACTCAAATCCAAAAGCTAGCTAGTAGGGTGAGGGATGTCTAAGCCTTATAAGCACTAGCTTGGCCATATTCTCATCAAATGTGAGACTATCTTAACAATTTCCGTATTTCTTTGCTGATATAGGGTGTTTTAAATGTTGGTGTTGTTCTTTGTTTCAGTCTATGAGTTTCTTACATGTTATAACGTCAAGCTTGATACATCCTTACCTTGAACAAGAAAAGTTACACATGATGAGAAGCCATGACAAATTGAGCTGACTACTCTATAGGCTAACTCACCCAAGCATAGAACATCCCATCTATGCATCTAACAATTTAAAATCAACTAAAACAATATAATATTCCTATGTGATAAGACATTTCCTTTAAGGCTAGTTAGTACCCCTGAGGCCCTGACAAGTGGAATTCTGAGCACGGCAAGGCCAGTGAAAATTGTGTCAATTCAAGTAGTTCACATAAGCATTAATTTCACATCATCTCTACCTAATCCTTATCCTACAATGCACCATTCCAATTGAACATTAACGACTTATTAGAGAATAGTGTAGAATGTAATAAGGATGGGTGTTAGATATTTCCCAATCGAACAACATTTGTCAATTCCTTGGCAATCCTCTAAAGCCTCACTGGGTTGCTGTACAAAGAATTCTTAGATATTTACAATCAAACAAGCTATTATAACTACCCCTCTAGCCCTAACTGCATTTTATCATGCTGACTGGGCACTGGGCTTCAGATATAGACGACAGAAAGTCACCTTCTAGTCCTTGTGAATTTCTGAGACCTAATCTAGTTACTTGGTGGTCTAAAAAGCAACACATCATCTCCAGATCAAGCATGGGAGCTTAACCCGTGCCTCGCAGGAATTGATGTGGATAGAGTCACTTCTAAGTGAGCTAAAGTTCCAACATAGAACTCCTATCATATTCTGTGACAATCTTAGTACAGTTGCAATGTCAAATAATCATGTTTTACACAATAAGACTAAGCATCTTGAGCTAGATCTCTATTTTATTAGAGATAAAATACAGAACAAGACTCTTATTCGCCTTCTGCCTGTCAAACAGAAGACATTCTCAGCAAGCCTGTAAGCAACACCAAGCCTCTCTTTCTTCCTATTCTTACATGATTCAAAAGGTTCAAAGTAAGCCCAAGGATCACTGGTAAATTTTCAAGTGTCAACTAATTTCAAAACAATTCCTTCATAGGAAACATACTGACACAGGACAAAGGGGTAAATTATAATGATTTTTTTATGATTTTGTTGTGACTTTCACAGGAATTATGAAGAGGTATTAGTTAGTTATTTTAGGAAATAGTAAGATGCCTCCAGTAGAATTAGTGTCGTCAGGTTTTCCTTGTTTCCAAGTAAATTGCAGAATTTTTACCCCAAGGATTCTAGGATGTCCATTACAATAATATCTTACCCCCTCTTGCATTCCTTATGGCCAACCTTTGTCTAAGTTGTAAATTCAATATTGTACTAATTCTGGACGTGTTTCAACTCTGACACACTCAAAACCAAAAATAGAAACTACAGAATATAAACTTCCAAACAATATGTATTAACGCTTCCATAGCATTGCTTCTCTTCTCCAACTTAAATACTTAGAAATGTGAAAGATGCTTCTATCAATATCAAGCATCTATTTTTACAAACTATTCAACTAATTAAGATGTTCCACTACTGCTGTTAGCCCGGCCAACTATAATACACAGTCCACAGAAGTTACTGCACTTAATACTAGTTCAAACTCATATTACTCAGAAGCTACTGCACTTAATAGTGAGAAACTGTATAGAGAAAAAAAATAAAAAAATAGAAATAGAAATAATCTACAAAGAACACAGAATAACATGAAACTTCCAAATAAAAGGATTCTGAGAGAAATTGCATCAATATCTTGAACATTCTTCCATAGAAATCAAGTTTCTATCCAACTGAATAATAAATATGCCAAGTATCCCTAAGCGCTATCAAAACTCAGCATGAGATTAATTTGAAATGTCAAGCCATATGTACCTTCTTTGAAGCATAAGGTGTTGTATCACTCCATCTACGTTCCCCTGAGGACATTGAAATTGATGGGAAGGCCAGCGGAACAGAATCTACTCCTTCATCAGCAATTGATGGCCTGCCTTCTAATGATACACCTTTCCTACTATATGCCAAATCCTCATTAAAAAGACCCGAGTCACCAGTGTCTACCCGGACAACTTCCTCCGAAACCTCTTCTACTAGAGCACCATTTTCGGCACTACTTGATCCATTAACATCAGTTCTTCTCAATTTAAGATCCCCTTGTTTTTCTGCAAAATCAGGGGTTTGATTACCAGTAGTCCTGAATGTAGGAGGCAACGATTTGATAGACTGGAGAGAAGGCAGGACCCTGGATGGCTGAGACATTTTCCTTAAAATATCTGCAACAACAAACCCAAGAATGGTTATCAATGGAAATAGCAATGGCAAAAAGATAGGCGTTTTTAAAATAAAATATACAAACAAAAAGTTCCCTTTTCAACCAAAAGTGTCTCTCAAACTTTATACAATGGTCCCATGACTGGCTTAATCAGATAAACATAATGGAGGGGCCATAGCTCAAGATACAGACTCTACTATCTAGTGCTGTACTCCTTACTCAAAAGTTGCCATTGACAGGTTCATGTTCAACCTTATCCTAAGCTGTAAAACTCAAAATCATCAATCACACAAAGCCTCATTACCACTGAGCCTCACTTAAGATAGTGTTTGGTAGACATGTTAGAACTGGAAAGAATACAGCATATGGATACTGATATATGTTTGACATACTTTCTAAGCTAAATTATATTTTTGGTCCTTGAAACTTGACCGGGATTGGTTTTAGATCCTATAAATATCCCAGGGACCGAAAATACAGTTAAGCCTTTTTCTTAATTAAGGATATCTCAACCTATCGGTAAGGAACTAATCTCTTCTTGGATGTGTGGCTACTACAGCAAGATATAAGTATTACAAATAGGAAAGTTTTGATTTGATCTAAAAAAAGAAATGGGTGGAACCAAAGATAAGTTCACAAGCCAAAACACTAGGATCCAAGTAATCAACACCACCTTCAAGTTAACCCAGCCTAAACTTCCCGATCTGACACTTAAACATCTTGAAGCTTCAAACTTAAAACCTTAAAAATAGCAACGATTCAATTACATAAACATCATTGAAGTGTGTTCCATGAGTATTGGTCAAGGAATTAAGAAATAGCAAGTTTTCCCAAAAACAAAAACAATCTTTCATGTTTTTATATTTCTTATTTCTTAATCAACAACACAACAGAAAACAAAATAATAATAATAATAATAACAATAATAGAAACATTGAAATTTCAAATATGTTTCAACCTTCCACGGAAGAAACCAAACCAAAATAGAAACTTGAAACTTCAAAGCGAATCCAAATCCCTCAGTTCAACAATCAAAACAAACATTAACAACACAATCTCTTGAATTCACTTTCTAACAGCAATCAGATGAAACAAAAGACACCAAACACAAAAACAAGCAAAGAAAAAAGCATAAAATGATGAGAAAAACACCTCGATTGTCTCAAATTGCAGTTGAGACGATCCAGGAACCTCAGCAGAAGAAAAATCAGGGAAATCAACACAGGTTGTATAATCAGTGAAGCAGATGAAGATCAAAGAAAGCGATGAGAGGATTACGATAGAGAAAAACAAAAGAAGAAGAAGAAGAAGAAGAAGAAGATGCTGTGTTTTTGAAGAATGAAGAAAGAAGAGAGTGAGAGAGAGAAGTAGAAGCAGAATCAGAAGTAGAAAAAAGAGATTCTGACAAAAAGCGTAGTTTGTATGAAATGTTGGGTTGGTTTCCGAGAAAGTAGATAGAGAAAATTATAATTATTTGTGAACCAACCAAGGCGTGTGGAGAAGAAGCAGCTTTTTTGCTTTCCTATCCTTTACTCTTTTTTATTTAGTTAAATATAATAAGGAAAAATTATGAAATTTCTGGAAATAAGGAAAAAAAAACAGCATAGTTGAGTAATTGAGAGCTCAGAAATCCACATCCCAACATAGGAAAAACTTGGGTTTTGTGAAATTGATTATCCGAAAATCCAAATTCTCGAGTAAGAAACATGAAGGATAGATTTCATAAAATAGAGATTAAGCAAGTTAATTTTGGAAAATCCATTTATTTTGTTGCATTATTACCATAAATTTCTCATCTTATATTTAATATTTTTCTCTATTTCTTATAACTTAACTAATTTCTTTTTCCATACCTTGGGATGAAAATAGTACTTGGGCATGTATATATATATATATGTCAATCATTCTAGTAATAAGTTGAGTCTAGATTCTTATATTTTGACTAATGGACAATTTGGACAAAAGATTTTGAAACTCTTATTAAACCGGTCTAGATAATGACGTATTTAAACATACATATAATTAGATTCATAATTCTATCCATAATTGTCATATAATTTTATATTGATTAAAACTATCTTTTGAGTAAAAAAAATTACTTTATATATAATTTAAATTGGCTCTAAATTATGTTTTGTATTTTTTTTGATTGGCTAAAACAACAAATAAAGTTATATAGAAGAATAAAAAAGACGTATAAATACTGAGTAATTTATTTTAATGTTTTCTAAATTGTTGGACCAAACATAAAAATGGATTAAGGGGTCGAGTACAATATAGAATATACACTACCAGACCCAAAAAGAGCTCTAGGTAATAATTCATTTTATGATGTACTGAAAGTAGTTATAATCCTATAATTTAATGATATCCAAGTGTCAAATAAAATCTTTTCAAAATAATAATTTAGATATAAAAATATAAATAGTATCACGATTGCATATATTTGTTTTTTGTGTTTTTATTGAAACATTATAGTACTATATTACATACATTTTAGTTTAAGTTATATATATAATATATATTTAGATATGGAGCTAATCAAGTGAGAATAATACATTATTATGAGAAATGAGAATACTTAATATATATCATTAGATATTGATTGAACATTTAAGATTAAAAAATACATGCACGTGATTATCATAAGTTTTTATAGGTTAGCTTTTTTTTTATTAATTATTTATGTGTTAATTACTTTTACTCTTAATTAAAAATAATACATAGTGTTGTATATTAATTGTGTAAAAAACTATATACATAAATATTAAATTCATAAAATATTATATACTTATAGTAGAAATTTTTTATACTTTCAGTTAATCACTAATGAATTGTTTTTAATTATAATTAACTTTTCAAAAAAGTGATACAAATAATGATGAATAAAATACTGACTATCTATAAATATTTACATTAATATATTAATAATAGAAAAGTTTTATATAGTGACACTCAATCATTCATGATTTATTTTTAATTATTATTGATTCTTTAAAAAATAATATAAAAAATGGTGAATAATATACAGAGTTTCTATAATTATTAAATTTGGATACATATTATATTCATATTATAAAGTGGTGCCGGCTAATTAATTAATAATTGTTCCTGAAATCTATAATTAAGTCAGCTGTTGTTTGCTACTGCAATAAATATTATATATTAAAATTTAAGTTGGATATTCTACACTATAATCATGAAGATATTTTCTCAGATAGGACCATTTTTCTTTTGATTTTTTTTATTGCGCAGCTTTAGTCTATATTCAAAGAAAACGGATGGATCTAGGTAGAGATTATCAATAAGTCCTGCGTGGCCTTGCATGCGTACATTTAACATTATTATATGGGAAAAAGATATTATATTAACAATGTAAATATTTTTACACTATTACTCCATTATCTATTATTGATTTTTAGTCATCAATGACTTCTAAATAAAAGTGTTACAAATGAATAGTAGATGACGCACTGACTGTTTATAAATCTTTACACTATCAGTGTACATATTTTACACTCTTATTATATTTAACAAATTCGAACACCTATTAACTATATTAAACATGTTTTTAGTTGATTAATCTTTATGTACCAGTCACCTCTTTCAAGCTACAACTACACTTTTAGTTTTTTAACCCTTATGTAATCGGGTGTTTGAAATATGAGAAAAATATATAATGAATATATGAATTTCAGTTATATAGTATCTATCCTTAATATATAATTATCATTGATTTTTTTTTTAAAATAATTTAAATATATGATGAATAATGTGATAATTGTATATAAATATTTACTAAGAGTCTAGGTGTATTACAATGGCCCTTGATCTACATATGATATGTGAATTAGATCTTGTAATCATATTCTTACACAAGGATGTAAGTCTTATTGGTCCAACTCTGTTAACAAATTTGTATTTTCTATTCGATTTATTTTGTCTTTTACTAGCAAGTTACCTGTGCATTTGCACGGTGCGATATTTGTTGTCACATGATTAAGAACACATATTACATATGCATTCACATGATTAGGAATGTACATGTTATTCATACATTCGCATGATTAAAAACACACATGTTATGTGTTCATTTTAATGGTTAAAAACACATATGTTATCCGTACATTCGCATTGTTAATAACACACATGTTACTCGTTCATTCGTATAGTTAAGACACACATGTTACTCATATATTCGTATTGTTAAGAACACATGTGTTACTCGTACTACCAATGCAAACACAATTTTATAAAATGATTAAATATTATTATTATATCTTATTATTAAATAATATATTGGGGTAATAAACAATAGGTAGGGATGTACTTTTATCCTATGTGGAAGGATGTACATTAAGAAAGTTGAGTGTTTTAGCAAATAAAATTTTCGCTAAGGTTGTGAGATGTATCATGGAATATGTGGCAGAACCTTTTTTTTTATTATATAGTATATAAATTCGATTGTTCTATGGTCGTGAATTTGGCGCAACAATAATGTTGTCATTTAATAACCATTAAGCCATAAGTTGAAATCCTGGAAACAACATATCCATTTGTAGATACAAGACTCTATACATCTATCCTTCATAAACCCCACTAAATGTGACCATTATACATAGAGCCACTCAGCTACATCAATATTATACATCTTTCACTTCTTTCAAGCCTACAATTGGTTTAGTTGAAAAACTAAATTGATTTGCTATTTTTCTATCAAATATGGGATAAATGAACCAAAGAATGTTTGATTGTGGAATGTGTTTAATATATGAAATTTTGAACCACCTCTTTGAAATCAACTTTTTATCACCACCCTCATAAAGGTTCGGTTTTCACATATTCGATTAAGACAAAATTTATTAATCAAAATGTGAAATGAGTGATCATCCTATTCAAAAAGAACGAAGAAGATCATTGGGTAGGTGTTACAAGGTCGGAAGTCTTGGTTAGAATGTCTAGCCAAATTCAAGAGTCTCGGTCAATAGTCCTCGGTCATGGAATTCTTCCTCGGTCAGAATTGGCTTGTCATCCTCAATCAGAGTTGGCGTGTGCAGCGTGTGTTCTTCGGTTAGCTTGGCCTAGTCTCCTTAGTCATAACATGTCAGTCATGATGGGCCATCTTGGTCAGCAGACTTGGCCAAGCTAGTGCAGTAGTAGTGTCTCTATTAATTTCATGGGTCTTTATGTTTTGTCTTGGGTTTCACTTGGGCTATTGTTTCTATTTTTGTTTATGGATTATTTTGGGTTAGTTATGAGTTAGTTAATATAGTTTGGGTTTCTATTTTAAGGGTTACTTGGGTTTCAAGCTATCTTGGTTAAACTTCATTTGTATAAATAAGAGTTTTGAATCTCCTTTTATCAATGAGAAATAATTCAGATTAATCCCCTAGAGTTTTATGGTATCAAGAGCAAGTTTTTTATCGTTGTGCAAGTCATATTCTCCACTAATCAGAAACCAAGATCAACATAATCACTCCTTTTCACGAAGAAGGAATGAATATGGAAAATCCTTCCAACCTTCAGCCTGGGCATGTATTGCAATACAACTCTAGCTATAATGATATCGAAAATCTCTATTACATACATCTTGGAGAAAGTCTAGGGGCAACTCTTGTCATTCCTCCACCAGATGGGAGTAATTATGTCTCTTGGAGCACGACCATGAAGAGGGCACTATGATCCAAGAATAAATTTAAATTTGTTGATGAAACCATCAATGAGCCAAAACAGCAAGATGTAGAATATGATGCATGGAATTGTTGTAAGACAATTATCATTTCATGGATTGCAAGGTGCATATCCCCTCAAATAGGACAAAGCACCATATATATAGATAATGCTTATGAGCTATGGCAAGATTTGAAAGAGAGGTTCTCCAAGGGAGATCACTTTAGGATGTCTGATGCTCTGCAAGAATTGCACTCTATTAGACAATGGGACATAAATATCTCAGCTTACTTCACAGATTTAAAGACTCTTTGGGAAGAATTGGAGTCCTTCAGGCCAATGCCATCATGCACATGTTAACCAAGATACAACTACGACATGATCAATATTATGAAGAATTATAGAGACAATGAATATATCATATGTTTCTTAAAATGATTAAACAATGAGTTTAGTACAACAAAGGAACAAATTTTGTTGATGGAGCCGCTCCATGTGATAAACAAAGCCTTCTCATTGCTTCAAAAACAAGAAAGGCAACAAATTGGAGTGAACTCAGCAAACCCAAAGGTGTTGTTCAATAACACTGATAGGAGGATACAATCCAGCATGAACAATCCTATGCAGCATCAATGGAGATCCAAACCATCCACTCAGATAGGGGGATACACACAAGGAAGGAGCAGGGCACAAGAAGAGGCTACACCAATACAAGAACAAATGGTTCAAAATTATGCATATTTTGTGGAAGAAAAAACCACACAATTGACACATGTTACTTCAAGCATGGATTCGCACCAAATTCACAAGGAAGCAGGACAAGCCAAGAGAGTGGATTGGTAAACAGTGCATTGACAAATGATCTCACACACCTTAAGGGGATTATGGAAGGACAGAAACATAAAGAAAGAAAAAGGACAAGTTTCAATTTTGGCCCTCAACAATATGCACAATTAACCTACTCAAAAGTGTTGGTGAGTTTGAAGCTGTTAATGAGGCTGATTGTAGTCACAAGGTGAATGAGTTAAGCATGAGGCCATTTGATGCTAACAACATTGATCAAAATCAAGAAGGACATGAGCTCACATGTACCACTTCACTCTAGATTTTGGACACATGGGCAATTGATCATGTATGCCTTGATTTGTACATATTTAATGATTTCCATAAGATCAAACCTATTATTGTGAGCCTACCAAATTGCTCTTCTGTTCAGGCAAATTTTGCAGGGACAATCACTTTTTTTGAACACTTTATATTGCATGATGTTTTCTTCATACGTGAATTTGCTTTGAATTTGATTTCTATATATAAGCTCATTGGATCCATGAGGTATAAGCTAATCTTTGATGATTTACAATGTCAAAATCAAGATATGACTACCTTGAAGGTGATTGGACATACTAAAGTGATGAATAGCTTGTATGTGCTTAAGAAAGTAACAAATAAAAGGATTGCTCTATGTAATAATATGAACACTACTATGACTATTCCTTTCTTTGATTTGTGACACTTTAGGCTAGGTCACCCATCATCCTCCATAATTATACTATTTTCAAAGATTTTAGCTAAGTACATTTTGATTCAAATAAAGCTTGTAATTACTATTATATTGGCAGCAGACTAAACTCCCTTTTTCTAATTGCATGAATAAAAGTGTTGGTTGTTTTGAATTGATTCACATGGATATATAGGGTCCTATTTCTAGCACTTCCATACATGGGCATTGGTACATTCTTACTATTGTAGATGACTATAGTAGGCACACTTGGATTGACTTAATGAAATCTAAAGGTGATGCTAGATCCTTGATGCAACAATTTTTCAGGATGATTCAGACCCAACATAACAAAATAGTGAAAGTCATAAGAATAGATAATGAGGCAAGGTTCAATTTACCAATTATCTTTGGGTAACTAGGAATTATATATCAGACCTCGTGTGTTGATACACCTCAACAAAATTTTGTTGTTGAGAGAAAACATAGGCATTTTTTAAATGTAACAAAAACTCTCATGTTCTAATCAGGATTGCCTAGAGCCTACTAGTCTTATGTTGTGTCTCATGCAGCATACCTCATAAACAGAATTCCTACACATGTTCTCAAGAACAAATCTCTCTATGAGTTACTCAACAAGTTTAAGCCCAACTTAGATGAACTAAGAGTCTTTGGATTCTATTGTTTTGCATCTACCTTGACTCATCATAGGACCAAACTAGATCCCAGGGCTAGGAAATGTGTTTTCATAGGATACAAAAGTGGAAGAAAAAGGTATGTTGTCCTAGATCTCCATACTAGAGAAATTTCTATATCCAAGTATGTGCTTTTTCATGAAAGCATATTTCCTTATCAATCAAAGCAACAAGGTGAGCATCGGATAGATGACACTTACAACAATGATTTAGGTATTTTCTTAGATCCTCATACCTTTGGACCATAAAAGATCAATTCCAATAGTCCTAGACAAGTCCATTCTAAGGAAGAGATAAACAAACTTTGAATTCAAACACTTCTAAGGTCAATCAAGGAACATAAAACATCATATAATTGAGGATATCAAACATAGTAAGACAACCTCCACCTATTTATAAGACTTCCATTGCAACCTACATGGTGCTTAAAGCTTAATGAAATGATACAATGTGTGTCATCCTCTAGGTTCTATTCTATCCTATAAAGCCATATCTAGATCACACCTTCATTATGCCCTTAGCATCACCATTCATAATGAGCCTAGACACTTTACCAGGCCATTCAAGAATCTCATTGGATATAAGACATGCATGAAGAGCTAAATGCTCTTGAGCTTAAGAATACTTGAGCATTGTGGATCTGCCACCTAATAAGGTCTCTATAGGGTCTAAGTGGGTTTAACAATTAAGTATAAGTCCGATGATACCATTGGGAGATACAAATCTAGGTTGGTGGCAAATGGTATAACCAAACAAATGGCCTTGACTATTTTGATACTTTTGTACTTGTGGTTAAGTTAATCAGTATTAGGATTCTCTTATCCATAGCAACCTCATAAGGTTGGATGATACATCAATTAGATGTAAATAATGCCTTTTTGCATGGTGATCTTAATGAAGATGTGTACATGGACATACTTCAAGGTGTTATTTGCTAAGCCAAATAAAGTTTGTAAGCTTCATAAGTCACTTTATGGGTTAAAACAGGCTGGAAGGTAATGGTTTACCAAATTGTCTAATTCATTAAAAGAGCTAGGATATGCCCAATCTAGTCATGACCATTCTTTGTTCACTAAGAATTCTAATCAATACTTTATTGATCTTCTTATTTATGTGGATGACTTAGTATTATCTGGAAATAATATGCATGAGATTTGTTAGTCAAGTAGCATCTTGATAAACAATTCAAGATAAAGGACCTTGGTAGTTTGAAATACTTCCTAGGATTAGAGGTGACCAGGTCCAAATCTGGCATAACCCTTTGTCAAAGAAAGTATCCCCTTGACATCCTTTCTGATACTGGTTTTCTAGCAGCTAAACCAGTGCCAACTCCCATTGTGAAAACCACAAAATTACACCAAGATAATGCACCTTGCTTTGAAGATCCCTCTTTATATAGGATAATGGTAGGTAGATTGATTTGTTTAACAAATACTAGGACATATATTACTTATGTTGTCCATCAACTTAACCAAATTATGGCAAAACCTACTATTATACACTATAAAGCCTTAACTCGAGTTTTTAGATATATCAAAGGAAGTCCAGGTCAAGAGATTTTCTACTCTTTTGCATCTCCTCTTTAGCTAAAGGCATTTGGTGACTCAGATTGGGCAGCTTGAATGATTCAAGGAAATCTATAACATGGTGATGTGTCTTTCTTATAAACTCATTGGTCTCGTGGAAATCAAAGAAGTAGACAACGATGACTCGTTTATCTTCACAAGCAAAATATCATGCATTAGCTACCACTTCACGTGAGATACAATGGCTCACTTACTTATTGGAAAGTTTCAGAATAACCTACATCAAACATGTCATTCTTTACTGTGGTAATGAGTCAGGTAGGCATATAGCAGCAAACTCGGTTTTCGAGGAAGAACAAAGCATATCAACATTGATTTCCATATTGTTAGAGAGATGCTTCAATCAAAGCTTTTCCATATCCTTCATATAGCTTCATCATATCAGATAGTAGACATTCTCATAAAGACATTGAATTTGTCCCATTTCAAGCTCTTATTGAACAAGCTGGGATTAGTGAATATTTATTCTCCAGCTTGTGGAGGACTATTGAAAGAGAATGAAGAAAATCATTGGGTTGGTGTTACAAGGTTAGAAGTCTCGGTCAAAAGGTCTGGCGAAATTCAGGAGTCTCAATCAATACCCCTTGGTCATGGAATTCTTCCTTGGTCATAATTGGCATGTCTTCCTCTGTCAGAGTTGGCGTGTGAGGTGTGTGTCCTTCGGTTAGCTTGGCTTAGTCTCCTTGGTCATAATATGTCGGTCACGACGGGCCATCCTAGTCAACAAACTTGGCCAAGCTGGTTCAACAATAGTATCTCTATTAATTTCATGGGTCTTTATGTTTTGTCTTGGGTTTCACTTGGGCTATTGTTTCTATTTTTATTTATGGATTATTTTGGTTAGTTATGAGTTAGTTAATATTGTTGGGGTTTCTATTTTTAGGGTTGCTTGGGTTTCAAGCTAACTTGGTTAAACTTCATTTGTATAAATAGGAGTTTTGAATCACCTAGAGTTTTACATCCTCTCTCATCATACTATGACATTCGGACTTATCAAAAATTTGAACTCAAAATATTTTAATTTTTGTTATTAATAATTATTATAGAACTTATGTTTAAAATTGACACTTTATATAAATACATTAAGGCTTTGTTTGAGAGTTTAGTTTTTGAGGAGAAAGGAAGAAATGACTTTAAAATTTTATTCATTGTTTGGGAGTTAAATGAAAGAGGGGCGAAGATTTTGAAGGATTTCTAGAGTTCTCCAAAATACATCATGTGCATATTTTCATAGTTCCTTCAATTTGTGATTTTTCTAGAGATAAAATGTCAAAAATCATAATTGCTTCCCATCAAGTGATGTAATTATATTTTTGTTCATTTCTCGTAATTAATTACATTTTTAAAGGAAAAAAAATTGCATTATTATTATTTTTGTTTCTCTCTCATCTAAATTTCATACTTCCAAACAACTTAGTGAATTGTGTTCCTTTCTCCCTCCTTTCCTCTTCATTCTTAGTTATTGATTTTTCTCATTCCTTTTTCTCCTAACTCCCAAATAAATCAAAAGTTGTTGTTACTTTTTGTTATATATCGAGAGGATCGTAAATTATCTCATTGCTTGGCTCTATGCAAAGTATCAATTCTTTGCCAAAAACGTTGTTTACTTGATAATGTAGAATCGAATATTTGAACGAACGAGTCATGAACCATGTTTTCTAAATTATCAGTAACAAAAATAATTATTAGGGTATGTTACACTCTATCCTTTGAGGTTAATTAAAAAATGCTCAAACCTTAATTTGTTTAAAAAGCACTTTGTTAAAACTTAAAATGGACCAAAATTTTAAATTAGAAGATATAATATTTCATTTGTAGTAACTTTGGTTCGATTTACCATATCCTCTAAACAATTAACTTTTAAATAAATAAATAACTTAAATTTTTTGTCAACCTGAATTAGATGTCTTCTGATTTTTGTCACTGTATCATAGCCCTTCTAATTTAGTTTATTTTGAGTTTAGGCTATGTTATTAGCTATGCTTTTTTAAATGTTGATGTGAAATAGACGAAAACCAATTATAAATATATTATTATATGAATTAAGGTGAAACCATTAACAGGTTATAAGGATAAAATCCAAAGCAAAAATGTGTAAGAGACACAATATATACTATCTAACACTATGTGCATGTATGTTAAATTCTGTATTTAGATCAAGATCATATTTATATATGGTTATAATTTGAGATTATAAACTGAAAACAAAAAACAATACATAATTAAGAGGCGAGAAATTGTTTTTTTGTTCCTACCCACGTGATTTTATTTTATTGGGGTGGTCACGAGCTTCAAGTTAAGAAGCTGCCTAAAAGTTAACGAATACTAGAACCTAGAAGAGACATGTCTAAGATCTGGATCACCCCATTGAGGCTTAGTAAGGTCTAAGATCTGATCTATATGGTAGCTTATAAGAGAAGACTTCCTTAAAAGGTATTTTAGAGTCGCCATAAGCTTAGACACTAAGTTGCGAGAGTAATTGATTCAAAGGAAGGGAACATTGCCTCAACCATGACATCAGTGGACCTTTCATCAACGAGTACTAGAACTTAGAAGAGACATGTCTAAGATCTGGATCACCTCATTGAGGCTTAGTAAGTTATAAGATCTGACTGATAGCTTATAAGATAAGACTTCCTTAAAAGGTATCTTAGAGTCGCCATAAGCTTAGACACTAGGTTGCGAGAGTAATTGATTCAAAGGATGGGAACATTGCCTCAACCATGACATCAGTGGACCTTTCATCAACCTAAGGTAAACTTATCACATTTAGTATGAATAGAGGTAATTACACAATAAGCATTATATTCTCTCACTTCTCTCTACCTCACCCTCTCTAGCATATAATTGTCTATACTAACTTGAACATCAGATTGACTTTTCAGATACATACCTAAAACGATATAAGGCTCGATTTATTATTTAACACTGTCCAAACACTCTAAGGTCAATCCTCAGCATTGTTAAAGCTAAATCATCTAACCACCACAAGCATAAATATAAAAATCAAGTTCATCACCATAACGAGATTGAGACCAACAATAACCCACCAAAATCAATCATCATCCTATCATCTATAATCTCCCCAACCCATGATGCCTTGACTATGGGGCTAATGTTTTTCAAGAAATTTGAGAGGTTGTAAATTTGGTTGAGACTAAACATTGCTTAGTTTCTAATCTAACAATTGTCTTGATTTTTAATAATCACCTACCTTAGATACTTTGGTTTAACACATTCAATTAACAATGGCCTTACTATACCTTGATCACTAGTTCTTCAACTTGTTTCTTAGAACATTTGGTGAATCAATGAAGCTATAATGCTTAGACATTTAGATCATTTAGATCATTTACATAGTTTTCCCGTGAAGCTATACTATACCTTTTATTCAATGATAACGTCTTTCTAATTTTTTATACGAAATAAACTATTTTTTTACCTTAAGAAATGGTCTTAGTTTTTTTTTATTTTCTGTTTTATTATGACAAATCATCATTTAGTGGCTTGCTGTACTAACTTTCCTTAATTGAAAATAAAAGCCATCGCTTGGCGGGCATTATAATCAATTATTTTTCTAATGTAGAACGAGTCCTAGTTATTTTTTGTCTCCTTCCTCTCAGCTTTTAGCTTAATTTTACAATAAGCATATATGTACTTTATTTAATAATATCAGATTTTAAAATTAATTTTAATAATATCAAATTTCAAAAAAGAAAAAGAGTGGTTGCAATAGTGTGAAGAAAAATCCCAGGCCAGAAGCGTTCAACCACATACATCTTTTATTGCAGCTATAGGTACACGTGTGTTTTTAAACCAACTCTCACCACTTAAACATTGAATTTTCGATGGATATATCCTCAAACTATAAATAATTTGTGATTTTAACATTTTATATTTTACAATCTCTTTATTAGTAAATCAAATTATCTTCATCTTTTATTTATTTTTTATCTTTTAACACGTGTCTCAAAAAATTCCAATTTTTTTGTCGGAATAACATTTTTTATGAAAATAAATATATGCACTAACATTGTATGAATTCTATATATTATCATTACGTTATTCAACATATAAATGATATAGTGTTTGTCAATAAATTTTTATAACAATATATATACTACTCTTTTTTATATACAGAATCCAACATATACAATATCATTTCTGTTTCTTGTCCTCTCCTTAATTAAATAACTGCACACATATAGAATAAACCACACATCTATATATATAGTACCATTCAGCAATTACATCAATTAATGGATTAATTGTACATCACATATTCCCATACTGCTCTGTGGTTTGTTCTTATTCTCTCACTTTCATTACAATCCTCAGCATATTTGCATGTTGGTTTCTAGCTCAACTTGTCCATCAGCTGAGACGCTAGTGAGAAGTGTAGTAATAAAAACAGTTTCTCTCAATCTGGGTATTGCACCTGGCCTCATTAGAATGAAACTCGATCCTCTCTAGTATTAGAGGATCTAGTATAAGAGATTATGACATGTGATCTTAAAAAAAATAACGATACAAATTTTAAATTATTTTTAAATTAAAAATATTATAAATTATGAAAACCAATCTGAACTTCACATTGTAATACTGGATCATCCACCAAAGAGGATCCCAGCAGTGTTAAAATGCATTTGCATGGCAGATTTGTGAGGTTAGGTTCAAAATGACTTTCTAAAATCCAAAATTTCATTTTTCAACAAGTAACTGGTTCTTAATTTTCAATTTTCATGTTCATATTTCCCTGGTAGATATATAATATTTCAACTTATCAATTATTGGCTAGATTATTGCTACCAAGTTTCTAAAATTGTCATGTCCTGTATATATAGGGTTGTGATGGTTCAATGCTACAATATTTGATACTGCATAGTTTAAAAACAAATTTTTTTACCCAACCAAACATAAATATAAATTATCAATAAAAATACATATTTTTGCTCAACCAAACATTAAAAAAAAAAGTTGCAACATCAACATACTACAAAAGTTTATATAGCAAGAACCATCAGTCAATGTAACATTACATGACAATTATGAATTAACTACATCGTAACATATTGGAAAACTTATATACAATATTTGATTATGAGTAGTGGAAAATCCTCAAATCAAAAATAAGGACGTGATGGAATATCAGTGGAGTGACATGAACCAAGATAAAACCTACATATTATTTCTTTCCCCCCCTTAAATCTTTAATTTTTTGATTATTTGATTTTATTAGTTTGTAATACATCATCATTCATTATTATTTTGAATTTAAGCTTCATCTTTATTAAGATCTTGATTTGTTCTTGACACAATTTGATTCAATTGATTTTTAGTTTTGTGATGGTAATTGGTCCATAAAGTGATTATCAATCAATTATTAGAAGCATAATTATTTATGGACATGTTTGAACTATCTCATGTTTTGAGCTTTAGTATGCATGAGTACTTGTTGATGATTATTCTAGATTAACATGGACATAGTTTGCTCGTCTTTATTAAAAATTATGTAGTCACTCAAAAAGCTTGGTAAGGTTATCCAAAAAAAAAAGCATTAATATTGTATTTACCTGTGGTGGTTATGATGGTGAGTTTGAGAATCATGAATTTGACATATATTGTGAGTAGGGGTGACAAAATTATCCATAATCCAAAATTCATCTAAATTCATCCAAATTAAATCTATCCGTTAGAACTAATGGATTTAAATGGATATAATCCAATGGATGGATTCAAATCCATCCATTATATCCAATGGATATCCATGGTTATATCCATTTGGATGGATAACCAATCCATCCAAAAAAATAAAAATAAAAACAAATTTTTTTTTCCAATTAATTCAATATTAATATAAAAAATATCTCACCTTTCGAAGCACAATCCCACACACATTACAAAAGTTGAAAATTGCAATTGTGATTTTAAAAAGTGCTTATCAAAAAAGTATAAACGATTTCGGTCTTAGTGCTTTACCCCAACATCTTAATGCAAAGTATAAATATATCATTTTGGTATTGACTAATGTGATAATATAATAACAAAATTAAATATTTCAGGAAGATGAACTGTTGCATACAACTTATAGAAGTCCCAATTATTAGGGGTGTAAGCGGTTCTGGTTTAAACCGTAAAACTAATGAAACTGAACCATAAAATGCGATTCGGTTCAGTTCCGCGGTTCGGTTCAGTTTTTTTATATTTTGAACCATAAGTTCGGTTCGGTTCACGGTTTTGTAAATTTTGGAACCATTAGAACCGAACCGAACCGCATATTAAAAAATAATTTTATTTTATATTTGGATGATTAAGCTTTACAGTTATGAGATAAAATATGATTAAGAATTTAGGATTATTAATAAAATAGTCTATAAATAAGAGGCAAATGGAAAAAATAAATTAATAAACAAACCTAAATATCTATTATCTCTATTATTCATTGAAAAGATAGAAAGAAAATTAAAAAAACTAGTATACATTTTGTCACTATTCAGAGATGAAATTAATCAAATAAAGAAATTAAAGAACTAAAAGAAAATAAATAAA
>NC_032019.1:15050501-15053089 GCF_001865875.1 Lupinus angustifolius | reverse complement strand
AGTTTGTAGTGCGTTGAGATGTTGAATTATTATTGTTTTACTAGAAAGAGTATTAAATATTTTATTATTAACGTATTTAGTATTCATTTAGTTGACTTTATACTTTGCAAATTATGTTCAACTATTTCTTAAATGATTTTCTTTAAATAAGTTGAAAAACTGCGGAATCGAACCACTAATGAACGGTTCGATTCCTAAATAAAATTTACGGTTAATCAAACCGAACCATATCTTTGTGTTCGATTCGGTCATTAAATTGCTTCAAAAAATGAATCAGACTTTTACACCCCTACCAATTATGTTGCACAAGAGATTCTTGCTACTAAGAGTGCTTTTAAAAAATTTTCACAAATTCACCTTTTTAAAATTGCTTATAAAAAAACACTTTTTAAAAGTGTTTGTTAAGAAAAATATTTTTTAAGATTGATATTTAAAAATGCTTTATTAAATAATATTATTTAAAAGATTTTTTTTCTTTAAATTGCTTTATTAAAATGTTTTGTTCAAATTAAAAAAAAAATGGGTTCGGGATATCCATCCATCCAATCCATTAAAATGGATACATGGATAAAATGGATGGATTGAAATCCATTGGATATGGATGGATTGGATAATTTAAAAATGTGATGTAATGAATTTATTTGGATTGGTGGATAGTTTTCTATCCATCCATTGGGATCCAAATCCAAACTCATCCAATTGCCACCCCTAATTCAAACGAGACCATTGAGGTGAAGGATATGGACAGGGAGGAAGTTTCCACAGCTCCCGCATCCATCCCCATCATGGAAATGAGTACTAGTGCCAAGGGGTCGCGTTTGGCTGGTGGAAAACTCTTTGCATTTTTCCAGACCTTACTTGGGAGCTCGCTGAAGATCATTTAGGGATTTATCTAACGCACCAAATGTTGGCCAGGAACTACAAAATCTTCATATTGATTCATCTAGACTTGTTCTTTCAATTCCACACTTCCCCAATAGGAGGGCACTCGGGGATCTATAGAACTTATAGGAGGATGGCACAATCGCTTTTCTAGATTGGCATGAAGGGGACAATAACAAAGTTTTTAGCAGCCTACCATGTGTGCCAAGTGAACAAATATTTGGCCTCTTCTCCTACATGGTTGCTACAACCACTACCTATACCTAATGCCATTTGGGAGGAGCTCAACATGGATTTTATTGTAGGTCTTCCCAAATCCAAAGGTTTTGATGTGGTGTTAGTTTTGGTGGATAGGCTAAGCAAATATGTTCATTTTATCCTAATCAAACACCTCTATTCCGCTAGATCCATTGTGAAAGTGTTTGTTAAGGAAGTCATTCGGCTTCATGGAGTCCTCATTTCTATTGTCAGTGATAGAGATCCTACTTTCATGAATAATTTCTGGTAGGAGCTTTTCAGGTTATAGGGCACTACATTAAAAATGAGCATGGCATATCACCTGGAATCGGATGGGCAGACCAAGGTTCTCAATAGAACTTCGTAGACTTATTTAAGGTGATTCTGTTCAGAACAACCCAAAGCTTGGGCAGAATGCATTCCTTGGGTGGAGTATTGGTACAACACTACATTCCAAAGTGCAGCTCACTACACTCCCTTTAAGGTAGTATAGGAAAGGCCTTTCCCTTCCCTATCTAGATTTGTACCGGGAAAAGTTTTGGTTGAAGCGGTGGCCCAAGATTTAATTAATAGAGATGAAGCTTTGAAGCAACTCAAGTTTCTTTTGCAGAGGATGTAGAACCAAATGACACATTATGCAAACTTGCACAGAAAGACATCTTCAATTCAGATTGGGGATTGGGTCTATCTTAAGATCGGGTCGCATAGACAAAATTCTTTACCTACCAAGCTGCATCATAAGCTATATGCGAGATACTATGGACCCTACTTGGTTTTAAAATAAGTTGGAATTGTAGGCTTTAAATTATAGCTTCCAGAACAGTCACATATTCACTAGTTTTTCATGTCTCTCACTTGAAAAAGGCAATAGCATACCATCAAGTAGAGCCAGATCTGCTAACAGAATTTCAAGGCACTGCAGAAATCTATCAACCCTCTAAGATTTTGGATTCGCGTACAAGTAATCGAGCGAGTTCCGAGATTTCACAAGTGTTGGTGCAATGGCAAGGGAAGCCTCAGGAAGAAGCCACTTGGGAAGATACCTCTTCCATCAACAATCAATTTCCAAACCTTGTAAGATGAGAGATTACCTTACAATGTCGTCATATGGGATGTTGCTCTGTTATCCATATACCACTCTCGTTAGGAACATTGACCAATATTGTATGCATTGCAGCTTCGATATTTGTTGGGGCAAGAGACGTAGAACTAACGATGGGGGCCTGAGGGTATTGGCCCAAAATTCCTTGTTGTTTCACTAGACCATTCAAACTAGGGGTGGCAAAATTATCCATAATCCAAAATCCATCCAAATCCATTCGTTAGAACTAATGGATTTAAATGGATATAATCCAATGGATGATGTTGATAATGGATGGATTCAAATCCATCAATTATATCCAATGGATATCCATGGTTATATCCATTTGGATAGATAACCAATCCATCCAAAAAAATAAAAATAAAAA
>NC_032019.1:15050048-15050401 GCF_001865875.1 Lupinus angustifolius | reverse complement strand
AATCTCTGTTCTTTCCTTTTCTTACACTCTAAGCAATGAAGAAACACTCAATCTTTAACAGTGATAAGACACCACGAGATTCCCGTTACAACAATTATATAACAATTACAAGAGTAAAATAAAGCTATTACAAAGCTCAAATATAACAAGAAGGCTTTACTCTAATGCACATCTTATACAAACTCATGTGAAATGACAAGTATTAGTTATGAAAACAGAAGTTACAGAATCATAAAACTTCATGAAAAAGCATCAAAGATATGCATGAACATGTGAGGGAAAACATGAGAAATTATAACATGAAATGCACTCAATCCTAAAGCAAGGAATCTCTCATTTCTAAACTCACTAAT
>NC_032019.1:15048588-15049948 GCF_001865875.1 Lupinus angustifolius | reverse complement strand
CTGTTTTTCAGTTTTTCAGTTCCAACAACTTAACAAACAGTTAGGTTAATCGATTAACGTAATGCCTTAATCGATTAACAGCATTTTAAAAACGTGTTCCAGTAGCAACCACTTTACGCAACAGTTGGGTTAATCGATTAAAGGATTGGTTAATCGATTAAAAGCAATTAAAATGTGTATCTTTAAATACAAAACATCAAATATGTTGTGCACTTAGTTAATACATGTTTAACACTTAGTTTATGCCTAGAGTGCACGTATACATGTATTTATGTAATGCATGAACATATTATGAATGACATATCTCATGGATGGAATGATTTAAAAGATATATGCATATGAGACATGTATTAGGTGCCCTAAGCCTTCGACTAAACTTAAACTAGAATCTAGTCTAAGCCTAGTACCAAATAAAGACTTAAGCACGTTGATTTGTTGGTGATCTTCAAGCTCTTTTAGGCACAAGTTGTCCTCATCAAAACCATGACATACAAGGAGAGCTTTCCAAAGTGTTCCTCTTAACATGCACACTTTCACCTTCTTGGTCTTCCACACGATCGGCAGGTCCTGATGCACATCTTGGACAATTTGCTATGCTTCTTCTTCTTTTTCCTAGTCCATGTCCTTAGAGTATGCTTCTTCTAAAGCACCTGCGACATCATCAGAAAATACCTTCCTCTTCTCTTTTGGAGAAGATTCATCAAAATGGACATGCACAAACTCTTCTACTTGCATTGAATATTTATTAAAGGCTCGATAAACTTTACTATTAATGAATTAATTTGGGTTTTAACAAATTAACCTGTTTCGTTTTTCGGTAAATTGAACAAATGTGCTTGATTTGACAAAAAAATAGCTAATAGGAAATGAGAATGGCATACAAGATTTAATCAAATATTAAGCAATGTTACCAATATCAAATCTCATATGATCAAGAACCATTCACTAAAGCAGATAAGCTATTCGAAATAATTAAAGCAAAAACAAAAAACATTAGCATAAAACTCCCTAACTACTAGAGCAGGGTAGACACGTCCCTTTAATTCCAAAAACTGAACGGCTCCTTGAGCCTCCATATCATGCGGAAAACTAAAATTTTGTTCCGCTAACCAGGTTAAATCAGCATACTTGACGTAGGTAGGTTTGCGACCTTGAAATTTCGCCAAGCGGGTCTCTTGCAATATGAGGGAATAGTAGGGGTCACCGCGATCCCGAATAGAAGGTGAGTCGGTTTCCCTTCTTCGTATGCGAGTAGCTGTAGTCTTGACCCGTTTTGGACGACTTTGCTCCATTATATGTGTTGAACCCGAAACTGAGATGGATGAGCAGAGGAGGCAAAGCTTAACCTAGGGTTTGGATT
>NC_032019.1:15048189-15048488 GCF_001865875.1 Lupinus angustifolius | reverse complement strand
TACTTAATCCTATTGCACTTGGATTAGTTTGGTTACTGTTTCAGAGACTTAAAGGACAGTGAGGTTGCGAGAGTGTCGAAAAAAAGTACAGAACCGAGACACTATCTGCCTTTAACGTACTGGTTTTAATCGATTAACGGGATGTTTTAATCGATTAAAACAGTGTAAAATTTGAATTTTCAAAAAAAGTTGCCCAAGTAATCGATTAACGGGCTGTTTAATCGATTAAATCAGTAAAAAATTTGAATTTTCAAAAATTAAGCCCAGGTAATCGATTAACCATTGGCATAATCGATTAA
>NC_032019.1:14989994-15048089 GCF_001865875.1 Lupinus angustifolius | reverse complement strand
ATACACCTAATACAAGATCATGCAACATGCAATGTATTAGTATGAAAACAGAAGTTACAGAATCAAAATAAAACTTCATGAAAAGCATCAATAATATGCATGAACATGTGAGGGAAAATATGAGAAATTACAACATGAGATGCACTCAATCCTAAAGCATAGAATCTCTCCTTTCTAAACTCACAAATGCACTAAAAACTAGATGCAACAAATATCACGTAAAATGCTCTAACTCTCTAAGAAATGCAACATGCAACTTATGAGATCAATTCTGAAAACGCAGTACATGATTTCCAAAATACATGATTAAATGGTAAAGTACTTATATGATATATGCTCATGCAATACATGATTTCCAAAATATAATATCTTTAATGCACAAAATCCATGTATTCAAATGCATGGACCTAATTATCATATATCTCTAGATGATGTCTCATTTTAGTGCATTAATTTCTTGATTAAATCTTGTCAGACTCACACCTAGGTTTACCTAACCTAGACTCAATATCTATGACAAACATCTTAGACTTCTAAAAAGATAAAGAATTATAACATAAGTCTAATAAGACACCACTTGAGCCATCGACATGTTGATTGTTGAGACATCTTCAAACTTTAACTAACTCATTGTCTTCATCAAAACATAGGCAAAATATTGTTAATGCAATCATTGACACTTTGCACTTTCAATATTATATAGGTTACTACTAACACTAATTTGTGCAAGAAATTTCAAAGTTTATGAGAAGAAAAATTAAAATGTCTATGATAATATAATTAGATTTTTTTTAGAACTACATATCAAATAATTGGTTTGTGGTACTTTTGTCAATCAAGATAAATATTGAAAAAAGTTAAGGAGGTTTGAAATGATTGAAGTTAAGGAGGCTAAGTCATAAAACTACTTGAAACATGATACTACTTGGACAATGATGGAAAAAATATCACAATTTAATTGGTTCGTTATTGTATTTGTTTTTTTGGTAGACCCAATAATATGTTTAGTATATGTATGTGGGTCAATATCAAGCTAATTCAAAGGAGTCATATTTATCTATTGAGCACCAAAAAGATACTAAAATATCTTAAAGGAACTACAAATATGAGATTAAGGTATTCTAAGGATAATATCTTGACTTTACCATATGCAAATTGAATGGGAAAAGTGCTAATGATACTTACCACTTGCTAGGAAACTCTTTACTTTCTAATCATCGTACCAAAAAATAATCTTGTGCTCAAATCTTAGGGATAAAATAATAATTGGAAGATTAAGATCTAAAACTTGATCCTATTCCAATCAAATTTGACATATTAGAGTAGTTAACCTAACTAAAAATCTCATTTTGCATTCAACAACAAAACATCACTCGGATTCTCCTCGGGTGGATCAAAGCATATTGGCTTGCTTGCGAAAGAACTTATAGTAACTAGATGGTTGGTTGACATGTGTCTGGCTAGCAAAGAACCCGACAAAAACTAGTACAATAGCGCCCTAGGCTATTTGATATAGTATAGCCGCAGAGACTACTTGCATTAGGGCATAGAAAGTAGACATTATTTCTTAAGAAATCATGTGCAAAATTTATTGTATTTGTTGAACTTCAAGACAATTAGTTAATATTTTTTATACACCTCTTCCACTATTATATTTATATTTATATATATATATATATATTCTTATTTATTAGAAAATAATTATGATTTCTTGATGAAAACTATGTGATCGAATTGTTTTAAAGTTTTAACAATTTAACTTCAATTTACATGACTTCATGTTTGTATACTTATTTATAGGTTTTGTTTGAAATTTATGTTTATTTCATTGTTTCTTTGTGTTGAGTTTATTCAAGTGTGAAGTCTCACATTGGATATGCGGAGAGAAGTGAAAGAGTTTATAAGTAGGAAAGACTTATGAAACTAATCCCTTAAGATTTTGGTTCAAGACATGGTGTATCATTTGTGGCTCTACACTCTTCCCATACCCTGATAACAATGGAACTCCCCAATGGTTGAAGGCTCTCCCGTTGCTGTTTAGTCCAGCAGTTTGATTAGAGGTTTGTTAATTGATCAATTTCTAATGAAATGAATGAAAATTACTCCATTTAGCTAAAAATAAATCACCATTTGTGTCATAAATCAATTATGTATGTGCCATATCATTAAAAGTCTTTAATTTTTTTATAAAAAAATATTCAAAATGTCACATTAAAACAGCATCAAAATGAAAGTCGAATCCAATATTCACATTAAAGGTACACTCATTTCTATTTGTGTTAAAATGGAAATAAAGTCTCAAGCCCATAACCCCATGTTGAGTGATGTACAATGAAAAATGGGCCAATGGGACTAAAAATGTCCCAATTATCGTGACATAAACAGTGCATTGGAATTTGCATGGTGCATGAGTGCGTGGTGATTTTTGAATAGTGAAATGGTGTTATGGTAATAAGGAGTAAAAAGAAAGAGTTTGTTTTTGGTGGCAAAAGAAGAGTGGATAATGAAACATATATAGCTGGAGAATGGAGATTACAGAAAAGTGGCACTCAAGTACGGAAAGTTAATGGGTCCCCTCACAGACCCTTCTCTACTCTACTTCAGCGCGTCCCAGATTCTTACACTATAAAACTATAGAATTAATATTAATTTACACTCACATCTTATAGTAATGTTTATATTTAAAATATTAACTTACATTTCCTATAAATATATTCACAAGATACCAATATAATCAATATAAAAATTGTATGCAATAACACTCTAATTATATAAGAGTATTTTACATTATTTTGTATCATTTATTAATTATATTCAATTATTACTGACTCTTAAATATAAATAAATAAATAATAAATAATTATTGATTATATACTCTATATATTTAAATTAGAGATAATTCGTATGTTTGGGAAAATGAACCAACTTTAGAAAATCTCACAGCAGGCCTGGATTATGAATATTCCAACATCTTGCATTCACTCAATTTTCTCCTCATTGAAGCAACTATAGAAAATCTCACAGCAGGCCTAGATAATGAATATTCCTACATCTTTTATTCACTCATTTTTCTCCTTATTCTAAAATTAATTACAGAAAATATTAAATAAATAAGAAAGTCAATGACATTTTTTTATTCTTTTTTAATAATAAGTATGACAATTTATAGAAAAAAGCTCTAGAGGATTTTAGTATTTTTCATACTGTTACCATTGGTCTGTCACTTTTAGGTTTTAATTAACATATATTAAGTGTTGAAAAAATAATATACAGTTTTGTATAAAATTGTTGCATAAGATATCTCCCGTGGTGGTTAAATGAAGTTGAATGGCTAAAGAGATACATGGTACACTACACAATTGTGTAGCCAAATACCATTGCATGAATACACAAAGCCCCCAAGGTAATTACTCGTGTTGATTTTAATTATTGATTTCACAAATAAAATTCCTAACTTTATTTATTTATCAATGATTTTTTCAAGAATTGCAAGATTCTAGTAGTAGAGAGTTTTTTGAGTTATGTAAAGTAAAAAGTAATATGGTGATATGAAATAACTAATGAGCCATATGATACAACTAACACAATTGCATAATTAGACATGTTCTCAGACTAATGTTTTGTTCGCATTAAATCGACTTTAAATATGAAATTTCAGCAGAAAATAAAGAAATTTTTTATGAAGAATTGATGAGTTTAATATATTGAAAGTGATACTCATTCACTCTTTATAGATTGATACTTAACGTTATATATAAAGTTTAATAAATAATATAAAAAATTGGTATATATCGACTAAAATATTTACATATTATTTTTCAGAATTAATCACGTTAACCATTTTTCACTATAACATTTATCAGACTATATACCAAGCTTTCAGTTTATTGTTACTTGCAACATGTGTGGAATTTGAGAGAAATAAATAAATTGAAGGCAAAAGAAGTGATGAATAAAGATAAACCGGCGTAAAAAGTATAATTTGATTATCCCAACAAAATATTTAGTTCAATAAAAAATATCTAATAAAAAGATATAAGAGACATTTGTTACTATTTTGACTTTATCCCATATAAGACACATTTGTTAATTTTCAGATTATATAGATAGTACTATCACTTATTTTCCTACTTTATTTGTCTCAATTTTAATAAATTTCTTTGTTGATAAAAAAACATAGAATTATGTGAATTAAATGTAATTTAACTTATTAAAAATAAATTTTTTAAATAACTCATTTAGAGTATATAAATAGAATTTAATCACATGTTATAAAAAATACATGAAAATATATAATAGGAAAATGTTAATTATTGGAGGTAATCTTAGTCAACTCGTATAAGATCACTATAATTAATAAAACTATCTCATAAGGTAATTAGCATAATTTCGTTACTAGGAACAGACACCTAGTTAAACCTAAGTTAATCATGAATAAAAATGCTTATACATATTTATGATCCCATTTTTCACATACTCTGATTAACCCTCTACATTTTTATTTTGGTAATGCTTTTCCTATTTTCCTTGAAATAAATCTAGTAGCCCTCTAATTTTGTAGTAATTTTTTATCATACACATTAAATAATATATTAACTATAAGACAAAATGCTAATTAATCCAGTCTTCCACTAAGACAATATCATCCACACAAAAGTATGCATTTGATACCAATTATTGAATATGCTTAGTAAATACAACTAAAACCAATGCAAACAAGTATGCGTTAAATCGTAAAATCTTTTGAAACTTTATCTTTTATTCTTATGTGGATTTTGGTTCCATCATACGTATCCTTTTATTACTTGAATGTAGATAATTTGAACACTCATCTTATATTAATATTCAATTGAACACATACCAAAGTTTAATGATCATATGTTCATGCTCAATTGATCACAAACTCATAATATAATGATTTTTTTAATTGTTTGATATGCTAGAAAATGGAGAGAAAAATACGATTATAATTAATAATGAACATGTCATAGATAGAAAGATAAAGGTATGAATCCCAATGTATTAGTGTATTAGTTTGATTTCTTTACTTAAGTAATAAAGTTGTAATTTAATGAAAGAGATAAATAAATTATTTTAATAAAATTGTAATTTAATTCACAATATATTTGGTTTAAGAAAAAAAAGAGTGAAAAAAAGTTGAAGAAAAAAATAATAAAAAAGTGAATATTTTAATGATGTGATATGAATGAAAAGAAAAATGTAAGTTAGTAAATTGAAAAATGTTCAATAACAAAACACTTATTAACATTAAATTTTTTTGTTTCTCACATGTATCATCGCACTAGAGGTAATCATATCCGAACTAAAAACATCTATAAAGATGTGGAGCTAAATCTCCCAATAAATATTTCTTCATCCACAAAACTCGAACCCAAAACCTTACTTAAGAGGTATAAAACATGTATTACTTGGAGCAACACATGTCGGTTTATTAATATTAAGTTAATAACAAATATAAATTTTCAATTAATATTCACTCAGAATAAAAGTTTTTAGTGGACCCATTATCTTTTTTTCTTTCTCTTCTTTAATTTTTTTCAAACCAAATAGTAGAAAAAAACTTTTCTTTCATTTTTCTCTAACTTGTAATTTTATTACATCATAAATTGTGTTAAAGATTATATTCTTGTATGAGTTATTAAGGAATGAGAAGGATATAAGATTAAAAAGAAAACATGGCGCGTGGGGGAAAAGTTTGAAAGAAGTGAGTAGCATAGTTAGAAGAGTGTAAATAGTGGACCCCACTACCCATGTGCCCTCCCTCTGTCTCCACCATCTCCTGCCTCTCAATCATTACACCTACCCTCCTCACTTCTTTCTTTTTTTCAACAACAAAAACATCAAACCCTCTTTCTCTCTCAACACCCAATCAAAATAGAAATTAAAATCAAATAAAAAATTAAACCCTTTTTCTAAACACCATCACCTTCTCTCTTCAGACCATAACACACCACCACCCATGTCTAACTCTGACGGAACAACTAACGCCGTCATCAACGACACAATCATCGACTCACCACAGCCCCATCCGCCACACCGAGACGGTGCTCTAGCCGTCAAGAAACCACCGTCCAAGGATCGTCACAGCAAAGTTGACGGTCGTGGACGGCGCATACGCATGCCTATCATATGTGCCGCACGTGTGTTCCAGCTCACACGTGAGCTCGGTCATAAGTCTGACGGCCAAACCATTGAGTGGCTACTCCGTCAGGCTGAACCTTCCATCATTGCCGCCACTGGAACGGGAACTACTCCGGCGAGCTTCTCCTCCGTATCTGTCTCCGTTCGCGGTGGTGGCAATTCTAACTCCCTCTCTTCTCCTTCTTCTAGTACCTCAGCTTCTCAACAACACAAGACGTTTCTCGCTCCAACTCCCTTCATTCTCGGGAAGAAAATACGGACTGATGAGGAGGACCCCACCAAGGACAACAACGGAGTTTCCGTGGGGTCCTTGGTGGGGCCTAATATGCCAGCTGGACTGTGGGCCTTTCCTGCCCGACCTGAATTCGGACAGGTCTGGAGCTTTGCTGCTGCGACACCAGAATTGATGTCGCAACAGCATAGTTCATTTTTAATTCAGCATCAGCAACAACATCAACAGCAACAACTAGCTATGGGAGAAGCTTCGGCGGCGCGGCTCGGAAATTACCTTCCGGGACATCTGAATTTGCTGGCTTCATTGTCAGGAGGGCACAACAATTCTGGCATGAGAGATGATGAATCTAATTGATTGTGCTATCCTTGACCACATGACAAGAAATTATAAGTATGAGAGAAGGATCATTATGTGTATGAATATGAATTTGTTGATGTGTGTGGAGGAGAAGATTCTAGTAAAATTTTAAGGGTAGGGTTTAATTTATTTTGTTTTTGATAGTTTTGAGTGTGAAAGTCCATAAATCATGGAATTCAATTAGAGTTTTCCTTGGTTTGGAGAACAAATTAGGTGTTTAGAAGATGATAAATTTGTTTAGATTATTAGTTGAAGAGAGAAAAAACATTGATTGTTATGATATTTATTACCTGGATGGTAAATAACTAGGGATTGAGGCTGGAAGTGCTTTTCAGAACCTTGATCATCAGTTTGCAAAAATGCAATTTCAATGCAATGAATTAATTCAATAATGTTATTGTTGTAAGAGTCATAGATTGCTCTAAGGTGGAGTGAAGACTTGATTAAAGGTTGGAGTGATGGGTTGCAATGTTGTGTTGGTAAGTAAGTCTCATATCGTCTGCCTTATTTTCTTGGGCATGATTTAAATATTTGTTGGGCGACTCCTTGGTTTTGGATGAAACCATAACATGTTGCTTCTGTATCACTTTAACTATGGATTTTCAATTTCATTGACTTTCCTAATTGGGTGTGCAAGTTTGCTCATTGTTGTTGTGGAAGTGATTAGTTCTTGCAAGCTTGTTTATAGTATAGGTTGTGTAGTTGTGCATGTGATGTGTTATAATCATCAGCCATCACTCCCATTTTGTTGGGGTACCCTTAGGTTGATTTAGAATTCATGTTTCTTGGCTTCTTTGAGGAATTAAAGTCCATTTAAAGTTGCCATGTCATAAATTTGGCAAAGTTGCTGGTGAGTTATGTGCACTGTTCTTTCCTTCCCTTGAATTTATTGGTCTTTAGTTGTTTGGTATGTTGCATCTTGCATGGATACTTCAAATTTGGTATTTTTGGGTACTCATTGGTACTTCTTCGGTGGGAATTGTTTCAAAACTATGTCATTTTGGGTTGGAAGCTTATGATTTTTCTCCTTTTCTTCTTAGCCACATCATAATACTAAATTTGAGTCACATGATTAGTGTCTCATCCTCACATTTCAGCTGGTTTTGAGTCTCAACCTCTTATCCTAAGATTCCCGCATAACCTGCTAGTGATAACATTGTTCATTTGTGCCTAATTATAATAATGCTTGCTTGTATATTAGATTTTAAAAAAAAATGTTGTATCTTGTACCTATCTGTACCGGGTATCACGGTATGCTACCCATATTCATGCAGCAAAGGTTGTTTTAGACATTACTGATAAATGAATAACACAGCTCTTGTTCTACTCTATTTACAGACTTCTGTTTTGAGATTTTTATCTGCAACTCTGAGCCATTTATCAGATAGACCAGTGTGAGAATAATCTTTTGTTCTTCTTGTATGTAAGTGGATTGTTTTGTGGGTTATCAGTTATGTGAATAAAGATTCCTTTGTTTCTTTATTCCCAACTATTATTGTTACCATTTCTTCTGTGTATATATGAATGAATTCATTGTTCTGCACTTCTACTGTTAAGCATTTTAATTTTGAATAGTTAGTTTGATACATTTTACTTTCTAAATTTAATTTTTACTGTATTGTTAGCTAAGCTGGCCCTATCTTTTTAGTGTGACTTGTTGTATCATAAATCACTTTTGTTACAAGCTCTATATTCTCACACTATTTACCTTGTGAAATAAGTGGTGTAAAAACTTGGTTTTAGATGTTAATTTTTCTCTGTTTTTACCATGGTTCTGTCCTGGGGTAGTTGTACTCTAGCATTCAAGTATTTAAAGGAAGATAAGGTTAGGTACATAATGTATTCATTGAAATCTTACATTCACATAGCTAAAAAGATTTAACCTTCATGTTACTGTTTCTATTTTTGATGTTTTTTCACCCTTGGTTAAAATTAAATAAAAAGATGAATCCCCTTGGTGCATATGATTCAGTAGAGTCAATTTGGGTCTTGGTGCAGATATAATAAGAACTCAACTTTAGCTTATGGGTTGTATCTCTATTAATGACATATTTAAATTGGTCGTTGACATTGGCTTTTATTGACATACCCTTTCAAACAACCATGTGCCCCTGTTCCCCTCCCTTAGCACTCACCCTCCATCTTATCCTCCAGATAAAGGCACACCATAAAGTTTTTTTTTGTTTTTGTAAATTTGGACACCGGGTATAAACATCAAATTTGAAGTCTAATAAGCATATGCTAATATGAGACAAGTGGTGAAATAATTTTTATTGCAGAAAAAATGATGTAATTGTGCCTTACGTGATTTGAACATGATTAGTGGAGATTAACAAAAGCCTTGGTAAGGATAATAATTTAAATGAAGGTTAGTTCAATTTTTAGAGAAAAAATGGAGGTCAAGGAAAATTGTAAGTGAAATTATTAGAAAAAACTTAAAGATGAATATTTTTGTCGAAAACTATAATTTATAATAAAATATTATGACATTTGTCTAACCGACTATATCTTATAATTGAGGCATTAATCTCTTGACTAAGACAAACAATTGCAGTAATTATTTCAGTTTTCACCCAAAATTAACTCTAGCTTTTAAGATGTCTGGCATGATGACTTAAGTAAGCCAAATAGGATGAAGATTATTGTTTGATGAAATAGTGGCAACATAATAAGATATTTGCTGTGTCCATAGAAGCATTTGTGAGCTAGTAATAAAATCAATCATGTATTGTCTAATACCTTCTTTGTGTGTATTTGGAAGTCATTGACTATTTTAAATTAATCCATGTCAACCTTATAAAGCTTATCTAAGGGTTAGTTTGTCATGCGGAATTGGTCATGAAATTAAAGCTTACCATTGAAATTGTGACTTGACATTTTAATTTCGACGTTTGGAAACCCATCTAGAATTGGAATCACAATTTCATGAACCAATTCCGTGGAATTACATTATAACTAAAATTGCTCAAACTCAAATTTCTAACTCCAAAGAACGAAATTATAATTAAAGTGGCAATTCCAAATCTACGTTCTATTTCTTTACACAATCTAAACATAGAATTATAGTTCCAAATAAGTTTCAACTTTGACGGAATTAGATTTGAAATTACAATTTCAAACTGAAATTCCAACTTCTGTTCACCTAATAAACCCGAAGGGAATAGAGTTTTATAGATGTCTAACTTTTTTATTCAACATATTTAAATCCAATTTTTTTTCAAGACTGAACTTGTTGCTACTTGAGCCAACTCGGTAGAAAATGAGTCATTCTAGTTAAAATTTGAGCCACCTCGGTGGAAAGATGTTGAATATAACCAACCAACCTTTAATTAAATCTTGTACTTTTCTTAGAGGGTATTATTGGTGGGACAGTGGGGTATATTAAATTTGTGATGCTGACATGTTTTTAAATTAGAGTTTAATGTTTATATAATACTAGTGTAAAGTTTTTTATATAGTTGATATTTATTTATTATTCTTGTATATTATTATTTTTATTTATGACTCAATAAGTTAGGAAACAAATCTTACACCATTAGTAAGTACTCTTCAATAAACTACTGAAGGGTCAGCTCCCAACAATGGATGAGTCCTTGAAATTATAAAGGATGAATGCATGTCCTTTTTCATAACCCTAAAATACAATTAAATTATTTTCCTGCTTTCTGTAATTTTCGCATTGACCTGCTATTTGTTTAGATATGGTAATGGGTATTTGGATTTGCCAATAATACTCATAACATGTCGAATTTGGGTCCATATTTTTGGGCCTACTAGTAATTGAGACTGAAGATTTTGAAATCCACTATTAAAAGCGTCCGAGTCTAAATAATGAGATAACTAGACTGCTGACACTCAAATATGCAATTACTAAATCAACATATACAATAATATAATTAAACATATTTTATGCTATGATTTTGATGTTATATTGTTAAGCAGTGATATTATATTTGTTAACTCATATTTATAATGTAATGTTATATTGATGGAATGATGTTAGACATTTGATATGCTTTATTGTCTCATTTTAAAATATATTTTTTAGTAAAATGATTTATATCTAAGTGAAAATTTAAAGTTGTGTACTTGTATTTTAATTACGTTTTATAATTATTATCATTTTCTTCTTCTTTTGATTGTCTAAAATAACACACACAATTATAGGAATCATATGCACAAACATAAATTGTTTGCAATATTTTTTTAAAATATTTTCTAAATTTATGGGCACTCACATATCCATTAGTTATCCAAGGACCTTTGGGTAATAGCCTGAGTGGAAACTTGTGTGAGTCCAAATGAGTTTAGATCCCAAAATAGCACACGAAAGCGAGTCCATGTAATACATTACCTATACTCGTGAGATACTATGAAAATTTGGGTCTTCAATTTAAAATATTTGCTCCCTATAATTTTTATTCAGTTTGGAAAGTTTAGAAAATTTTCTTATTAGTGTTTGTTTAGAAAAGGTAATTAGGGAATAAATGGTAAAAAAATAAAAAATTATAGGAAGTTGGAAAATGGTAAAAAATAAAAAATAAAAAACGGTACAAAATAGAAGACAAAAGGAAGTTGGAAAAGTCCCATGAATTTTAAATTTAAATAAAATTCAATAGTCATATTAGGTTTACATTTTTTATAATAATATTTATTTTCATTTGAGTCAATTTATAGGGAGTGACTCAAGTGAGAACAATCCTCATATAAAAATGTAAGAATAATAGATTTGATCATACAATCATGCATGAATGATTATGATTATAAGTTAGTCATCACATGATCACTTAAAAAAATCATAAATCTTGATCATTCAATAAGAACAATGATTCATATTAATTATTCTCATAATAATAATTATTCTCAATTAAGTCAATTCTTTATGGGGAGTGACTTAAGTGAAAATAAAACTCATAAAAATTTGTGAAAATAGTAAATATGAGTCATACAATTATACATAGTAGAAATTATATATGAGGAGGAAGTTGTTTACACCTAATTTAAGTTACATTAATTACATTCAATCTGAGTCATTCATTTTCTTAAATCCAACTGACCAAATGAGTGAAACTTAAAAGTTATTTAAGATTTCTCTTTCATCATTTATTTCATTCACCCATTTGGTGCATTATATTTAAAAAAATTAATGGCTGAGATTAAGTCCAATTAATATACCTATATATATATATATATATATATATATTTGTGTATATATGATTATATATGTATATGCTACTATCTTAATCCAATATTATAATCCTAAGGAACATAGGACACTTCTAACCAAGACAAGTTATAACAAAGAATTTGAGCCAGGTTTATATCATTGACTTGTCTCCTCTACTCATATAAACAATGCGAGACATCCTTAAATAGTTTATATCAATCACCCACAATAATTCTGCTTTCATTAAAATAGATGAACTCTTGTCTTCAATGTCTACTCTGAAGCAAGCTCATCACACTTCACTCCATTGTCGTCCAAAAAGGACAATGTGTTCGATCAACTGATATATTTGTCCAATAACTTTTGTGTTCAACGATTGTGCTTCCAATACAACCATACATGCATTTGTGCATCCAACACATGATCGTCTATCTCAGCGAATATATCATGTGCGTCTAATTTCTTCTCTATCCAACGCAAAATCGTTCTTTTCCAATGAACCTTTGTCTTCAATGTTGGATATCTACCTTATCAAGTAGATAACACTCTGACTATTATAATGAAAATGAACTCTAACTTACTCAATATCCTGCTCTCTTTAACAACTTCTCCATTGGATATCTTCCACATGAGAGTATTTTGACGATGTCACAATATCCCAACCCTTAAATAAACTTATAGTGAATCATCATACATTTATTGTTGGTGTAGCGAAAGCGATCGTTGCATAGTGTTGGCCACAAACAATCAAATAAAGTGCATAGAATAAATAGAAGACAAGAAACAAGGGAATTTGTTAACGTGGTTCGACCAATTTTGGTTACATCCTCGGGAGCGCTGAGCGACTATCAATAAATTATTAGAGAATAAGAATTACAAACCCTAGCACACCCATGGGCCCACCTGCCCATGTGGTGTTTCTATTTGGTGCTTATATCTGGTGCACATTATAATAAGGGACTTGAGTCCAATATATAACATTGGTTACTCTACTCTATTCCAGTACTAGACAATATGAGACTGACATAATAACATATTTCAAACATCTCCAACAATCTCCACCTTGATTGAAATAAACGAATATCTCGCTCCTTAGAAAATCTACACAAGAATCTCCACCTTAGCGAATATATGACTTCACCTTGTTTAATGTCTAATTCTCTTTAACTGCTCCCCTACAACATAGACCTTCTGAGTATCCTTGACGATGTTACCAAAAGCCTAACTCTCCAAAATTGTAGTGCAGTTTCTCGCACTTCCATCAAATGGAACACGCCGCATAACCACTTATTGCTAGGAAGTCTTTCGATATACAAGAACCTCTACACAAAAGTTCATCAACAATTATCCTCTTCAATACTTAGTCAAACTGAACCTTGGAGCTTCCTTGGAAAGCCTTAACCACTACTACCATTATCTACTCCGACAATCCTAGTTCAAATGAACTATCATACCCCACCATAAGGAGTATACCCACATCATACCTTGCATCAATGCTAACTAATGTGTGTGTCACATCCTTGCATCCATGCCAATGCTCATGTGACACCCTTGCTTCTCTACCAATGCTCGTGTTACAACTTGCATCAAAGCTAATGCCCATTTAACACCCTACATCGAAGTCAATCAGCACCTATGTGATTTTGTGGATATGCTAACAATTAACATCCTTCATTATGATATCCCAGACACACGATTATGATATTTCACTTCTCATCTCAAATGAGAACATTCTCTCAACATCTAGAGAGATATTATCAGCACTTGTCTCTGGGTCAAACTCAACATATGAGTCCATATCTCCACATTGATCCTAATCCAGTACATGAACTTCTGAGATTCTGGATCAACATATATCGCCCCCCACACAACAATTTCGTCATGTTTTCTTCTCTTTCAACTCTTCTACTCTATCTTTGCCACTACCTTTGACACACCTTGTCTAGCCATCACACATTCACCCTCTTTAGCCATTATCTGATGTTTGGGTTAAGAGCCATCTACTAATTGGGTTTGATACCAATTGTTGGTGCAACGAAAGTGATCGTTGCACAGTGTTAGCCACAAACAATCAAATAAAGTGCATAGAATAAATAGAAGAGAAGAAACAAGATAATTTATTAACGGGGTTCGACCAATTTTGCCTACGTCCCCGAAAGCGCTGAGCGGCTACCAATATATTATTAGAATATAAGGATTACAAACTCTAGCACATCCATGAGCCCACCTGACCATGAGGTGTTTATATTTGGTGCTTATATCTGGTGCATATTATAACAAAACACTTGAGTCCAATATATAATATTGGTTACTATACTCTATTCCAATACTAGACAATGTGAGACTAACACATTATCCCCAACATTTATATCATCGTCCAAGAGAACACAATTATTCATTGCTAGTAAGTCCTTGGATTCAAAGGAAGCCTCTACATTCGCATCTACCAACATTTGTCCTTCTCAATCTTTATTAGAATTGAACCTTTGAGCCTCCTTATTAACCTTAAGAGTTATCATGTACTCTCGTCCATTGTCTATACTTCATTTAATTATTGTGATTTAATTTCTTCTTCTTTGATCACCATACTACTTCCTATTTCCTTTTCCAAAATTTTCAATCATATTGATTTGGAGATTATGTATAATTGCTTCCTCTATACTACTTACTCCTAATACTTTCATAATCATTTTATACTAGTACTATTATTTTCTTATTTTTCTTATCTTCTTTTCGGATTCTTGCTTATAACCCTTTTCCAAAGTATATTTTTCAGTTTCTTATATCATGTTGAATTTTATTAAACATCTTAATTTTTAAATTAAATTTATATTAATTTAATTGATTAAAAGGTGCATCTCCATCTTGTCCTACTATAAAATATGTTAATATACATAAATCATCTAATAAGTGAATATTTTGATACATCATTATGTTCTTAGTTTTATTCTACTTAATGCATCTATAACTATATAATTTGTAAAAAAATGAATAAACTAAAGAAGTTCCTTTCTAGAATAAACATATGGAATGCTAACAATAACACATGTGAAATATATAAATAAAAAATGGGAATTTAAAATATTTATATTATTTTCTCTCTCGTGGTTTAGTATAATAATTGGGAAGAATTAATTCTTGAACATAAATAACACATATATATAGAATCACTCAGGTGATAATATATGTTATTGTGAGAAATAATGAGAATAATTAGTATGAATTACAAAATTTTATTTAAATAGTCATGATTAAAAAATAAATATACATGATTTTTTCAGTGATTATAACTTGTAATTTTAATTATTCATGTATATTGAATTATTCTCACTAAATTCATGTCCTATTTATAACTACCTCAACTCAATATAATAGGACCTCAATATAATATGGAGAGGTGTCAAAATGGCAGTTCTATCAAAGCCCGAAAGTTTATAGGGCTTGAGTATTATTTTAGATATTTTTTATTGAATCTGGACTTTTTAGCCCGATCCGACCGTGCTATATTAAAACAGAATCGGGTTGGGCTTACTTGGGCAGGTTCGAGCTACATGCTTTTCCTTATTTATTTTTTAATTTTTTTGGGACATTTGACTTGGTAATAAGCCTTAGGTAAAAATTATCTTACAAAATAACTTATGATAAAAAATATATAATAAATATTGTGTTTTGAACTTTAAATAAAAAATAGAGTAATATCTAAAACATAAATCTTTATAAATTATAATAGTTTATAAAGTTAAGTATTATATTATTTTTCCTATTTTGCATAATATCATTTTGAGCATAATAATAAAATAGTGTATAAAATCAAATAAGAAGATATTAAACTATATAGGTTCCACTTTTCATTTCTTAATTGTGTATTTAATTAGATTTAACTTATTTAACAAAAACATAATAAAAAATAATAATTTTTACAACAAAAATAAAAGAAAATATAATTGTTTACGATAGGGAACTTCATACAACTAAATTTAACATAAAAGTGTTGATAATATCATACAAAGGATCTTCATACTGAAAATAAGGAATAAAGATCATATATTACGTTGGTGATTATACTTTGACACATGGAATGCATTCTAAACTTGAGTCTTTATTATCATTACTATAAACCAAAATGATAATATTTTGATAGTACCTAAATGTTTATATACTAAAGCGAAGTTACAAATTATATTATGTTAGAGATATAAAGTTTAATAGAAATGAGAAATTTAGTATGAGTTATGTTAAAAATCATATAGATGGACTTGACATCACGTTTTAACTCAAATACAAGGATTAACTATAAGTTTGGTTGAATTGAGCATAACAAATATGTTAAAAAAATTATATATTAATATCAAATGATATATATATTTTAAATAGAGTAAATTTTTTAAAATTGAAATATTTTTTAGTATTATACGGGCCGGCCTGCTACAACCTGCTTAGGGCGAGTTTGACAACAATTTGATATGCATAAATCGTATCTGAACTTTTTAATCCGGTCCAATTTAGCCCAACCCGATGTGGGCTAACCCAAACTTGTCCAAATAACCTGTTTTGACACCTCTAATAATACGACCAAGACCTCTGCCATTCTAACCGAGGCAAGTTACAACATTTTTATTGAGATGTTAGGCACTGTTGAACATGAGCATCCGTAACAAATCTTTATAACTTTCTTGGATGAGTTACCATTTTTCATCTTATCCTCTAATTGCCTTTTCTTCCAAGCTCATGGCCTTTCGCCATGAACCGTCAAACACATTCCAATTCTTCCGTACAACACATTCCAATTCTTCCGTACAACACATTCTAGTTACTGTTTGTTGATATATATAGAGTTTAATATATGTGCATTGTTAAGTGTAAAGTTTTTACAATAACAATATATTATTCACCATTCATTTAGATTACTTTTGTTTGACAGTCAATGATGACTAATATATGAATGATGGATGATATGTTGACAGTGTAAAAAAAAGTTACAATCACTACGTCAAAATTTGCATTTAACAACGATTATCTAACATTGCTTTCTAGTACAACGTTATTAAATACAATATGTAAGATAATTAACAGGGCTCTTTTGAACAAGCGCTGTTAAATATGATAGGTGGATATAACTTTAATAGCGTTTTCTTTAAGAAGTGATGTTGTATGTTTGCCTAAGATATTCAACAATATTTTTTAATAGCGTTTGCTTAATTAAACGTTGTGTTAAAGGTGACATATCAACATCACTTTTTATGATACGTGCTATTAAAAGTCATATGTTCAAAAAACATTTGTTTTAATTATTACTTAATATGTATTTATGAAATTATTTAATTTTATTTTGAAATATATAACTCGAGTAAATATTACACGAAAATAATCTAAATTGTTAACAAAAATTCATGATAGTTTTTCATATATAACACAACTTCGTCATACATATACAAAAAAATACAATTATTTATTACTTCAAAAAAATATATTCTAAATCACCAACCAATAATATTAAAATAGAATATTAAGGTATGTGATTTGACACAACAAAAACTCATATTTGGTAAGTAAATTATGTTATTTGTTATTTCATTATCAAAAGTTGAACATAATATGACAACTAAATAAATTTAAAGAATTTTGATATTTAGCAACATTTTTTTAAGCAATCGTTGTTGATTTGAATCTATTTAACAACACTTGCTTAAATAAGCGTTGTTAAATGTGACATATTAACATCACTTTTTACAATAAACGCTGTTAAAAGTCATATATTCAAAAAAACGTTTTATACAATATTATTAAAATAATATATTAAAGTATGTGATTTGACACAACAAAAACTCACATTTCATAAGTAAATTATGTTATTTGTCATTCCATTATCAAAAGTTATTAAAATATGGTAAGAGTCATGGAAAAGAAAGCTTCTTGATGAATTAAGAAGTATGAAAGAATCATGAATGAGAAAATGAAAACTTTCTATATTAAATTGAGTCGATTGAATTGCAAAATTACACTAAATCATTTATATAAAGGATAGAAAAACTAGCTATCCTAACCAAACTAACCACTCAACTATTTTAATATTCCCCCACAAGCTGGAATGTATTAAACATTCCAAGCTTGAAATAATTGTGTTGAACACAATGATATACTCTAATATCTCCTGCTGCTGTTGAGTGAATCTTCATCAATCAGTCTTGAAATCTGAATGTGAAGCAACACTGACGCTTAACCACCATAGGTTGAAGCAACGTCATCAAAAGCTTAACCATCTATTTTGACAGAAATTAACCAACCAACCAAACCAAATATAATGGATGAAAAAGAGAAAAGAAATGAACCTTAATCTTGATCCTTATATGTTGCTTTAATGAGGAAAAAATTACACATTATTATAATGTTGTGTGTTTAATGAGAGAAATAAAGAAAAATAGAGTATGAAAAAATAAAGGTGAGTAAGAAATAAAAAATGTATATAATAATCTTGCCAACTTGAACCCCTCTTTCTGTCTTATAATACATTGTCATTTGAAATAATCCCAAGTAGGAGCATGACATACGCAACACTAGCAGGAATCCGTGAAACATCAAATATATATGTCACCCTAATTTTCTCACAAAAAAGAAAGCCTAAATAGATGTAATCATCTTCATGCATAACTGATAGTGGGGTAAACTTTAAGCCCGATGTAACACGTATATCATCCAATCCAAGGATTGCATCAGCATGCTCATGAGTCATAATAATAGAATCAATTCTTGGAAATCTATGAGCAATAAACCACCTACAGCTTCCCTGAATGATTTTCCAACATCAATCAAGATATAGGGGATGCTGAATTTGGCAAGGCAAGAGATCAAGACGAAAGGAACTTGGACTCATTGAATTAGGAAATATGTTACAAGTGTAATCTTGAAAATTGCATCCAGACATAAGAAAATAACAACAAAGTAAACCAATGCAGATTTCTTGTTCCTGAGCAATGTTCAACCTCACCACTTTTATCTTGGAGAGCTTGTTGGGGGCTCCACTAGTCACCTTAGCAATGCGGAGCAAAGCAAGCTCGACCTACCTTGAGCTGTTACAAATCTTGCTAAAGAAGAAGGTTCTTAGCTTCTCAGCTTAGTTTTAATGATCAAGATCATTTTTCCAAGGGAATGAGTTATTCAAATGTGGCTGGAAAAACTACTATATTAACAAATAGATCCGAAAACCTGGAAATTGGACAGGAGTATGCTTCAACTTACACCTCTAGGGAAAACCTTCCTATTGGATATTAATCAGAGCTGCAATTCCCTTCTCAAATGCTTGGCTTGAATGCATCCATCTTCATCTTTATCAAACAAGCCAAAAGCTTCTTTGACCTCAAGAATTTGTTCTTGACTGAGAACTTCTACCATGATGTAAGCAAAGAATACACAAGAAGAGGACGAGAGGTAGATGAATAAACAACGAAAACATAATTACATTGCTCTGGTACCATGTTAAAATGTGGTAAGAGCCATGGAAAGAAAGTTTCTTGATGAATCAAGAAGTATGAAAGAATCATGAATGAGAAAATGGAAATTTTCTATATTGAATTTAGTTGATTGAATTGCAAAATTACATTGAATCATTTATATAAATGATAGAAAAACTAACCATCTTAACCAAACTAACTAACCACTCAACTATTTTAACAAAAGTTGAACATAATATGACAACTAAATAATTTTAAAGAATTTTGATATTTAACTGCACTTTTTTAAGCAACTGTTGTTGATTTGAATCTATTTAACAGCGCTTGCTTAAATAAGCGTTGTTAAATGTCATATTTCAAAAAACACTTGTTTTAGCTAGTGAGCGTGAATCTTTGGAAATTTAAAAACAAAACCTAACCCACAATAATATACTTATTATTCAGTATTCTATTTATCTTACTCTTTTTCTCCTCTTAGTTTCTTTCTTCAAGCAAATTATTAGCTTTTGGTTTCTATTTTTGAGTACAAGATGAATCATTATCTTATTTTACCTTATTTATTTTTCTTTGATTTCACTCTTGTTGCTTGCATTTATATATACGTTAACTGCTTATTTTATAATATAGGAAATGTCAAGGTTGAAGCTAGGTGAAGTTATTGGTGATTTATCAAACTTGCAATCTCTGTATGTATTTCTTGTATTTGGCGAAAAAAATTTCGTCCATATTTTCTATGTAAATTTTAATTTGATTCTTATTATGTTGAATCTGAATTATGTATTTTTGTCTTCTTATTTTTTCCAGTGAAGTAAGAAAAGAAATTCATACATTTGTCATTTACACTTTCATCACCTTCGTCGCTTTCATTACTGTATATTATCTTCTAAAATACGCGCTGTTGAACTGTAACTATGATGTAGTAAATGTCGGTATATATATATACACAAAGGCCAAAGCTCCATTTCAACATTCATTGTACCTTGGTAATCATTGAGTTGATAAGATGGAAGGGGTATCATGGAGTGTATTGCATGGTAACTTATGTATAATATGGTATTGTTTGGCAAAGTAAGCTCGTAGCTTTTTCAGGTAGCTTGCACTACTACAGCCGCTTGATAAACAACAATTAAAAGTAGTTTGTAGGTTTTAAAAAATGAACTTATGGTGTTTAGGTTTCAGTAATTTGGTTACCAATTTTGCCGTTCAATATTTAAAAAAAATTATAATAGATGCCCTCAATTAAAACCTCATTTGTCACTCCCTCAAGTCCATGTATTTTCCTTCATATGGTTCAAACGTCCACAATGAACTTTCCTCATCCTCCAAGAGATTATTTCCACTTCAATTTATTGTTGAAATTATTATTTTTTATTGCGTAAAGCATGATGATCATATTTATTGATTTCATTTTTTCTCTTCAAATTTATCTATGTTGCTAGATATTATTTGGTGGATAAGGGATATCGAGATAGAGAAGAATGTATGGTACCCTATCCAAAAATAAGGTAACACCAATTATACTTTTAAAAGGAGACACTTAATAATGTTGATGAAGCTTTTTAATAGTACACATTTAGCACTTCATAGTTGTATTGAGAGATCATTTGGAGTCTTGAAGAAAAGATCTAAATTTCTTAGACAAATGCCACAATAATGTTTGAATACCCAAATTGATATTATATAGTTGCATTTACATTTCATAATTATATTCACGTGAACTTAACTAATGATCAACTATTTAATAAGTTAGAACAACATCCAGATTATATGTCGCAAGATGAACATGAAGATAGTGATATCAATTGCAAAACTTCGAATCAAACAAATTCTGGAATGAAGGAAGAATGTGACAAGATTTCTCGCTAATTATAGGAGTTAATGAGATAAATTATTTTCTTTTCATGATCTTTTGTGATGAATAAATTATTTTCCCACTAGAATTTTTGTGAGATATACATTATTTTTGCATTTATTGTTAAATGAATATATGAAATATTTTCATATTATATATTTTAATGATATATAGTGTCAATAGCAGAAAAATATTAAAAACTTATGTAACATAATTCCATTATTAAAAAAAATTAAAATATATATATAAAAACAAAGTAAACAAATAAAAAAATATTCAAGTGGTACATGCTTGATTTCCTTTAAGCAACGTCTCGGGTTCGACTCTTGTGGATGGAAACATGCCCGCTGGAAGAGTTAGCCCCACGTACTTGTGGTTGTTCCTGGCTCGGACAAGATTGCTTACAGTGCGAGGATATCTGTGGGAAACCAAAAAAATAAACAAAATATTACATATCCAATTATAACTAAAATATAAAAATAAATGATTATTTTAAATTATCTATGCATTTAACTACTCCAATTAATAAATAATTAATTAAATAAATAATGTATGTCATTTTTAGTCATTTTCTAAATTTCAGCTGATTGCAAAACTATTTTACTGAATATCTCTAATTTCATAAGCTACATATACAACTACAAACTCACGACTAGCGATAACAATCGTTACCTCTCCAATTCAATGATCACTTTTGGTGATTCTCATGCACTATCTATGTGGTATTAATTTATCAAGGTCATTGATTTATTAATTAATAATTCAACGAGAATGACAATGTAAAATAACTATTTTTATCCATTGCTTTAAAATAGTTATTTATGATTAAGCAGGAACCAATGCAACATGCAAGCGAGAGTTAAGAATGAATTACAATTATATATCCTAAGTTTTAGTGAAATTATACAAAACACTTCAATTATTTTGTATTTACATAAATTACCCTAATTTATGTATATCATTACACTGACTACCCTAACATGAGAGATAAGTGTCATTTTTTTGAACAAAAAATGTGATAAATATAATTAATTTAAAAAAAATATGATATTCTGTAGAGACAAATCCAAATAGTATAAGATTCACGTCTCTTCATTATTATTTTTGGTTCGTTACAAAATTCAACAATAATTTTAAGGATATATTGTTTAAATGACTCTTATACTATATTGGAACGAACAAAAAATAATGAATATATATAAACTTTTATATTATTTATATTTGTCTTTACAATATAATATACTCCGTTTAACTTAATTACATTTATCGTCTTTTTTGTTCAAAAGATTACACTTATCTCTCATGTAGAGATAATTAGTGTAATAATACTTATAAATTATGGATAATTTGTGTAGGTGTAAAAAAAAAGAATAATTATGTAATCTTACTAAAACTCATGAAATGTAAGTGTAATTTACTTTATATTTAAATTCTCTTATACAACTTCTTCAAATGTACATAAGCACATAATATATATAAGTTATACAACTCCTTCACGTGGAAGGTGCATATACTTGGGAGTTGGGACATAAGAATAGCATCTAATCAATGAGTGGAGCTACACTATTGGGAGAATCATTCCATACGAATGAAGCATGATTCCAAATCAAGACAAAGACGACAAAATATCATCTCTAAGCTACTAGTCTTCTAGGTCTTACCAACTATCTATGCCTCTATCAGAACTGCCTGAATCATAATTACTTAATACACGACACTCTTTAATACATGTATATGGTATACAATATGTTATATGTCAAATACATGCTACATCTTAAGCATACTTCGTGGGTGCACTTAGTGGCAGGATATAGTAGAGATAGGTGGGGGCACCCATCCTTTATTTTTTTCTCAAATTAATTTGTCCTTTTTCAAATATAGTTTTTACCTTCTATATATTATATGGCCATTCTAAAAATTATAGTTAATAAATCAAGTTCTCTTACATGTGTATATATTGAAATTGCTTACAATAATATTATTTCATATGATTTTACACTTATGACATAAATTATAGTATCACAAATTGCTGTTGTCAAACTTTGCAGCAAAAATCCTAAGATCCTATGGATTTTTATAATTCATTTAATATTGATAACATATATATTTTTTTCAAAAATTCTATCTGATGGATTTCAATGCGAGTAAGAAAAGATTAACTTAATATGTCAATTTCAACGTTTTATTGTTGATGTCATTAGCTATTCATGTTTGAAAAACTCTCAACCATCTTGAATTAAGTGTAACCTTGACAATATGAGGAAAACGAATGCATATTATTTGGTTAATCGAGTGATTCGTCTTATCTTAATTATTTTGGTTTAACTACAACAGAATGACCATTTTCAACAATGAAGACTTTCAAATAAAATTATATAGTAAAATAGAAGATGAATTTCTTGTAGACAATATGATGATTTATATTGAAAATTGTACCTCTAATTTAATCATCGACGAGTTTAAGTTTTTAAAAGAACGAACGAATGATGACAATTTAAATGAATGCACATTTTTCTTTAACATGTTTAATTGTTATCTATTGTTATTTGGAATTAATATGTTATTTTGAAACTTTAAAATAATTACATGTGTTAGGAGATTCACTTATTCTAAGAGTAAGTTTCAAAAACATACGTCACATCCTGGTAATTCATTTTAGGGAAATCTATTAGTTGGATTTAGTGAGTAGTCTCAACCATTAGATTTCCCCAGAATAAATAGCTAAAATATGAAGTAAGTTTTTAGATTTACTCTTAGAGTAAATGAATCTCATCTTTTTTTATATTTTTTTGTTACGTAATTAATCTTAATTATAATTCGTAATTACATATTGTTACCCCTCTAAATTTTATATTTAGATCTATTATTGGATACAATAATTGGATTCGTGATAGGTTCCAACTTATATGTTCTATTTTTTATTGTGTTATTTATTTGTCCACTAGTTTGACTATTAGAGGTTAAATTAAAGAGTATCTATGATATTGTAAAAAAAAATTATATTGTCAACATATCATTCAACGTTGATTTGTAATATATTTGTTTGAAAGTCAATAATAGTTAACGTATGAATGATGAAAATTTACTGCCTATATAAAAACATTTACATTATCAATATATACATACTAAGTCCAAAATTAAAACACAAGCCTAGTAAATTAAGGTATCTAAATAAGTCCATATGTAAGCCCTCCACATTTCTTTTATTATGCATAATCAATTCAAAATTCAACTTAGCTAAAAGAATGTTTAATTTCATAGCTTAAATGGACGAATCCATAAAAATAAGCACAATAGCCCAAGTTTAAGGTAAGGTATTTAGGGTTTTTGTCTTCCCTTCACTCATTTTTCACTTGCAGTGTCGTTTTTTCTTCCTCCTCTATGTGCATGTGCATACCATTCTTTCTTTCTCCCCTGTGCATATCGTTTGACAACTCTCTTTCCCCTCTTCCCCCTTTCTAGTGTTTTCCATTCATCATCTCTATTGCATCTCTATTCTACATAGGATTTACTATGTTTGTAGAATCAGATTGCGTTCTACTATGTATTAATTGGAAGAAGAACCGGGAACCGGTTAGTGCGGATTGGTACGTAATTTCAAATGGTTGGCAAGAGAATTTGTTAAATATACCAATGTTTTGAAACTCTAGCCATACATCAATCCGGGGTATCGTATTATGTTTAATTGCTTTAAACGATTAAAACAATTAAAATGTTCGGTTTAACTGTGTGATTACATATGAAACTAATAATTTTATCTATAAATACTAGTGTGTTGACAAACACTTTCCTATTGTTTATCATGTGTAATCTGCATGCTATAAATATCAAATATAGTATTTTGTGTTAAACATTGTAATTTGTAGTTGAGTTTATTCGAGTAGGATAATTGTTCAATTTTTTTTTTGTAAATTGTATATTCAAAAAATTGAATCATTCACAATTATTTTGTATGTAAAGTGTATAATTAGGTGTAATCAATTAAATAAACTTGTAAAGTTTAGAACATAATATGTAGGGTAGTAATGAAATATTTTTTTGGGTCAACTACATGCCTTTCTTGTAATAATGATTGTACAAATTAGTAGATGTGAGAAATCGAGTATTGACTTTTCTTTCATAGTAATCATTGGACATGTTGTTGATAAAGATATATCTCGTGTCTGTCAACCTACATTTCTATTATTTAGTTTGAAATGTACAATTTACATGTTATAAGTGTTTGACATGATTTTGAGACAATTATATCGATCCACATTCCTAAATTTAGTTTTATTTAAAATTGATAATTGGTCCCATAAGTGTCCACAATTACTATCACAATCATAACATATAATGATGGAAAATAAGTGGGAATCACTCCTATTTTAGACCATTTGTCGATCACTTTTAAATGGCGTAATAGTGTAAGAAGTGCTTCCCTAATTTTAGAAGAAGATATTGTTAGGAAACAAATCTTAACACTCATTTTATTTGAGAAATTTATATTGATTCATATTTCAAATTTTAGTGGGATTTTATTGATAAATAAAAATTGAATCATAAGATTTTAAATTCATTATTGCCAATCTCGTTGGTACATGTTTCAAAGTTTAGTGGGATTTTATTGATAAATAAAAATTGAATATAAGATTTCAAATTCATTATTGGAAAAAGGGTTGGCCTATTTTTGGTATTTCATGTATACTTGTTATTATATTATAATTTCTAACATAATATTTCATTTTTAGAATTAAATTGATTGACATTTATAAGTTTAGTGAGCTTTATTCAATATTGATAATTGATTCATAAGTATACACATTCCTAACATTATGTCAGTAGAGATGAATGGTGTGATGGTAAAAGGGTGATAAACATCTTCTCTACTCCACCATCATGTCTATGTTGTGATGTCATTTTTGGGAAATGTGATTGTAAAAATTGGAAGATGAAATACATTTTTGTTATTACTACTAATAGTGGAGTAGTACATGTTTTTTTCCTAGCTTAACCTTTATCAAATGATGATTTATATTTTTAATAATATTTTGTGTTAAACAATATTATTAAATTTATTTTCAAACTAACCTTAAAAGTAAGTGTAGTTCACAATTTGTGCTATACATCAAAGTACTCAAATTAAATAAGATAATAATAGCACTAAAAATCATGATAAAATTGTATTTTGACATGTAGCATCTCCAATTATACTTATGAACTATCAGTTCAAGAATATGAATATGTGATTTGCTAATTTAAATATTAGTACACAAATAGTATTTGATAATAAATTTAAGTATTTTAAAATGCAACATGCCTAGTGATATTTTTGTGACCATATCACTTCATATATGAATGCTTTTATAGGCACTATAGAAATAGAAAGTACACCATTTGAGAAATATTTTGCATGAATTTCCTGCCATTACTTTTCAATGAGATAAAGACTTAGTTGTTTTTGTTGAATTCCCAAAATGACCCTGGAGGTAATCCATAACCAAAAGTCCTGCCAAATGTTACTAAACTGTAGCCTTTCATCATAAAGTTTGTTTGAAACCAGCATATTACAACAAAAATAAGGAGGATAAAAGAAATGACTAATAATACATAACAAAAGAGTCTATTTTACTTATGCAGAAAAAATTTAGTATCCTTCTCATGGATCTCAATAAAATCGTAATGAAACACTAAACCAGTATTCAACACACTTTTTAATAGACAACAAAAATTAATCATCATTCTATAAAATATTTTGATGCCTATGTATGTATGTATATATATATATATATATGTATATATATATATTCACTTCGTATATGCTACTTTCTTTTAGACCATGACCATGTTCTTTACTCTTACCTAAAACTTTGAAACTTTGATTGTGTATCTCGATTCAAAATACAAAGAAATTACAAATCTACAAAAAAAATAATAACATCATTATCAACTATTTATTTATTTAAATGAATAAGTAAAATTTGTTAACGAAATTTAAATCGTTAATAACATGGTGAAGTAAATTTTGTTAAGAGACAAAAATGGAATATAATATTCCATATACTTGGGCTTCACCTTCTTGTCAATGTCTACCAGAATATTGAGAAAAATGTCATGCATCCTACAATGGAGCTCTCATCACCATTTATCTCAATGATCATACAATCTATGACTAACAAACATTTCAAAGTCACTCAAAATTAAATATGCAATATCGACAACCACAAAGAGGTTTGAAAATGAACTATACTAACTATTGAACTACTTATAAAATTCCACCAAGAAGGAATGACTTTGGAATTGATTGAGATAAATATTATTGATTCCTAGACAAACTATCCTGCCATACACATCCCCATGCTAAAAAGGTAAACCATTCAAATAAATTATTCAATCAACATATTATAAGCAAGAGAAACATGAGGAAGTTAAATACAGAGTCTTATAGAAATTGAAGAAGAGATCACATAAAGGAATGCAATATTTGAATTAACTCTAATACCATTTATCTTTTTCCCTTGGACGTACAACCTCTTCATAGATTGATCTTTTCCTTTTAGGCACACTACAATTACAATGATGTTACTTGTAAAATCAAATAAAGTTAACAATAAATGTCCAAATAGAAATCAATGGTGACACTATAAGAATGAAGATTGGTTTCATTTTTTAGGTGGGCAATCTTTAGAATTACAGAAAAATAACTATTTTACCCCTTAACATCATATTTAACATAATTGTATTTAACATGAAAGTTATGTAAAAAAAGAAATTAAAATTTACGATATCGGATAAAACCACCATCCTTTTGTTTTATTTTATATAACAACAACAAAAATATCATCACAAAAGTATAATATTTGACATCATACAATTGGAACATTAATTAAAGATGTTCTCGAGCCTACAATTGTAGCACATCCAATATCACATGGAAGATTATGTAAGAAAAGCACCAATATATTCAATGCAAAAGTGCATCTTGGTTACATAATTTTATGTTAGAAAGGTGTAAGATAACGTTAGAAAAGTACTAATAATTGCGATCGTGCATCTTAGAAGAATAATTAAATCTATTTCACATGTAATCAGATATTGAGAAACATAAAAAAACTCAAAAAAATGAAGAAATTGTTAGTGTTAAATTGTTAAAATGTCATGTTTAATGGACATACACGGTAACCAGTTAATCATGACAAATTCATATCCACAATGGTTATTCTAAAACCATTGCTTCTTGAAGCCGATCCACTAAACCAATTATTCATGAATTTAATTTTCAGAATTCTTTCTTCCAAAATATTGCTTCTATTATTTAAATAAGACTTAACCAATTATTACTACCAAATACCAATGATGCACTACATTTCATGTGGAATTGACTTACCAACTTTTTTATGTTAGTACCTGTGTTGGTTTTCCTTCCTTAAACTTTAGTTCTCAAATAATATGTGAACTTAATTAAGATCTGACTTCCTAAAAAAAATCAGATTTGTTTCCCTTTATATATTGTCAATGTGTAGAAACTACTTCAGATTTGTTAATGTTCTACATATTGGTAAGCATATGCAATTATTTCACATTGTTCCTTTTTTGTGTATGATTTTATTAAACACATTAAGTGCACTAAGTTGGAAGAATAACAATTGTTTCTTTCACCTTGTTTCTTTTTTGTGTATGACTATTACACTTATAGTAAGATATAACAATTACATGGTGCATAACGTTATAAGTTTAATCCTACACAAAAAGACTTTATAATCTATATCTATAGTGCACTTACCATGCTCCACCTTAGGTTCTATGGTGCACTTACCAACATCTATTTTTCATTAGTCACACCCTAATAGCACACTTTTGTTCGCACATTATATGAAAGAGAAAAACAAATAGAAAATAATCAACCCATTCCACAATATTCTATGTTATCACATTATATCACAACTTGACAACAAAACATAACATTAAAAAAATACTTTTAATTGATAACCAATTTCATGTCACCATTTTCACTTAGTTTGCCAAGTCTTTCAATTTATGAATAGAAGAACATTGATAGAAGCACATTTATAAGGTGAAAACACCTCATAAATGTTAAAGTATTTGTTCTATCAACCCATATAATATGACAAACAAATGATTCATGGATACACATAACAATGTAATTTACTTTGGCATTTCATCGAACACGATATAAGCAACAATAAGTAAAGAGGAAAACAATGATAATATTATTTAGGCATGAAACTTAGGAGAAGGTAGGCAGATTATAAACACATGAAGGAGAATTGAAAGAATACCTAATATTTCTAAAGTGTATAATCTCAAAAACTGGTTGGAAGAGGGAATGATGAAGAATTGAAGTAGAGGAGTAGATGTGCATATCTTACATTAGAATCTTTGTTAAGCTGCCATGGAGAGAGGAGGCGAACCTAGTGAGAAGAAAAAACAACTAAGAAAGGAAGTAAATCTCAGAAGAAAAAATGAAATAAGAAAGGAGTGTGGAATTAGATAATAAAGAGTGAGCACTTAAGAAGTTTAACATTTAGGTAGTTAATGAGAGATTGTGAGTTACGTGGCATTGTAGGCAGAGTAAATCTAAGTTCAGAAGATTAGTTACTTCACGGTTAACCATTGCATTATTATATAACAACTATATTATTAGATAATTTACATATATCAGTCTTGTTTTGCAATTTAAAATTTGGGTAGAATATGGAAGTTACTTTAATAATAAAGCCCCAAAATTTGGAATATCAAAATTACTTCATCTACGGCAGTTAACAATTGTTTTGCCATTATATATGTGTATAGATATAATTATATATAAATGTAAAATTGTATAGAATTAATAACTATGTATAATTATACTTAAGTAAATTGCTTTATTTTTTGATTGGAGTAAAACAAAATATTAGAACAATGTTTCATTTTTAAAATTATTTAGTGAACAATTCGATTTACTTCCTAGATTTAACCTGGTTCAATCGGATTCAACACTCATTCGATTACAAATGTAAACTAGAGTCGTTTTCAAATCTGATCAACAGTCAAACCTGTCGGACAGTCCGGTCCGGTTCTTACAACAATGAAATATACTTCTAATCCATGGGACAAGGATCACCTGTCCCACAATTTTTCTATCTCCCTATCCCGGACCAATCAAACATCACAAAAAAATATTAAAATATTAATTTTTGTTTTTATAATTTTTCTTTTTAAATGAATGAAACTCTTTGATTAGCTTGTTACACCAAGTGGGACATGAACCGAGACATGTGATCCCCTTCCTAATCCATGACGTCCAGCCACCTAAATTGAGAATTTCTAATACTCCTGACTCATTAATCCCAATATTCCTCCTAAAACAAACAAAAAAACACTCCAATATTTTTTATATTCTAATAGTAATCACAATTCTAAAGTTAGCAATCATTCTAAAGCTAGGAACCAATCGGGGAAGAAACTTCACTCTCAACCACTCATATAAGCTACTCAAATTTTTATAATATACTTCTGAATTTCATATAATTAGGGACATATTTGGAGACAAGTCATCTCCTTTCATCATCGTTACACTAGAAAAGAAACTCAATTTCTTCTCCCTCCTCATACTGTAATAGTGTTCCTCATTTCATCGTTACAAATTTTAGAACCAAGTTTTTTTCCTCTTAACATTCATGCCAGAGCCACCTTCTCATCACAACCATAGGCTGCCCCACTCACCTAACCATCAGTGACGTTCAGGCCGCTGTTATGGTGTTGGAGGGTAAAAAAGAGAAAATGAAGATATATTTTGTTAAAACTTTGAACTCTTCCATTTTTTTTCTTGCCCTTCAAAACGAAATTTACAAACAAATCTTAAAAGACACACCCACCCCCTTCAGCCCTAAGTTGCCGTTAAAGCCACCACTTCTAGCCAGAAAGTTGTTATATTTATACCAAAAGATAACTTCCTCGTTTTCAATTTCTTATTACATCACATGAGTAACGGAAGCTCAAAATATTGTCAAAAGAGCAAGGAGCTTATCTTTTGGCAAATGTAGAGACTTCTAGATGATCGAATACTATCATAGTTTAACACTAAGCAAAATAAACAATAAAAAGATGAAGTTAACCTTCTTTAAAATCAAATTAATTGCACTTAAACCCTTATCTCAAAACATACGACTCATCACTCACCGCAATACTAATAATCATCACCCTTTAAGGACATAATGGATAATATTAACTTCATTATTTATGAATGAGATCATCTTTCTCATTTTTAGTTTCTCGAGTGTATCTCAATCCAATTAAAAAGTTACACACAATTAAAGAGATAAAAATATAAAATAAATTTTTTATATTACTTAATGGAATATGATTGAATTGGAAAAAAGTTTTTGGAATTAATTATATATATTTGAAAATTTCTAAAACAAAAGGATGTCAAATATAGGAGAAAATGAGAGTAAATTTGACACAAAAATATTGGGTTTCATGTAAATTTCTTCTTAGATCATGTGTTCATCCAATCCATATTCAATCACAAAACACATTATATATTTCATCACACATCATGTCATGTCTTCATCCAATACATATACAATCAAAATCATAAAATAACATACTATTTATTGAATTTAAGATTTATGAAGTTGATTTTTAGAGAGTAACTACATCATTCATCATATTCTCATGAATATAAATAATTGATATTATATAAACCGTGTAAAAAACGGTTCATTCATGTACTCTTATTTATTGATAGAACAAACATAGAGTGAATAAATCAATCTAAATTTCTTCTAGTTTGAGGAAAGGACTTGTTTGAGCTTTTGACAATCAAGCAAGTAAGCAAAACCAAAAGCCATGTTCTTCAAAGTAGCCTCATGAAGATCCTCATCCAAAGTAGCAGTAGCATCAGTAGAAAAAAACACCCTAAACCCTCTAATAAAAGCCTCACGCGCCGTCGTCTCACAGCACACGTTAGTCATCACCCCAGTCACTATCACCTCCTCCACCCCCATCTCCACCAGCTTCTCCTCCAGCCCCGTGTTCCTAAACGCACTGTAAGTGTTCTTCTCCACCACCGCATCATCCTCATGGACGTCCAGCGCGGCCAAGAGCTCGGCCTCCGGTGTCCCATGGAAAACAAGTTCGCCGGAGCACCACTCTCCGAGCATGCCGTAGTCGGAGGGGGATTTGTGGAGGTGGCGCGTGAAGATAACGGGGATGGAGGCGCGTCGACAGAGGGAGATGGTGGTGTTGATGTTATGGAGGATTGGGGTGGCCATAGAAGAGAAATAGTTTTGCATGTCTATGACTAAGAGTGCACATGATTTTGGGTTAGGGTTTCTGTTTCTGGTCTCATATTTGGAATAGTGTGAAAATGACATTTTTTTAAGGAATAGGGAAAAGGTTGTTCTTTGAAGTCAGACTAGGAAGATATTTGAGGTTGAGTAATGTGTTATGTGGGGGCTTAAATCTTTGTTTTGAAGTCTTAATTAGTGTGTAGATAAAATGGTTATTTATACAACAAAATTGTGATGACACCAATGGAGCAAGGTACTTGCAGCATGCTGGTATTGTTTATTTGTGTAACATACATTTGTTGATGTCTAATACATACGGTCTCAGGCTAACGAAAACAGTATGTCTTATTAATTAAAAATTTAAATCTTTATTATAATTGATTTTATTCATTTTTGTTGGCTCAAAATATATGAAAAACTTATAAACATAATATGTGATATTATAGTTCATGCCAGTATTCACACGTATTTGTTATTATCAACAGGTTATCAGGAGTTCCAATCAACTTTTTAATTTAATTATATATTTGTATATTTTATAACAATTTAACTATATATTATTTTGAAGTGGTTTACTATCGCTTCGGCCAGTACAGAGTCTTAATCAGTGTTGGAAGAAAAAATAAAATGTTATAGGGATGAGAATGACTTGGGATAGATATGGATAGTGCCTTATCCGGGTACACCTAATTGCTTTATTTTTATACTCAAATTCGTCATAGATTCTTGCTAAGCCCCATTGAGTTTGTCACGTGTGGTTCTTGGGTAACCTAGCTGATTGGCGAGTACCCGTAATAAATTAAAAAAGGTTAAATATAATTGCAAGTAATTTATGTAATTGTATGTATGTTTCTTACGATCTGACGTGTTATTTAAGTAATCAATAAGAGAAAATTAGAAAACAAAATTAGAAAATTGTGTGTATGTTTCTTACTCTTCATCCTAGCTTTCAGTTCTAGGGAAATCTAATGATTTGAATTAGTGAGTAAATCTAAATTATTGAATGTACATGGAATTGATGGCTATGATACTTCTGGAGTAAGTGGATTTCCACTCCTTAATAATATAGCATCACTGTTTAACAACATAACAATCACGAATTAATATTATATATTATCATTATGAATTAACAATTTATAATATTATAATTGACATTATATTACATTTATATATATATATATATATATATATATATATATTTAAGAATGAATAGCGAGTCTAGATATCTATGGGTCTGATACCTCATTTTCTGGACCTAGAAAAATCTAACAATGAGTCTTAAAATCTCAAGTCTCAATTACTCACAATCTAAAAACACGGAGACATACCTAAATACTTGTGAGTCCCAATACCCTTTTTAAGTTTGTTGAAACTAATCAAACATAACTTTTTCCCACATCTTATAAACAACATTTTCGAAGGTCCCAAGTGGCAATACAAAATAAGCAAAATTTATTTGTCTGTTTGCAGCTCAATTTTACGTATAGGTGATTGAAGTTAAATTTAAAAGAAAATTACACTGATACCCCTGAGTTTTAGCGAAATTATATAAATCATTTCTCACTTTTCTACGCCTATACAAACCCTTAATTTTTGTACTTTCATTACACCGAGCACCTCTGCATGAGAAATAAGTTGTAATTTTTTGAACAAAAAATGTGATAAATGCAATTAAGTTAAACAAAACATGATATATTGTGGAGACAAGTCCAAATAATATATGAGTCGATACCTATTTATTATTTTTGGTTTGTTACGGTATAGTACAAGAGCGATTTAAACAATATCTCTTTAGAATTGTTGATGCATTTTGTAACAAAAAATAATAAAGATACATTGATTTGTATATTATTTGAATGTTTCCTCACAATATACCATGTTTTGTTTAACTTAATTACATTTATCACGTTTTTGTTTAAAAGATTACACTTATTTCTCATGCAATAGTGATTAGTATAATGAAAGTATAAAAACTAGGGCTTGTGTAGGTGTAAAAAAGTGAGGGATGGTTTGTATAATTTCACTAAAACTTAGGGGGTGTCAATGTAATTAACTCTAAATTTAATTATGTTTTGGTATATTTTAGCATAGTGCATATATAAAATAAGGATGTTATTTAAAGGATTTGGAAAAAAAAAATCATCTCATATTATTTTATCTTAATATAATTTCATAGTTAACTTATTTAGTTGATTATTGAGTTGGTAATATTTTTCTCACCTATATATTCACTTCGAGTTTGACCAAAATCATAACTCCCTTCAATTTTTTATTTATAAAATTCTATTTGTTTATTGTTTTCTTACCTAATCATAAAACTACTTTGAAGTTTTATGTATATATTCACTCGAACAATTTGATTAGGAAGAAGAAATGATTTGGTTTAATGAATGACAGTTTTCAATACAATTATTGACATGTTTAATAGTTTTTTCTCATTCTTAATCCACATCAACCATCTTATAATAAAAAATTGGAGGAGGATAAAACAAGTATGTTATTTATCACAAACATTAACATCATTACCATAATAGTCTATGTATGATCCTTGTGTAAGTAACATGCACTAATAATGTTACGAGCCCAAGTTGATTAATCAATGCGGGAAGTTGAGAATAAATTATCTTCTTGGTTGTCAAGAACGACCATGACAATTTCAAAGATAGATAAAACAACATTTTTAAAATTTTTAAGACTGATGTTCTAAACTGAGCTTCAAATCTTCTTGTGGATGAAAAAATATATTATGTCAATTAAAAAAATTAAATATTTATTATTTCTCCTGTATTTACTTTGATATATTGATTTGAAATATAACTTTAAATATAATTTGGGATATAGTTTAGGATAATAGATCTTTGTATCTTGATACCAGCAAGTGCCAATAGTTAATGTTTGCACGGTGCATCCAAATTGGGCTAATTTTGAGCCATCATGTGAACACATGATTTCTTAAAATAGATGTTTTTTGGATCAGTTTTTTAACTTTGGACCCATTTTTCTAAATCTCATAAAATATTTAACTCTTTCCCGTCTTGCTTCCGACTCTCCCAAACTAAATCATCTTCTCTCAAACTCATATACCTACTCTCAAACACAACCCCAAACCCCACCATCTCAATTGCCCTCTTGTCAAATCTTTTCGTTTTTTCTTTGTTAAAAAGTTGGTACAGACAAACAAAAAAATATTAAATTGTGTTTATTAATTACTTTTTTAAATTAACCCTCAATAAAAAAAATCACAAGCAATTATAAAGTTATGGAAAAATAAATTATTTCGAAAATGTGGATTTAGAACAAGTTCAAGTCCCCATAAGTGATAGTAATTGAAGTGGTAAAAAGTTGATGTATAGAGAAAATAACACATATTTTTATCATCGTTCACTTTCAATAACCCTATGTCATGTCCTTTCCTCATAATATTTTCCAAATGGTTAAAATTATTCAACATCTCTTTAAACAAATATTCTTTCTTATAGCAATGATTTTAGGTTCTAACATCCAAAAATTCTTTCTTACATCAAGTCTCTTCAAACTCTAATAATAAGTATTCTTTGCCTAGCAGATTCTAACATTTACTAAGTATTCTTAACCAAGTGAATATTTGAGCATTCTACATAAGTTATATTAAAAAACATTCGAAAGAGAATGAATCGATCTTTCATAAAGGTTTGGTAAAAAAGCCTATCACAAATGATCAGTATCAACAAATTGAATATCAATTATGTCTTTCTACATGTAATCTCTAATGATATTGCTTAATTTCTATACGCTTAGCCCTAGAATAATGCAAAATTGAATTCTTTGAAAGATTAATGGGGTACTAATATCAATTTTGTCTTCTAGTTGGTGGTCGATGCGCGTCAATTGAGAACAACTAGAACTAGACATTTGATAATGTATATATTAGTAATTCAACAATGCTCTACCTTTGCCTAAACCATGATGCTTGATTATGTATATATTCACTCGAACAATTTTCAAAGTTTTATGTATATATATACACTCCAACAATTTTCAAGGTTTTATGTATATGTATATAATCACTAGAAAAATTTGATTAGGAAGAAGAAATGATTTGGTTTTATGAATGACAATTTTCAATACAATTATTGACATGTTTAATAGTTTTTTCTCATTCTTAATCCACATCAACCATCTTATAAAAAAATTGTAGGAGGATAAAACAAGTATGTGATTTATCACAAACACCCTTTCCATAATAGTTTATATATGATCATTGTGTAAGTAACATGCACTAATAACGTTACGAACCCAAGTTGATTAATCAATGTAGGAAGTAGAAAATAAATTAATCTTTTGATTGTCAAGAACGAATATGATTGATCATAACAATTTCAAAGACAGATAAAACAACATTTAATTTTTTTTAGAGGAGTGGATAGAAGGAATATACCTAGATGGTTCTCGAATTCCAGCAACTTTCAATAGTTAATGTTTGGACGGTGCATCAAAATTGTGCTAATCTTGGGCAGTCAGGTTAACAAATGATTTCTCAAAATGGAAATGTATTTTGGATCAGATCTTTTTAAATTTAGATATTTTTTAGTGTAATATCAATTCATCATCATCTGTATTGCTTTTTCGAAGAGTCAATGATAATTAAAATGATTGATAGATGACGAATTGAAGGTCTAACAATGTATACAACTTTTGTGCATATTTTTTTTTCTTTTTCTTTTTTAATCTGAAAATATATTTAGCTCTTTCCTTTCCTGCTTCCTTCTCTCTCAAACTCATATACCTACTCTGAAAAACAACCCAAACCCCAGCATCATAATTCCCCGGCCCTAATGCAGAATCTTTTCATTTTTTCTTGGTTAAAGTTGGTACAGGCAAACATAAAAAGGATATTGAGTTATGCGTTTTTTATGACAACTTCTTTGGGGTATCTTTGTTTTGGATCGTTTATTAGCTTGAAAGATAACAATAAAGTGTTGTCAACTTGGATGTGGATTCGATTGGGGGTGTGTGGATGGGGGTTGATCTCAGTTTGGGGTTGGTGTATGTGGTTTGATGTGTGTCTTGATTTATTTTTATGGTCAAGTGGGAGAGTTGGCCACGGTTTAGACTAAGTGGAGTTATTTGGCTATGTAATAATGTGTGTGTGGTCACGGGTTAGGGTAGGTGGGTGGTTTTGGTCATGGTTAGACCAAGTATTTAAGCTTATGGTTTGTGTTGACGGTTTGGCTTGGGGAATTTGGTGTGTGTGTAAGGCACAAGGGAAGGTGGATAAGATATGAGATGGTGGGGCAAGCAACCTGATAAGCCAATGAGGTTCGCCACAAACAAGAATGCTTGATAAAAATAAGATAATGGTCACGACCAAAGATAGCTTAGGAGATAACTCTCAACTAAAACAATCAAATTTTTAATGAATTCAAAACTTCACTTTATTCATCCACCATCACGGTTACATATAGGAAACACTTAGGCTAGAAAAGATGATTAACAAAGTAATTTGAATTCAAAATAAAATCCTAACTAAACATGGTAAAATCCTTGACTTGATCAATTCGGTTTTGACTTGTATCTTGAGTGTGTGGCCGAATTCTTTGAGTGCTTAGTCATGTGTCCATTTGAATTTTGAATCTTGTTGGTTGAATTTGTTGAAGATAAATCTTGCCCTAGATTTATCCGAGATCGTCTAGGGTTGGCTTGAGAAATTCACATGTCACTTGGCTTGAAAAGCTTGGCCGAATTCAAGTTAATGTATTGATTTTGAATTAGCTTGGTCAAGTCCTTACTCATACGGCTCCTTAGACTTTGGAAATGGTTGGCCGAATTTGTTATGGTTGGATTGAGTCAAATTGATGCATGATTTGAATGTTCGGAATGCCTTGAAGATTTGGTGTTTGAATTTTGAGTTGCCCTCTAGCTTGAAAACTCCACGACAAGTTGAGTTAAAAAAAAATACCTTGCCAAATTTAATTAGGCCAATATTTTATGCAAAGTAGGTGTTGGTTAAATTTGGATTTGACCACCTTATCTCCTTTGCCAACTTCCCTTTGAATTAGCTAGTCGAGTTTAGGCTTTTTATCTTCGCATTATCTTCTCTTTATCTTCAAGGATTTGACCATCTCCAATTCAATTTGAGTTGCTTGGCCGAATTATCTCTTGTGATATCTCCTTCTTTGATCAATTCTAGTTGCTTGTCGTGCCCTATCTTTTTAAGATTTGCCCATGCTTTGAATTTCAACTTCAAACCATGCCAATTTCAAAATGATGAGGCACCTAGAACACCCTTCTCCACGATTGGCGCCATCTCCCTTAGCCTAATCCTCTCCAAGTTTGAATACTCCTTAGCCTTGTTCACTCTTGGCCTTGATCACGTGCCATATGACTTAGCCTAGATTAAATACTTAGCCACTATTGGACAATATTACAAGGAATAATTAATTTAAATTCTCAACCCCAATTTACAAGACTTTATTTGAAAATAAATAAAATACTTAAACATATAATGAAATAGATCCTAAGACTACCCATGAAAAATAATTATCATTTATCAAAGCTTAAACACATAAAATAAACTAAACTAAGTTTAAGGACATAAATATCCTTCCTGATTGTCGTCTCCAGGGTCAATGGTGTCTTTGGTAAGCTTGAGTGATCCTAATTTGACTTTAGCCCTAGTCACAAGACTTTCTTATCTTATCTTGACCCTTGCATCAGGGGTTGGTCTAGGTTTCATTTTTTTAAAATTAATCCTTAATAAAACTTTTTTATAAGCAATTTTAAAGTTATGGAAAAATGAAATTGTTTCAAGAATGTTATCTCGCTATAAATTTAAATTTTCACAATTAGTAATATTCAAAAGTAGTAAAAAGTTAATGGATAGAGAAAATAACATACATTTTTATCATGGCTCACTCTCAATAGCTACCTCAGATCCTTTCCGTAGAACAATTTTCTATAATTTCCCAAATAGTTATAAATAGTCAACACATCTTTAGGCAAATATTCTTTTTTATGCCAATCATCTTTAGGCTCTAACAAACAAAGTATTCTTTTTTACACTAGACCTCTCTAGGCTCTAACAACTAAGTATTCTTCCTAAACCAAGCTTCTCAAGGTCCTAAGCTTAACTAAATATTCTTTACCTACCAAGTCATTCCATATAAGTTGTATTCTTTACCTTCTAAGTATTTTTTACCTACCAAGTTCTAAACTTAACAAAGTACTCTGAACTAAGTGAATAGTTGAGAATTCCACATAAGTCATTCAAAATTTTTCGAATGAAAATGAATCGATCAGCGAGTAGAGGTTTAGTAAAGATGTTTCCCACAAATGATCAATGTTAACAAATTAAATATCAATTATGCCTTTCTATATATTATTTCTAATGATGGTGCTTAATTTCTATACACTTGGTTCTAGAATTTAAAATTGGATTTTTTAAAAGATTGGATTTTTTAAAAGATTAATACAATACTAATATCAATTATGTCTCTAGTTGGTGGTTGATGCACATCAATTTAGAACAACTAGCATTAGACATATACTCATCTTTATCTATTGATAAATGTTCACCTCTGGCTACACCATGAGACTTGATTATTACCAATGAAGTGACATCTTCCACCAATGCTTTTTCTTCCAACTTTGTCTTCAACATAGTCAGTATAGTAGAATCCAACTAATCTATACTCAACATCTTACTTATAACATATACTAAGATTGTGATACCGTGCAAATATTTAAATATTCTTTTAATAGTTGATAAGTGTATCACTCTTGGATGAGTTGGATGAACTTTAAATCGAGCACATAAACAATCATTGATCATGATATCAGGTTTAGATGTAATTAATTATAAGAGAGATTTAATTATACCTCTATATCTTATGGTCTAAATTTTTATGATTGTCATCGTTTTTTTCAGAATATACATAGGGTACATTATAGTGCTCATTAATTTAGAATCATTAATCATAAACTTCTTTAGAATATGCTTGGTGTATTTTGTCTAATAATGTACACCTCATTAGTTTTCTTTACTTGAAGTTCAAGAAAGAACATCAGTTCTTCAATCATGCTCTTTTCAAACCTACATTAGCTTAGACAAATCTTGGTACGAAAATTTATTAGTTGCACCAAAAATAATATAATCCATATATATTTGTACAACTATGAGATCCTCAAAATATGATTTTCTAAATAAGGTTGTGTAAACGTTTCCTCTCTAAAATCCATTCATCATGAAAAATGAACCGAGCCTTTCATAGCAATTTATGGTTGCTTATTTCAGGCCATATAGACCTTTCTAAGCTTATATAAGTGATTTGGTATTCGAAGACCAAGGGTTCTGCAATATATACTTCTTCATTTATCAACCCATTCTATATTAAAATTTCTACATCCATTTTCGGTATTACAAAGGGTATCTTTCACCCTTTTGGATAATGAATTAATCCCTTTCGGGGTTCGTAGTTGCCCCTCCCGATAAGTACTGCTCCCAGAAATGGAACCTTGACCTTTTGGTCATCCTAGAAATCTAGCATGGACTTACACCACTAGATCTAATAAAACATAATATTATGATGTGTAGAAAAAGATAGTAAAATGCAAATAACTTATAATCATTTTACTAGTGCAAATGTTTCAGTGAAATCTATACCTTCTTCTTCAGAATAAATATTGTGCAACCAATCTAGCTTTATTCCTTACTATATTACCTTCCTCTTTAAATTTGTTCTTGGAAACTCACTTGGTTCCAATAATTGACTTGCCTTCAGGTCAGGGAACGAGTGTCCAAAAACAATTCTCTGGATCTGGTTCAATTCTTGTTAAATGGCTTGAATCTAGTCTTCATTAAGTAGAGCATCATATATGTTCTCTGGTCTTATTTTAGATGCTGATGCAAAATGTTATGCCTCTATGAAAATTGATCTTGTCTTGACCATATATCACTAAGGTTCCCAATAATGAATTCTTGAGGACGATATCTAACTCTCGTAATTTCTTATCATTTTGTTTGTCATCCAACTTCACATGGACATATTTATCTACAACCGAAAATCTAGAATTATAAACTATAAATATTTTAGAGATTTCAAAATATCCCAATAGAATTTCATTGTCAACTTTTTCATTAAACTTTCCTAATTGATCCTTAGTATTTAATATATAACATTTATAACCAAAAGGATGAAAGTATGATATGTTGGGTTTGCAACCTTTCCACAATTTATAAGGAGTTTTATTTCGAATAGGTCGGATGTATATTTTTATTTTGAATGTAGCAGATTCTATTAACAGTTTCATCCCAAAAGTGCTTAGGAATGAAGTTATCATTAAAAATGTTCTAGTAGTCTTGGAGATTTTTCCCGTTAAACCATCCCATTTTGTTGTTGTTCTCCGATTGAGAAGTTATGGATTATTCCAGAATCCACATAAAACTTCATGAATAGTTGATTTTCAAACTCTCCACAATGTCACTCCTTGGTGGAAGTGATACACATGCCTTTTTCATTTTGTACATGATTGCAAAATATTTAAAAGACCTTGAAAGATTTGTACGTAGAGCTAACAACATGACCCATGTTCATCTAGTATAGTCTGCTAAAATGATGAGACCATATTTCTTTCCATTGATAGATGCACTTCTTGTTTGACCAAAAAGACCAGTGTGTTGAAACTCTAGTGTTTTGAGGTAATGACCATATTCTTGGATTCAAAATATCCTTTGATTTTTTCCCTTTCGACATGCATCACAAAAAGAGTGGGATTTAAACTTAAAATCTGATAATCTTGTCACGAGTTTATGCTTATTTAACTTTGAACTCTCCCGGGGAATGGGATTGCTTAACCTTCAAGGAAATTTATTTTCTTTATTTGGATATTTTTCTGCACTAAGTTCAAATTTTTGAACTTTTAGGAATCCTAAAAGGTACTCCACTATGAGAACATTGAGATCCTCAACTTCTTGTATAGTTGTGACTTTAGGTCTCTACTATTGTGAGAGAAATATAAGCAGCATCTTGGCATGGTCTCTATTTCCACACACCTTGCCAATTGACCTAAGACTATTTATGATGGTTTGGATTCTACCAAAGGTTTGGTCTATAGTCTCATGATTATTGTGAAAATAATGCGGAAATATAAAATGAATATTGTGAATTTTTCTCATTATTGATTAAGGCATGAAAAACCTTATTTATAGTGTAAACTAACTAGCTAACAAATTAATAAACACATGTTGAAAAACAATTCAACATGTATTAAATGTGTAAATGTGAAAAATATGTAAAATGTGTAAAATATGTAAATGTACCATGATAGCTTTGTTCTCTAATAGCCTCCCTCAAGCTAGAGGGTAAATGTTAATGACTCCAGCTTGATAATTTGATTTGATAACAATGTGATAGATCAGAATCTCGATCCTGATGTGATTGGATTTTCTCAACCACTTCATTATTTTCCTGGTCAGAAATCTTGACCATATTCCCATGGTTTTACATTGTTGGAGGATTCTTTGAATATGCAAAAGAACCCAAGAAAATACATCTCTTCTTGTTCTTTGGACAAGATTGATAGTGTGATGATAGAGTGTGTATGGTTGTTGTTTTTGTTGATCTTCTTGTTGTTGTTGTTGATGATGATCTTGTTGATCTAATTGTTGTTGTTGTTGTTGATCTTGTTGTTGTTGATGTTGTTGATCTTGTTCATTCCTAGACCAATGATCAAGTCTATGATGTGCTTTTGCATAGATTCATCAAACTTCTCTACTTCAAGAATTTCTATAGGAACCTTGCCACACAAAGAAACATATTTAGAAAGCAACTTGTTGATTTTCTCTTCCTCATATTTCCTAAGAACTTCAAGTTTCTCATCATTCATAGAACTCGCTGGAAGTTTCCCAAATGGTGTGTAAACATAATCCATGGAAATGTTGTAAGTGACATGGAGAATAACAATTAATGGAAATTGGTTGAGAATTCCATTTCTTGAGAGCCCAAACCAGAGTCTTTAATCCATGTTACACATCATTACCAATAACAACATACATTTTTTCTGTTGGGCTTGAATGCATTTGATTGTGGTGTCGATGAAGATGAATATTAGAAGAGAAAGATAATAATAATTGTAGAGAATGCGCAAAAGTAACCAAAACCTTCAGGATGAAGGCTCTGATACCATGTTAAAATGGTAGGAGGCATAAAAAAGACTTCATGATGAATCAAGAAGTATGAGAGAAAATCATGAATGAGAAAATGGAAACTTTCTATAATGAATTGAGTTACAAGGAATAAGGGAATCACCCTTTATATACTTCAATGTCTAACTAATAACTAACTAGTTAATCGATTAATTGAACTCTTAATCGATTAACAAAAACAATATTACAACTAACAAACTGAATTCAACTAACAACTTTAACACCCCCCCACTCAAGTTGGAATGTGTCAAGCATTCCAAGATTGAAATGACTGTGATAAACACCACACATACTCTAATACCTCCTCTTGCTGGTGAGGGAATCTTCGTCTCCCAGTCTTGAAATCTGAATGTGAAGCAATACTGACGCTTAACCACCATTTGGCAGAAGCAATTTCATCCAACGCTTAACCATATTTTTGACAGAAGCAAACCAATCATAACGGGTGAAGGAAATAAATGAGATGGTTCTTAATCTTGATCTTTATATGTTGCTTCAATGAGGAAAAAATTACACACTATAATGTTGTGTGTTTAATGAGAGATAGAGGAGTAAAGAAACTAGAGTAATAAAGAAATGAGAAATAATTTAGAGTAATAGATGGAATAGTATGTAGATTCTTGTTGTCATTGATAAAAGAGGAAATAAGGTAATTGAAAGAAACAAATATTGTTGTGGACATGCCATTGAAAATACCTTCATCCAAACCTGAAAATGCTGCCTTAGTTCTTTTTTTTCTTCAATAAGGAGAGATAGAAATTAAGACTAAGTTGTACGTTTTGGAAGTTCTGCTTCTCATCCATTGCACAACTTCCAACAACAACATCCATACAAGGAACTTTTATTAAGTTGAAACTTCACCATTGCTTTGTTTTCATTAACTTTTGATTCCAAGGATTCCTGATGAGTGACCAATGTTGAAATTTTACCTACCTTGTTTAAACTGGGGCCCAAAAGACGATAAATTTTCTTGATGATAGCTTTAGATGTAAGAAAGTCATGGTACTTCTTGGCTAGATTCTTGATGAGTTTCTTGTTTTTATTAAGCCCTTTCTTTTTTATGTTAAAGCATCACCAAACATGATCTTCATGTTAAAGGAATGGAAGCTATCAAAAAGAAGAAAATAGACTTGAAGAGAAATGATGTAAATATTGTAGTCATCTCAATATTAGACTCAATACAAAATGTTATATGTACTATATGCTGCTACTGTTGTTGAAGAAGCCTAGGCGACTTAGTGATTTTGTGACTATTCTTGTTGATGATGGGGTCTGAGAAGATGATGATAATCAAGCCTCTCGTGGATTTCTCAACCACCATAGAAGAAGATGATGCATTATGATGATGCTGATGAAGAAGAGAAATCGCAACATCAAACTTCTTTACATTGAGAACCTCCAAAGATGATTTGTTGTTGAACTTTTGATGAATCTTTGAAGGGAAGTATAAGTGGAAGCTATCAAAATAATAATAATTGCTCTGATACCATGTTGCAAAAATAATGTGGAAGCATAAAATGAATGTTGTGAATTTTTCTCATTATTGATTAAGGCGTGAAAAGCCTTATTTATAGTGTAAACTAACTAGCTAACAAGTTAATAAACACATGTTGAAAAACAATTCAACATGTGTTAAATGTGAAAAATATGTAAAATATATAAAATATGTAAAATGTGCCATGGTAGCTTTGTTCCCCAATAATGATCTCCCATTTTCATTGATTCATACTAGTGAATCTGTACACTAATATTTGATTCTTTAATTTGGAAAGATCCTTCACGCGTTAGAGCCAAAGTATCCTAAATGTCCTTAAATTTATTGCATTTATGAACTTTGTCATGTTCGGGTCTAGATATAGCACACATAAGATAGTTTTTTTCTTCCTGATTAAGTTGGTGCTGAATCTTTCGATTAGTAGACCATGAAGCTCTAGGTAGAACATCTCCATTTCCACTCTTGGGCTCTCTATAGCCTGATTTAGTTAGCTCCATAGTCAGACCTTTGAAACAGTAGTGATATGTTGATTGTTTATCCTTTTGCATCCATGATGTGTGAATTGTACTCTCTAATGCAAATATAATATATTTCGAAAATATTAACTTATAACATGCTCAAAACTCTACAATTAGAAATAACCGAAGTAGTAAAAGTTTAGGGATTGATAAAATAATAGAAGTATTTTTATACTGATTCACTCTCAATATCTATGCTAACTCCTTACTCCCATAAGGATTTGTCGTTGTTTTTCAACACCTCTTTAAGAAAACATTATTTCTTACATCAAGCTTTTTCGGGCTTTAACAACTTCATATTCTTTCTAGACCAATCATCTCCAGAATCATAACCTAACCATGTATTCTTTACTTGTCAAGCATCTCCAAGCTGAAGTAACTCAACAAAGTTGGAATGTTGAACTTAACAACTCATTGCGTGAGAGTATGAGATATTAATTTCATTTAAGTGTAGGACTCTCTAGGAAACAAATTTTAAGATCTACAATTGTATACTCTCCTAATCTCTCTCACTCTCACCTTAGTTTTCCTTTAACAAAGGTATACAAGAATTTAAGCTATAATCATATACAAATATAAGCACTTGTATTTTGTTCCTTTTTCTTGTATTGTATATTCTTTGTCTTGAGATTCTCCTTCCTTTTATAAACGAGATTCAACTACTTCATTGAATGTTCCAACGATCTTCAAAATTGTTTGTTTTGAGTAAACATTAAAGACATTGATTTGATGAATCTTGATACTTAGAAGAAGTCATTGCTTGAATCTGTTGTGTATAGGGCCATGTCTGATTTCATATTAATTTTGTTTAATTCAATGTATACGAGTTCATCTTTCTTAATGTATCCATGTCTTCGCTCTTCATCATTCACTTCAGACATTATGAGACACCATGCACATTACTCAAATGATTCTAATTATTCCTTTGTGTGTGTAGATTCATTTTCAAGTTGGTTAGTATATACATATCATACGTCAAGAGTACATGTTTTTCTTATCAATAAATAGAGTATCTAATAATTGAATCATTAATGGTCATAATAAATGTGTATAACGAATATATAGATTCAAATGGTTGGACGAGTAGATATGTATTCAAAATAAAAAGTGATACAATTAAAGTAATTGAACATGATTGTTATTGAACATAACTGTCACTTGAACACACTTTGTCAAGATGGTTTCTTGATGACAAGTGAAGTGAATCACACTTCTTGATGATGAAAAGAATGGAATAGAATGAAAGCAGATTGAAAGAGATGAAGAAATGAAGTGAAATGAAATGATTCATCTATTATTGATTTGATTGAATTGAATATACAAGATGAAAGACTAATCCTACTTATACAAGGAAAATACTGGAATAACAAAGTAATAAAACTAACTAACTAGGAAAATAACAAACTATCCCGATGAAGAGCAAAGGCACATATGCCAAAATAAATTGGAATTTATATATGCTAACTGTGTTGCTTAGAATACAAGCAACACAAGATAAAACAGAGCTACTTCCAACCTATGCTTGTTCAGGTGTAAGGACTGCATAATGTTGAATGTTTTTGCTTGAATAAATGTCTTGTTTGATGTGTTTAGTATGGTTAGTCTGGTTATGCTTTAGGGAGTGTGTTTCAGTGGTGTGATGCAAGGTATCCTTTCTTAGGTTGATTCCTGGTGCAAGTTCCTTGTTTATGGAGCATAGGTGGTTGATGCAACATGGTGCATGTTCTTTACTGGATTGACCAGACTTAGTGCAGCTGCCTTGGCTTGGTGAGTTGATAGTTGTGCTAGATGCTCATGTCCTTGAGTTTTGCTGCTAGGAGCTTCCTGTTGCTGAGTTTGACCTTATTTGTCTAATACCCCCTCCACAAGTAAGGGCACATATGTTATGTAGGCCTAGCTTGTGATAAATAGAAGAGTAGTCCTTAGGTCCCAATGGTTTAGTGAGAGCATCTACAAGTTGAAGACAAGATTTGATGGGCATAAGTTTTACCAAGCCTTTGCCACAGTTTTCTCTTATAGTATGACAATCTAATTCAATATGTTTAGTCCTTTCATGGAAGACTGGGTTAGTAGCAATATGAATAGAAACTTGATTATCACAATAAAGAGAAGTAAGAGTAAGATATAAGTGCTACAAGTCATAAATCATATAAGATAGCCAAATAATTTCACAAGTAATGGCTAATGCCCTATACTTAGCCTCACATGAGCTCCTAGAAACAATCCTTTGATTTCTAACAAATTAGGGAATTCCCTAAGTAAATGCAAAAACCTGTGGATGATCTTCTTGTATAGCACAAGAGGCCTAGTCATTGTCACTGTAGGCATTGATGTAAATAGAAGATAGACTAGGATAAAATAGGCCTAAGCAGGGGTCACTTTTGATGTATCTTAAGACTTTTAGAGCAACATTATGGTGTGTGACAGTAGGATTGGCCATGAATTGAGCCAACTGATTAATAGAAAAGGCAAGATCATGTCTAGTGTTGGTTAGGTAGATGAGTCTACCGATAAGTCTTCTATAGGCAGGGGGTTAGGATAGTGATCAGAAAGGTCTTGGTATAGATGAGTGTCACGTATCATTGGTGTTGAGGAAGGTTTGCACCCAAGAAGACCTGAGTCAGAATGGATTTCAAGGGCATATTTTCTTTGGTTGATGGAGATTCCAGTTTTGTTTTTAGAAATTTCAAAGCCCAGAAAGAACTTTAGAAGGCCTAGATCTTTGATTTTGAAGGCCTAATCTAAAAGGGATTTGATATGTTGCATTTCAAGAATAGAATTTCCAGTGAGGATAATGTCATCTACATAAACTAGTAGAGCGGTTATGGTAGTTGCAGATGTCTATTTGATGAATAAAGAGTGATCACATTTGACTTTATTGTAACCATGCTTTACAAAAAATGTAGACAATTTAGTGAGCCATTGTCTACAGGCCTGTTTGAGTCCATATAGGGACTTTTGTAGTTTGCAGACTTGGTTAGGAAGGGGGAAGTGAGGCCAAGGGGAGAGACATATACACTTGTTCTTCTAAATCACCATGTAGAAATGCATTATTGACATCTAGTTGTTGTAAGGTCCAATTATGGATAGAAGTTAAAGAAATAACCAACCTAACAGTGGCAAGTTTGGCCATTGGGGAAAAATGGTGATATAGTCAATGCCTTCAGTTTGAGTGAATCCTTTGGCCACAAGTATAGCTTTGTGTCTCTCAATGGTTCCATCAAGGTTGTATTTAATTTTAAAAACTCATTTGCAACATATAGGTTTCTTAGAGTTGGGTAAATTAGTGATGATCCAAGTGTTGTTGTGTTGTAAGGTAGATAACTCTTGGTTTATAACTTCTTGCCATTGAGGGTGTTTAATGGCTTGTTTGTAAGTTTTGGGTTCTAGGTGAGAAGTAATAGAGAGAGTTATGGATTTATGAGTAGGGGATAGTCTATGATAGGAAAGGTAGGAGGAAAGGGGATAAGGTGACTTGGTTTGTATATTGTTATTGTTTAAGAGAGCACAATGGTAATCTTGTAGGTATATTTTGTGAGTTCTAGTATACTTTCTAGGCTGGTCAGAGGGATTTTGTACAGTAGGGATATGAGAGAGATCGTGTTAAGGATTTTTAGGTGTTTGAAGGGAAGGAAAAATGTCATCATAAAGGTAGTAGTTAGTGTCTTGGCAGGTTGGTTGAGGGTCGTAGTGGAGGTAGTAGGTTTAGGAGAAGAATAAGGGAACATATCTTCATGAAAGATGACATCCCTACCGAATTGTATGACTCTATTGGTAAAGTTAAAGACAATATAGCCCTTAGTCCCTTCGTGGAAACTTATGAAGACACATTTTGATAATCTATGATCAAATTTGTCTCTACGATGTTTGTGAGTACTAGTGTAACAAAGGCAACCAAAGACTCTTAGGTTTTGAAAATTGAAGGGAGTCTTGTGCAGAGTATCATAAGGAGACTAGTTAGCTAAAGTAGGTGTAGGTAAGGTATTAGTAATGTGAACATGTCTGATGGCATATGACCAATAGACCTTAGAGAGATTGCTCTAGATTAGTAGAGCTCTTGCCACATTCAAGATGCGTTGGTGTTTTCTTTCCACAACACCATTTTGTTGTGGTGTGTAGATACAAGAAGTCTGGTATATGATTCCTTTATTGCCATAAAAGTCTTGCAAAAGGAATTCATGACCATTGTCTATCCTAACTATTTTGATGGCAGTAGAGTATTGAGTTTAGATTAAGGCAATGAAATTATGTAATGCTATATAGGCTTCTGACTTATTTTTCATTAGGGTGATCCAAGTGTACCTATTGTGGTCATCTATTATAGTTAAGTATTATTTGTAACCATGTATAGATGTAATAGGAAAAGGGCCCCCAATATCAACATAAATTAAATCAAAGTTATTGTTTGAACATGTGTTGCTTCAAGGAAAAGGAAGCTTCTTTTGTTTAGCTTGATAACAAATGTCACATATATGATCTTTATTAAAAAAAATGAAAGTCATCTTAGTCTTAATCATATCCATACAAAACTTGGAGGGATGTGCTAACCTATAATACCAAAGACCATTTTTAGGAACAATAACAGAATTACTAATGGAAAAATTTACATTGTAATGAAGATTAGCCCCTTGCAACACATGTAATCCCTTTGAGATGCTAGTTATGCCAATCATCTTCAAGGAATCCTTCTCCTGTATTTTGCAACAAGAAGCATAAAATGACAAAATAAAGGAGGATTTAGAGTTTAGTTTAGGTATGGACAACAAATTATAAGAGAACGAGGGAATGTACAAAACATCATGAAGGGTTAGGTTCTTGGAGATGACTATAGTCCCTGAAATTTTGGCCAAGACTTCATGGCCATTGGGTAATCTGACCCTCACATGTCTGATTTTATAGAAGGCAGAATAATAAGACATGTTATAGGCAATATGATCAGTGACACCACTGTCCAATATCCATTGAGATATAGAATTACCTTATTCATGTTGATATTTGGATAAGAAGGTTATAGATAGAGTGTTGATCATATTCTCAACATTAGATGGATCTTTCTTTTGATTATTCTATTGCTGTAGCACACTGATGAGACCTTGATATTTCTCTTTACTTAGGCCATAGGTAGTATCATCCTCTTTTTGTTGATCATGCTCATGCCCAGAAATGTCAGAGTTAACTTGCTGATTCTTGGTGAACTGAAAGTTGGGAGGAAATCCGTGAATTATGTAATAGTTTTTAACAGTGTGTCATGGCTTCTTGCAGTGACTACAAAATTTGCTTGGGTTTGAGGACTTGTTCCAAGAGCCTTTATTATATAAATTCTGATTTTCTTTGGTGAATCCTATATTGGTCTGTGCTGCATCCTTTCCATATGTTGTATTCTTCTTCTAGTTGGTTCCAACACTCATTGTCTTTGCCTCTGATTCATTGCCATACATTTGACTCTCCTATTGAATGACCAATTATAGAACCTTATTAATGTTTGTAAGAGGTTCTATTAACATGATCTGAGACCTTACAGTTGAATATGAGTCATTTAACCCCTTTAAAGATCTGATAACTTTGTCTTCAGTTCTGAATTTTTCACTATCACAATTGCATTTGGCAAGAGGCTTGAAAATTTCCAATTCATCACATAGGGTTTTCATCTCAGTGTGGTATTTTCTGACACTAAAATCTCCTTGCCTACAATTAGTTATGGTCTCTTGCAGGTCTGCTATTTTGAACATGTTATCTTGTGAGAACCTTTCTCTGAGTTCTTCCTAAATTTCATGTGCTTTGTCAATCCATGGAATGCTTTGTGAGATTGATGGAGAGACTAACCTTATAATCCAAGATGTGACTATGTTGTTTTCCCTTACCCAAGCCTTGAAGGTTGGATCATCCTTTGTTGGCTATTGAATGTTGCTATCAACAAATTCGAATTTTTGTTTTGAATGGTGATAGTTTTCACCATTCAAAAGAGGTGAAACTAGTGCAATCCCTAAATTATCTGAGGGATGCACATAGTCTGGATCTTGTGTGATATCCATATGTGAATTATGAGGTGTTGTAGAAGATAATGAAGATGACATCTTGAATATAACAGAGCACTTAATAAAAAGAGCTCTGATACCATAAAAGAATGTTAAGATGGTTTCTTGAGTGACAAGTGAAGTGAATAACACTTCTTGATGATGAAAAGAGTAGAATAGAATGAAAATAGATTGAAAGAGAGGGAAAAATGAAGTGACGTGATTCCTCTATTATTGATTTGATTGAATTGAATATACAAGATGAAAAACCAATCTTACTGATACAAGGAAAAGACTAGAATAACAAACTAATAAAACTAACTAACTAGGAAAATAACAAACTATCCTTATGAAGAGGAAAGGCACACATGCCAAAATAAACTGGAATTTATATATGTTAATTGTGTTGCTTAGAATACAAGCAACACAAGGTAAAACAGAGCTACTTGCAGCCTATGCTTGTTCTGGTGTAAGGCTTGCACAATGTTGAATGTCTTTGCTTGATTGAATGTCATGTTTGATGTGTAGTATGGTTAGTCTGGTTATACTTTAGGGAGTGTGTTGTAGTGGTGTGATGCAAGGTATCCTTGCTTAGGTTGATTCCTGGTGCAAGTTCCTTATTTATGGAGCATAGGTGGTTGATGCAGCCTAGTGCATATTCTTTACTAGATTCATCAGACTTAGTGCAGCTTCCTTGGCTTGGTGAGTGGATAGTTATGTTAGGTGCTTCTTGTCCTTGAGTTTGGAAGCTAGGAGCTTTATGTTGCTGAGTTTGACCTTATTTATCTAATAGTCTTTGGATGTAATAGCTTATTAAACGAGCTTAACACTATGCATTAATCAAATGTTTCTCATATGCTCTATTTGAACGACAATTTTAAGCATCAATTATAATAACATATTATTTTTATCAAAAGGTTACTTCTTTATCAAATTTTGCTTCCAAAATTTAATTCTTTGTTAATCATCAAAACATTGATAAAGATTAGTAAGTTGATTCCACTAAAATACATTTTACTTGAAAACATAATATTGATATGGTCCCAACAATAAGTTGGTTCCACTAAAAAAATTCTCAGTTGAAAACTAAAACCTCTGTAGTTTCAACATCAACAACATTTCACTTCTAACTAACAATTGTTAGAAGTGAAAAAACAATTCCCAAACTAGTTTGATAGAAGTGAAAATATAAAAAAAAATCACTTCCAATAATGGTTGTCATAAAAAAAATTATATACGATGATATTCATTAAAAGAATGTATATTTTAAAAAACAATTATTCCCACAAATTCCCACAAGGAAATGTCGCGTACTCAACATTTAATAGAAATTTTGACCCAAAAACAAAATGCAAACTATATATATAATTACAATTTGTATATACTAGAAAGGAGATACATCTACTTCTAAAAATGATTGTACTTCTAACTTAAACATTCTTTTTCAATAAGTAAATCTTTTTTCCATTCTCAACTTTTATTTCCATTATTAGACTTAACCAAAAAAGTTGTGGTATTTGTAAAAAATTCACTACTAGTAAACTCGATACAAATATTGTCAGGAATAATGTGTAAGAAATAACATCACATTAATAGAAGAGTAAATTACACTGACACCTCTTGAGTTTTAGTGAAATTACACAAACCACATCTCACTTTTCTACACCTACACAAACCCCCCTCACTTTTCTATTTTAATTACACTGACCACCCTGTATGAGAAATAAGTGTAATTTTGTGAACAAAAAATGTGATAAATATAATTAAGTTAAACAAAATACAATATATTGTGGAGGCAAGTCCAAATAATGTATGAGTCGATATCTATTTATTATTTTTGGTTTTTACGATATAGTATAAGAGCGATTTAAACAATATCTTTTTAGAATTGTTGATTCATTTTGTAACAAAAAATAATAAAGATACATTAATTTGTATATTATTTGGATTTTTCCTCACAATATACTATGTTTTATTTAACTTAATTGCATTTATCACATTTTTTGTTTAAAAAGTTACACTTATTTCTCATACAAGGGTAGTCAGTGTAATGAAAGTATAAAACTATGGGAGGTTTGTGTAGCTGTAGAAAAGTGAGAGGTGATTTGTGTAATTTCACTAAAACTCATGGGGTGTCAGTGTAATTAACTCTTAATAGAATGATCCATTGACCAACACATGTGAGAATCTTTATTTATTAAAAAAAAAATATTATGACAATGGTTTTGGTTGTCAGAATGTATAGTTTTATTCCAATAGTTATTTGTTGGAATTTTTCCTCACCATTTTTACTTTCGACTAGCTGATGTTGAAAGTAGTTTTTCTCTTCCAATACTAGTTAGTCAAAAGTGAAACATGTATTGGATGGTGATGGAGTTTGTGGTTACGTGCTTAAATTGAGCTTGGGATGTAGGATGTGTGAGTTTGAAAGGAAAGAGTTTGAGGTTTGGGAGAGTACAAAGTGGAAAGGGAGAGACTGAAGGATGAAAAGAGGACAAGGAGAGACTCGATGATATTTTTGGATTTTTAAAATTTCTTGGGCTTAGAATAAAAAAAAAGAAATTGGGGTAAAAAAGTATAAGCCATCTCAAAATTATCAAAGAACACTTGCAATAATGGAATAAGATGAAGGATATGCCTATAGGGAATAGCGAATGGCAACGGGTACGAGCGAGCATGGGTAGTAGCTACCTGCTACCCATTTCAAAATAGGAGAGCATTACACATACCCGTCCGTACCCGTACGGACATCCGCATGCGGATATTCGCGGGTACCCGTGAGTTTCCTATATTATAAATGAATTTTTAATTTTCTACTTCTATTATATTTCAAATGAGATTAAACTTAATTATTTTTGTATCTTTTGATTGAATATTTGACAAAAATGCTAAATTTATTAGTGTTTTCTATTTGTGTGATTTGTTGTTCACATTTCCTTAACAAAAAGTACATATTTTCTTTGTAAAACATGTGTGTTTCTACACAAGTAATAATAATTGTGGGTGTTTCACCAACAAGTTCAATAAAAGATGTAAGCAAAGTAAAAAAAATGTAAACAAAGTAAAAGGAAAAGATGTACATAGTGTAATGAAGGTTAGGATAATGTACTTTTTATTTTAATTAAATATAATATATTAATAATATAAATAACGGCTAGTCGTGGGCACGGGTACGATAATACTCATACCCGCCCATATATACTACGATATTTTTAAAAGTATGTTTGTAAAACCCGCAGGTACCGTTTGTGACATGTACCCGTGCCCGTACGGGTTTTACCTGCGGGTACCCACATGTGCAGATTTTTTTGTCATTCCTAATAGGGAGAATATTACCATATGGCTCATCACAACTACTAATGTATTTACCACTTCATTGTTTTCAAAATGTAACCAACAAAATTTTCACTTATTCTATCCGGTGGCGGCGGAGCCACTCATGCATGATGTGCATGCACACTCTAAAAAATTATACAAATTATCCTTATAATAAATAATTTTTAGATATCTAGTTACATAAAATTACATTCATGCTACTCATTTATTATATTAATGCAATTTGCACCTCTCTCTTCCTAAACTAGCCATTAATTATACTTATATTAACCTTGTTGAGTTGACAATTTAAAGCCTATCAAACAAAGAAGGTTGTTGGAGACGATGACATATATTTTAAAGATAAGATTGTAAATCAATAAACAATATAAGAGAATAAAAAATTTAAGCAACATCCCATACACCCCAAATTGGAAAAGGAATAAAAAATGAGGTGATGGATGGAATGAGGAATAATCAATCTATAATCCATTTTGTTCCATTAAGAATAGCAAAAAAACATTGTGACTTGTTATGTTCCATTCCATTCCACCCCATTCATTGATCCAAACAATATAGGTGGCATCTATTTTTATTAACATGTCGTTTTCAATTTAGGTGTAAGATTGAGCTGCTACCATTAGTGAAAGAAACAAAGATAAACATATGTTATTAAAATAAAATAAAATATTCAAAAATGTTGACTAAGCCCACTAAAAACACAATTTTATGCCTTTTTTAATTTACAACTAAACATGGAAAAGCAATTCAGAGGATCCTTGGTGCATTTTGGTTTAGGAATTTCTCTATCATTTGAACTTATCTGTATGACTATCATTTGGACCTATCCATATGAGCCGCTGAATTGGCATGACATGAAAGCACATGTTCATATCGCTTACCCTTGAAACAATAAAACAACACATAAGACTTCAAGGGTTTTGGAACCCATTCTAAATATTAATTCTTTAAGTTTTGAGGATTTAAAATAAATTAAAAAAAATATTATATCGACTATTTGAATATTTTTTATAAACAATTTAAGTTTGTACAAAATTAAAAAAGTACAAGGAAATGATTAAAATGATAAACCATTGTCTCTATAATCTTTTATATCATCAAGGAAATGGTAAAATTCCATTTTTGGAGTTGTTTGAAAATTGACTTTTGTGCATTCAAGACTTGTCTACTTTCACTACTTGTCTCTTGTCTATACTTAGCCTTTGTTCTCTCCTCTCTTTTCTACTTGTTTGTTTTAAGCGTGTAATATATATGTATTAATATTGTAAAAATTTATATATTGTCAGTATATTATTTATCATTCATTTGTATTAATTTTAACTAATAATAAATAATAATTGAAAATGAATGATAAATGATATCGTGATAATGTAGAATACTCTTACACTTTTAGTACATACAACTTTTTCTCTTTTTCTTAAATACTAGAAACATATATAACTTTTTTAGATATAAAAATATTAATTAAAAGCAATTGAAATTATAATAAATTATATAGAATAAAAATTATTAACTTTATTTTTAATTAATATTAAAATAATATTTTTCCATTCTTTTCTTTATTTAGGGATATTCTTGTCATTTAAAGTATAACATCATCTTTCCCTTATCACTTTTTATTCAACCAAACAAAAGATTAAGAGAAGAAAATACTTATTACTTTTCATTTTCTTTCATTCTTTTCTTATACCAAACATTATAAAAATCTATTATATTTATCTTCTATCTCTATCTCCCCACTCTCTTTCTCATCTATTTCTTTCTTCTCATTTTCATTTTGCAAACAAATGAAGCATAAAGATTCATCAAATCACTAAACACGACCACTTTTATTTACACATGAATGTCATAAATCAAATGAGTTCAAAACGTCAACCCAATTGAATCAATATGGAGTAAAAGTCATGTGAACATTATTTCTTCCATTTGAATTCTTCAGTATCGGTACAATATTAAATGCTCAATAGATAATGACTATGAAGCATTAATGAGACTGTAGATGGACAAGTAAATGTTATGGAGTAAAACTTCTTTATTGCACAAATTTGCATAAAAGTGTGTATGGATTTAAACCAAATTTTAAAATACATTCATTAATTGAATGAAATATTATGAATCATTCATCACATTCAATCGTTTAAATTAGGGGTGAGCAAAATTCGGTCCTACCTGCTCAATTGGTTTAGTCCAATTAGGATAGGGTCGAGTTTCATCAGGTCTATGTTCGGGTTCAAAAATTATTTCCAGTCGATACTTAGAGCACCTACATTGATTGTTCTTAAGGTTATTCTTAACATAGTAAGAACATTTTTATTCTGTTCTCCAATGTGGTGTTCTTATTCCTTCTGTTTTGTTCTTAAATAAGAACAAAAGTGACTAAATAAGAACACTACTTGTTGAGGAGAGAAGAGCAATGAAAATACACAATCCAAGAATAGATACAAGCACAAGCATATCGAGAAACATGAAAATATCCAAAAACATTAAAAAATCCAGAATCATTGCAAAAAATTAAAATTTTGCAGAAACAAAAATTAAAATTAAAATCAAAGAACCACAACTTGTCTTCCTTGAACGAAAATTTCACCGATTTCATGTATGTCAACGGTTTGAAGGGTGAGTGTGGAGAAAGGTTTGAAGGGTTTTAGGGAGGAGAAGAAAACCAGTTTGAGGGAGAAGCTAATGGGTTTGAGGGAGGAGATGAAAACGGGTTTGTGTGTGCCTGAAAAAATGAGGAAGTGAGGGAGATGGTGGAAGTGAAGAGATGAAGAATGTTGTGCAATGACTGATATCTCTAGATAACAACAATATAAGTTATGGGCTTGGGCTGATGTAAAGGGGTTGGGGTAGAGGGCTATATATATTGATGTTATGTAAACCTATTGTAACAAGGAGAAGAATAGTAAAACACTAATCCTTATTCTCTAATAATATATAGTGGTAGCCGCTCAACGCTCCCGGGGACGTAGGCACAATTGGCCGAACCTCGTTACCAAATCTCTTGTGTTATTCTCTTGTCTCTATACTCTTTACTATTTGATTGTTCGCTTGTT
>NC_032019.1:14962195-14989894 GCF_001865875.1 Lupinus angustifolius | reverse complement strand
GATACTATTGCAGAAGGTTCACACTTCAGAAAATGTAGCTGATATGTTAACCAAACCGGTTACTGTGGACAGGTTCATGCATTGTCTGAGCTTGTTGAACATTCACTGATGATGGACTATGGAGCGCCCCCAACCCAAATGGCGGAAGATGGAGATTGATGATATTCGCCAAGGTGGAGATTGTTGTGCAATGACTCATATCTCTAGATAACAGCAATACAAGTTATGGGCTTGGGCTGATGTAAAGGGGTTGGGGTAGAGGGCTATATATATTGATGTTATGTAAACCTAATGTAACAAGGAGAAGAATAGTAAAACACTAATCCTTATTCTCTAATAATATATAGTGGTAGCCGCTCAACGCTTCCGGGGACGTAGGCACAATTGGCCGAACCTCGTTACCAAATCTCTTGTGTTATTCTCTTGTCTCTATACTCTTTACTATTTGATTGTTCGCTTGTTCCCAACAAAGAAGATTGAGAAGTGAGAGAGAGGTGTCGGTTTTGGGGGAAGTGAAGAGATGGAGAGAAATTTTTAATAAATTATAACAATTTTTATTTTATTAATAAATAAATAAGTAATTATTCTTAATATTTTGTTATATTTGTTGTAAAATATAAAAGTGTGGTGTAGGTTGTGGGACCCAAATAAGAATAATAATGATGTTTATTATTATGAGGAAAAAGTAGATATTGTTCTTATTTTATGGGAAGTTGTAATAAATTATATAATAATGTGTTGGGCCCAAATAAGAATGAAAATGGTGTTCCTCATTGTAGATGTTTTTAGGGTCGTGTAGTGGACAAACATGCTTCAACCTAACACCTCTTTGGTCAAAAGTATCATTGATTCTCAATTTTTTCATCATATACACATGATTAATAATATATATACATGTATCATTTTATATGTTAAATTGCATATACATGATAATAAGTAATATTGAGAAGACTTTATTTAAATGAGTATATATTGTATTTAATCGAGTTTAGAGTCACATTAAGGTTCAAAGGCTGATCCAATCAACGTTTAGGATCAGGTTAACTTCAAATATAGGACCATGTCCGTGTCCAAAAAATTATCTGACCAACATTTAAGAGTAGGTAAGAGACAAATCTTACCCGACTTAATCCACTTCATGTATATTACAGGATGTAGAATCTTTCATTTAATGGGTTAGACTCTTCTACGCTATACTTTACATTTAATACTCTAAATTATATGAAGTTGAATTGAATTATGAAGTAATAATTAATCTTTACTACTGTTCATTCTTCAAGACTTTATGTTAATAATTTTAAAGAAGCAACATGATATCTATTTTGGGAGCACATCTGCTGCCTCACAATATATGTCACTCAATGTGTTAGTAATTTTATGATTGATTAAAAAATGCAATTTAAATTAAATTTTAATAATTAATTAATTTTCTAACCAATTACAAGTAGCGGCGCATAGAATAGTATATTGTTTTGGGACAACAAAAATCTACCTATATATTTGCTGCCAGGGATTCACACATTTAAAAGAAAAGAATTAGAACCAATGTTATTAAAACCGGACCGGTCATCAAACTGGTGAGGGTACTGGTTTAGTGATTTAGTGGTTCAACCAGTGGTTCAGTAATTAAACCGCATGAGATTAAACCGGTTAAACCGGACATACATGTTTATATATATATGTGTGTAAACCTGTAACAAAAATGATCTAATATCTAGATACTCATATTTATAATCCATATTTATAGTCAAAGTAAGAATTCTCATAAACAAACAACTTTAATAAATCCAAAGTCTAAATTACAAATACAAATAGTAATCCACAAGTACTTGTCTTACTTAACAAACTCGAAACATATGATGCAAGTTCATAACTCAGTCTACAAAATATATTATATATTTAAAACTTTAACACCAAAGAGTCAAAGTTGTTTCTTATTGAGGTTCCATTTCTTCACCATTTAAGTCCAAAGCTTGACTAATGTTGTCTTCAACTAGGTTCACATTCTCCACATGGTTGAGTTGTGCATCATCATTATCTTCTAAATTTAATTGATCTACAACAATATCATTTTTTCATACATCATTTTTCATACAGTTAACAATAAAATAAATTAGTTATTAGAACCAAAACTAATAATGCAATAAAAAACATTACATGTATGAAAAAAAATAAAAAATAAAATAGTTATTAGTTGTGCATCATCATCATCTTCTAATTCTATGTGGTATGTGCCTATGTGGGGTTCTTTAAAATTACATGTATGAACCGGCCGGTTCAATCAAATTTCGGCCGGTTCACCGGTTTTGACACGATTCACCAGTTTTTCACCGGTTTACACCGGTTTTGATGCTTAGCCGGCACAACACTTATTTCGTACCGATTATGGGACCGGTTGACCAGTTCTCCGGTTGAACAGGCCGGTCCAAACCGGTTTTAACAACATTGATTAGAACGATGGAAGAGTTGGAGAGAAAGAGGAAATTTCTCATTAGAATAATTCAATATAGAAGCATAGCCTTTTATTAATGGTATTACCAACTAACAAAATATAATAGTCACTAACTAACAAAGTAACTAACAACTAATTAATTTAGTCTTTGTTAACATACAATTATGTCCACCCAAAAATATTTATTCAAAAAAGTAAAAAAAAAATTAAAAGAATTAAGTATAAAAATAATAAATAAATAATGATCCACCAAATTATGGTATTGATTTCAAATGTCCCACTCTTTTAAAAAAAATAACAAAAAATTTAATTAAACATTTATGTGCTCAATAAAAATATCTTTTAAGTAATCCTCATTTTCATTTTTATCAACTTAATGAGCACTTATTAGCTCAAAATAATAGCCAAGAATCAACATAATTTAAAAAAAATAAGTTACTTAATCATCACTTATTAGTCTTTAATGGAGGGAATCGATTCTAAAAAATTTGCATGTCCTGTTTTCATTTTATTTAATTAAATAAATATAGAAATTGTATACAAAATGTGAATTAAAATATTATTTTGGCCCATGTGAGGGTATACAAGATTTTTTGGGTTTTATAGAATTGTTATGGAATTTGATGTGAACCATTTTGGAAGTTTTTTAAGCACGATCTATTTGATGTAAAATAAGTTACTTTTTTGAATGAGCAAGCAACAGTATTGATTAAGTAAGATAAAAGAAGATGGATTAGATTTGAGGTAATAGGCACCACAACACTTGAGGTGATGACAAACCAAGGTGATGCTCGCGACATGAACTTGGTTCTTGATAAGAACTATTAATCTTGGTCCAGCCAAGAAAGTTTGGAGAATGCACGATGCTCTCACAAGGAATTAATCTTCAATTCAATATGAATTATACTCAACTTAACTTGTTTATTTCATGGTGAAAAACATACATATATAGGCAAACCAAACTTGGTTCCCACGGTTGTGAATATATAAGGCATTGAAGGCCTAATTCATGGTGATCCAACATAGGATACCATTTGACACAAAGGCTATTCCTACACATGCTTAATTCCGGTAAGATATGCCTAAATACAATCAAGACTAGAATTAAAGACATAACTTAAGGAAGAAAGCATAAGATTCTTGTTGATGCTTATGAGTCCACGACTTTGAAGTGAATAGCCTAAGATCCTTTGTCTCATTCATGTCACAGTTCAAGACATAAATCACATGATAAAATTATTGTCTTAAATTCAAGTTAAAGCTCCACGGTTGAATAATGAATGTAGATGGGATAGAATTCCTTTTCCAATTATAATCCATGAGTAGAATTGGTTCTTCCATGAACACATGCTGAAATATGAGTTAAGTCACCCTTAAATGTGTCCCACAGTCTAGAATTGTTGAGCATTGGATGTCATCCTTAAGAGTAGAAATTCTCTCGGCCAGATGAAGTTTCTTTATGAGCTAAATAGCCTAGGATGTCATTGGGATGTTTATGTTCACCAAGCCAAGCCCCCAACAGCTAGAATGTGTTGTTAAACCATCATTAATGATCACATTAAGGCCTCTAACATGCACTTTGAGATTCCCTCGAGCAACTCTTCTCTAATAGCTTAGAATTTAACTTAGAAAGTTGTTTGATGAATTGTGCCTAGCTGAATTATGCTCCAACGGTCCAAACATGGTGTAAAGTCACCATTAATGCTCCATTTAAGCCACCCACGATCATAATCATAAATCCTACGAGCATTTCCTCTCCAACAGCTCTATTAGTCTTTATTTACCTTCCAAGTAACAAAATACAAATTTAGAGTGACGTTGGCTCATGAAAAATAAAAGTTGGTCTAAGCATTAAAGTGTCAGTTACACTTTTAGGCTTATTTTAAGTCCCATGAACCAATTTTCAAAATATTCATCATTTCTGGGCAGATTTATTAAATAAACTCTAAAATTAAATATGCTAAGTATTAGTCAAAACTTGACCCACACAATTATTATTGAAATAAAAATGACCCAGACTAAATGTGTTGGCTATGCTTGACTCGGTCAGGCTACGCCCAACGTGAGGCTTGACACGCTAGGCGCATGCGCCACGGTTAAAAGTCCAGGTCACACCAGATTGTCCAAGCGTTTGGCTTAACACTTGGTGTGTCAAGCCCCTTGTCTCGGTCAGATGCACCCGATGTGCATAGGCATGTGCCTCGTTCAGACTTGGTGCCTAGTGCGTCCGACCCTCTGCCACGGTTAGATTTGGCGCCTTTGCTAGGTCATTGGCCTGTCTCATGCATATAGTCTAGTCCCTCTTTGGCTTGGTCAGAACCATGGGCCATGATGCAATTGAACATCTTTGCACCCCCTTAGGCTAACTTTGACTCACCATCATGGATCAACCCTATAAGTTGTCGAAGGGCATTTGGAACCCTTTTTGCTTGTGCCCTAGTCATTGGGCCACTCATACCTTCAAGGCCATCATAGTCAAACTTGGTCTCCATGGGTATTGCATCATCCCCTCCTTCTTGAAAATATTGACCTCGAAATTGGTTCATCATCACCGACATCATAAGGAAACATATCAAGCATATTGATTGAATCACCTTTAGGAGTATACTTACCTTGAAGATTAAGTTTGTAAGCATGTCCATAGATCTTAGGTTGACCATGTTCCTTGGTGAACACAACTTGGTTAACCATGCCATCCATTAATCCCATTTCAATATAACTAAGCACAGTTTTGGCCCCCAAGGGTCATTAACCCTTATAAGGACTCCAAGCTTCTGAAAAGTTTTAGAGATAAAATATGGCAAAATAAAGTTAGTTGTGAAACAAAATAGGGGTGATGATGGTTGTTTTGCAAGAAAAACTCTTATTTCTTCCACTTTTTCCATGAGATAAAGTGGTTTCCCCTCTCTTTCCCTTTTTGTTTTTATTTTTGTCTCACGCTCTTTTGTTTTTCTCTCCATCTCTATCTTTTTTTCTTAAGGTCTTATTATTCCCAATGACTTGTTTAGGAGTCAATGGTGAACAATCACCCTTTTCTTCTTGTGCATTAATGTATACTTGTTGGTACGACCATCATGTGTAGCTCTTTTGTCATATTTCTATAGATGACCTAGAAAAAAGTGACTAGCCACCATATCCATAATATGATATAATACTAAATCCTCATAGTTCCTAATAGAGAAATGAACTTCAGTCTGCTTGTCCACAAGCATTTCTCCCACCTCACTCAACCATTGTAACCGGTTTGGAGTGGGATGTGCTTTAGTTTTAAGATTGAGTTTTGACACCAATATTGTACTAACAACATTTGTAGAAATTTCATTATCAATAATCAAACAACAAACCTTACTAGCAACTAAACACCTTGTATGGAAGATATTCCCTCTTGATCCACTATATGGTCCTTGATTCGGCTTCCTAAGAGCCTCCTCATCATTAGTAAGTCTCCTTCAAGAATAATGACATCATCTTCCTCATGATCATCCTCTTCATCACTTGAAGCCTCAGATTGAGACTCCACTTCCCCATTCATCATGATCATGGTCTTCCGTGTAGGACATTTAGAAGCAATATGTCCAAGGTCTAAGCACTTGAAGCATTTCATATCTCTACTCCTTTGATTAGCTACCATAGGTTGTTTACCTTGACTTGTAGTCACAGTTTCCTTGGCATTAGGTGTCATATCCTTCTTGTTGGCCCCTCCTTCTTGAATTTGTCTACCCACTTTGATGATTGATATTTGGAACTAGACCCCAAGGAAAATTTGGGCTTTTTACTCCTTAATTGCCCATCTACTTTGATTTCTAGTTGAACCAAGTCATCCAACTCAATATAGTGTTGTAATTCAACAATATCTTGAATATATTGGTTTAACCCGTGCAATAACTTAGCCATAGTGGCTTCTCCGTCCTCTTGAAAATTAGACCATAGCAAAGCTAATTTCATTTCCTTGAAATACTCATCAACACTCTTAGACCTTTGTGTGAGTCTTTGAAGCTTGTTATGAATATCTCTTTGATATGAGTTAGGAACAAACCATCTCCTCATAGTCAACTTCATTTCATCTCATGTATCAATTGGTTCAACACCAATCCTCCTCCTCACCAAATCAATGCATACTCCTTGAATTCTAAGGCTTCCACCTTAACCTTATTCTCTTCATGGTAAGAATTACAATCAAACACTTGTTCAATTTTCAACTCCCATTCAATGTAAGCTTCCAGACCATTCTTTCAAATAAAGGTTGGCACCTTTATTTTTATCCCCTTTAACTTGTCATCCTCCCTTCTCCTTCCCCTCTTTGCCTCCATCATTTGTCTTCTCATACCCCCTTCATCATCTGAATCACTTGACTACCTATGTGCATGGTAATCAAGCCTCCTATCATACTCCAATCTCATTTGTTCCATTTGTCTTTGGAGAGTTTGAAATTATATTGTCATCCTAGCATGTAAGGTTGTTGTCCTATGGGAGAATGAAGAACTATCACTTTCATGATTGGAATGGTTGGAATGGTTAGACATTTTTCACTCCCTCATGTGTATCACTCACTTTTTATTTATGGAAAATGTAAACATTTGTGTATCACTCAACACTCTATCATCACGACCTTCTTAAGTAAACCAAGTATGAAACCATGAATTTTGTGAAAGAAAACCACCTCAACTTTTCAAGATTGAAATGTTGTGACTTGAGTTATACCTCTAAGAAAGAAATTTTGACATTTGATGAACACTTTGGAACTTTTGGACACTTTTTGATTCTTTTGAACTTTTGTAGAATCGTTTTTGACACTTTTTTATTCTTTTGAACTTTTGTAGAATCACTTTTGACACTTTTTATTTTTTTTGAACTTTTTGACACTTTTTTATTTTGATTTTGGACTTTGACACTTTTGTTTTTTATTTTTTATTTTGAACATTGACACTTTGTAAACAAGAAAGAAAATAGACTAGACTCATAGCCAAAAAAGAAAGATGAGCACCAAGCAAGAGATTAGCTATGATGCCACTTGATGTGAGCCCTTTTTGGAAGGTTCTTATGCACGATCTATCTTGGTTGGTGTTGTCCAAACTCACGATTGAATTGAGCCTTTTCTGAATGAGCAAGCATCTGAATTGATTAAGTAAGATAAAAGAAGATGGATTAGATTTGAGGTGATAGGCGCCAACACACTTGAGGTATTGATAAGCCAAGGTGATACTCGTCACAAGAACTTGTTCTTCATAAGAACTTTTCATCTTGGTTTAGCTAAGAAGGTTTGGAGAATGCACAATGCTCTCACAAATAATTAACCTTCAATTCAATTTAAAATATACTCAACTTAACTTGTTTATTTCATGGTGAAAAACATACATATATAGGCAAGCCAAACTTGGCTCCCACAGTTGTGAATAGACAAGACATTAAAGGCCTAAATTATGGTAATCCAACATAGGATACCATTTGACACAAAGGCTCATCCTACACATGCTTAATTCGGGTAACATGTGCCTAAATACAATCAAGACTAGAATTAAAGACATTAAACTTAAGGAAGAAAGCATAGGATTCTTGTTGATGCTTGTGAGTCCATGACTTGGTGAAGTGAATACCCTAGGATCTCTTGCCTCATTGATGTCACGATTTAAGACATGAATCACATGGTGAAATTCTTGTCTTAACTTCAAGTTAAAGCTCCACGGTTGAATAATGAATGTATATGGCATATGATTCCTTTTCCCAATTATACTCCACGACTAGAATTGATTCTTCTATGAACACATGGTGAATAGGAGTTAAATCGCCCTTAAATGTGTCTCACGACCTAGAATTGATGAGCATTGGATGTCATCCTCAAGAGTAGGAATTCCCTCGGTCAAATGAAGTTTCTTTATGAGCTAAATAACATAGGATGTCGTTGGGATGTTTATGTTCAGGAAGCTAAGCCCCCAACGGCTAGAATGCGGTGTTAAACCACCATTAATGATCACATTAAGGTCACCAACGTCCACTTTGAGATTTCCTGGAGCAAATCTTTTCTAATAGCTCTGAATTTAACTTAGAAAGTTGTTTGATGAATTGTGCCCAGCTGAATTATGCTCTAACAGTCCAAACATGGTGTAAAGTCACTATTAATGCTATATTTAAGCCACCCACGGTCATAATCATAAATCCCACGAGCATTTCCTCTTCAACAGCTCTGTTAGTCTTTATTTACCTGCCAAGTAACAATATACATAGTTAGAGTGTCGTTGATTCATGAAAAATAAAAGTTGGTCCAAGCATTAAAGTGGTGATTATACTTTCAGGCTTGTTTTATGTCCTATGAGCCATTTTTTAAAATATTCATTTTTCTGTGCACATTTATTAAATAAAGTCTAAAATTAAATATGCTAAGTGTTGGTCAAAACTTGGCCCATACAATTATTATTGAAATAAAAATGACTCACTAAATGTGTTCGTTAGGTCTGACTCGGTCAGGTTATGCCCAACGTTAGGCTTAACACGCTAGGTGCATTCGCCACAATCAGAAATCCTAGCCAAGCCAGATTAGCCTAGTGTCTGGCTCAGCACTTGGTGCGCCAAGCCCCTTGTCTCGGTTAGATGCGCCTGATGCTCATAGGCAAGTGCCTCGGTCAGACTTGGTGCCTGATGCACCTGGCCCCGTGTCACGAGCAGATTTGGCACCTTGGCTAGGCCCGTGGCCTGTTTCTTGCGCATGGCCTGGTCCCTCTTTGGCTCGATCAGAACCATGGGCCATGATGAAATTAAGCATCCTTGCACTTTTTTGGGCTAAATTTGGCTCACCATCATGGATCATCATCATTGGGCCACTCATACCTTCAAGGCCATTCTAGTCAAGCTTGGTCTCCTTGGTGTTGCATCTGAATTTGTGGCCAAAATGATTTTTTCGGCTACTTTTAATTTCTATGTTAACTTTTTTTACTCACTTATGGTTATTATAATACTTTCTTGGGCTTTATAAAACTTTGAGGTATTTTATCACTAAAAAAAGACATTTCTTAAGTAACCCAGAACAAAAAATTCTCGATTCGGATTTTTGAGTGTATCATTAATTAAATCAATTTCAAATTTCAAAGTCCATTAATAACCAAGAATATTATATATTTGACAAGGGAATGAATTTTTCCCTTGAATGTCTACTTAAAATAATGAGATAATGTGAAGAAGAGTCTTCTCCATCTTGACTAGTTTTTGATGAAGACACAACTTTAATAAAAAAGATGAAAATGGATTGAAGACTTGATGCATGAAAAACAAATATTTAACTAGATAAGAATTTTTGTTGCTTTCTAGATGAAGTCATATTCCTTAGTACATCAATTACTTTTTTTTTTATAAGTAAAACTTTCATTCAAGGATGCAGTAAAAGTATTACTGCAACAAGACAGACAACAAAAGTCCAAGGCAACATAACCTTAACATGTCTGCCACACCACACAGAAAAAACAAACCAAGAAAAGTATTACCAAGCAACAACAGAACAATAAAAAGGTACCCAAAAAAAAGTATCATATATACAATCCTATGTCTTCCCCCCAATACCAGTAATTATCCAGAAATCTACTGCATCCTAAAAATAACACCAGTGAACTACAAACTTCTATTACAATTAAAATTTCATTGTAGCTGATCCAAAACAGCAGAAAAAGCAGTCTGCATTGAAGCCAATTACTGACAGTAGAATTGTATTATATTGGATTGGGTTTAAGGACCATTCAAACCACGCCATACTAACTTAGTCACTTTTTGTCTTCAACCATAGCCATGATTTCAGTTTGATATTATCCACTATATCCTCCACCGCAACTATATTGTTATTAAAGACAACTGAATTCTTATAGTTCTTAAGGACCATACTCCAACATAGAATAGGCAATGCCACAAGATAAAAAAAGATTATCTACATCTTCTTGATGAAGGGAACACCAAGAGTAAAGCGGGTTTACCAAAATCAAGACTAGTCAAAGCTCAAGATTCCTTTTGCACGGGAGTCGTTCTAACATAATTCGCTAGGCAAGGAATAGAGTCTTCAAAGGTGCCATTGATCTCCATAGCATCCTAAATAACATTTGATCTTCCATTCCACATGCTGGTTGATCGTGATTAATCTTATATGTTGATTTCACTCTATATAAATCACAATCACATCATGTTGTCATCTTTAATTATCCTACACATCTCGCTTGATAGTCAAATTAATTAGTGCTGTAAATTTTGCTAAAATAGGTTTCTCCCATTCAAAGGGATCTCTCTGCCATCTTAGATTTCATGACCACTCCCCGTCGATCCAGTACCCCAAATCTCAAACTGAAGCCATCTTGTCTATACTCATATTAAACAGTCTCTCAAATTGATGTTGCAAATGCCTATCACCTATCCATTTATTCCCCCCCCCCCAGAAGCTAGTTTTGTTGTTGATTTTGTAGTAATTGCATTGTAATTCATAGCTTAGTGTAGAAATTGCACATTACTATAAATAGAAATCATAACAACAAAGTAGTTATGAGTTTCTATAAATAGTTTGATCAAGGCTGAAATCATTGCATTTTTAATATATTGATTTCCATTGTGAATCTCTTTCCTCTCCTTCCTTCTTTCACTCAATCTCTCACGTTTTCTTCTCACAAAACTCTTTCTTCTTCTTCTAATCTGATTGTGCTTTGCAAGCAGTGCAGAGAACAGAAACCAAACTAACTTGGTTTCTAACTCCAACAGTGGTATCAGAGCTATAGGGTCGGGATTTGCGGTAGTGCCAAGATTGGGCACAAGAAGCTTCAAGAAGTGAAGTTCACAGATTGAAAACCAAGGGTGCAATATAGAAGGGAAATCAGAGGTGTAGAAGTATGGGAACTTCGAGTGGATTTGCAATGAATCTTCCAATTCTTGATGGGAAGAACTATGAACATTGGAGCATTCAAATGAAGGCCATTTTTGGGTTTCAAGAGTGTCTTGATGTGGTAAAAGCTGGAATGCCAATTATAGACAAAAATTCTGTGGAGTATAAGGAAGCAAGCAAGAGAGATTGCAAGGCAATATTCTTGATCCACCAGTGCGTGGATAGGGCCAACTTTAAAAATTTTTCAGCCGCATCTTGTTCAAAGGAAGCATGGGAGATATTGGAGTAGAATTATTCTGGGGGAAAGAAGATTAAGAAAGTGAGATTGTTGACACTCAAAAGGCAGTATGAGTTGATGCATATGGATGAGCAAGAATCCTAGCTGAGTATCTCAACAGGTTAAGAGGTCTGATCAATCAAATGAATGGGTGTGGAGAGACACTAATTGAACAGCATGTAGTGGAGAAGATTCTCAGAACTCTTCATCCAAAGTTTGAACATGTGGTGGTAGTTATAGAGGAAGCAAAGGATCTTGACAATCTCACAATTGATGAATTGCAAGGATCCTTGGAGGTGCATGAGCAAAGATTCATGGAGAGGCAGATTTATAGACAATCAGATCATGCTTTGAGTGCACAGTTCAAGAAGAAAGATGGTCCTGGACAGAATGATAAATTCAGAAGAGACAAAACAAAATGGCAAGGTGGTAGGAGAATTGAAACTGATAACTTCAAGCTTGGATCAAATTCACAACAGAGAACCAACTCTAATAATCAGAATAATTGTTTTGAAGTCTTCAAAGCCAAGAAAGGGAACAATCAGTTGGGTAGAATGAAGAAGAAAGACAAGAGCAAGATTCAATGCTTCAATTGTAGAAATTGGGGGCATTTTGCTTCAGAATGCAAAGAGAAAAGGGTCATTCAAACTAAAGAAGAAGAAGCAAGACTGGAAAAGGATGAGGAATCAGAAGAGGAGGTGTTGCTGATGGCTAGGAGTATTGATTCTTTAGAAGAAGCTAATAAATCTGATGATGCTTTGCTAATGGTGACAAATCAGAGTTCAGGTAGTTGGTATCTTGATTCAGGTTGCTCTAACCACATGACAGGGAACAAAGATTGGTTTGTGACATTAGACAAGTCAGTGGAAACCAGAATAAAGTTTGCTGATGATAGCATAATCAAAGCAGAAGGAATTGGTAGAGTAATGATCAAGAAGAAGGATGGCTCAACCTCATACATCTCAAGTGTTTTATATGTGCCAAGAATGAAGAGCAGTCTTCTAAGTCTTGGGCAATTGCTTGAGAAAGGGTACAAAATGAGATTGGAAGAGAAGATGCTCAAAGTGTTCAACAAGAAGGGAGAGTTAGTCTTGAAGGCCCCTCTAGCACAAAATAGGACCTTCAAGATTGGCATTCAGCTTGGAAATCAGAAATGCTTAGAATCTGTAACAGATGAGAAATGGATTTGGCATCAAAGATTTGGGCATCTCAATTTCAAGAGTCTTGAGCACTTAAGTTAGGATAAAATTGTGCATGGATTACCTACTCTCAAAGCTTCAAATGATGTGTGTGATGACTGTGTTGCAAGCAAGCAAACAAGAAATACATTCTGCTCACAAATTCCAACCAAGACCACTCAACCACTTGAAGTTGTATACACTGATGTGTGTGGTCTATTAGAAGAAAATTCTCTTGGAGGAAACAAGTATTTTGTGACCTTCAAGGATAACCACACAAGAAAACTATGGACCTATGCAATAGAGAAGAAATCTGATGTGTTTGACAAGTTCATAAGTTTCAAAGCAGAAGCAGAAAAACAAAGTGGAAAGAACCTGAAGTTGATAAGAAGTGATTGTGGAGGTGTATGTTTGTCATGAGTTCAAAAATTTCTGTGAAATAGAAGGCATAACTCATGAGATAACTGCATCATATACTCCTCAACACAATGGAGCGGCATAAAGGGTGAATAGAACTGTGTTGGACATGGCAAGAAGCATGCTAAGAACCATGGGACTTCCAAATAAGTTTTGGGCAGAAGCAATAGCAACAGCAACATATCTACTAAATAGATGTCCTACTAAGAGGTTGGCAAATAAGACTCCAGAAGAAGCTTGGACTAGACACAAATCAAATGTGAAACATCTCAAAGTATTTGGGTCTATTTGCTTCAAACACATACTAGAAAAAAAGAGAAAGAAGCTTGATGATAAAGGAGAGAAGTTGATCTTTTTAGGCTACCATTCAACAGGTGCCTACAAGGTATTCAATCCTTACACCAACACAATCTCATATAGCAAAGACCTGAAATTCATTGAAGGTGAAGCATGGAACTGGAATGAAACAACTGAAACTCCTAACAGATCAATCGGAATGATGATTGACAACACACAAACATAAGAGGAAACTCAGACAAATAATGAGGATCAAATTGTTTCAAATGAAAGACCACAAAGATCAAGACACTTGCCATCAAGGTTCAAAGACTATGAAATTCTTGATGATTCTGCAATCACTCAAGAAGGAGATTTTGTGCACATGGCTCTATTAGCTGAAATGGAGCCTGTGTCTTTTGATCAAGCAATGAAAGAGAAGTGTTGGAGAGAAGCAATGAAGGAAGAGATCAATTCTATAGAAAAAATGCTACATGAGAACTAACAAATTTGCCAGAAAACAAGAAAGCTATCCTAGTCAAATGGGTTTACAAAGTAAAACTGAAGCTTGATGGATCAGTTTCTAAGCACAAGGCTAGACTTGTTGATAAAGGGTTCCTACAAAAGCAAGGCTTGGATTTTGAAGAAGTCTTTGCACCAGTGGCCAGATTAGAAACCATAAGACTTGTTATAGCAATAGCAAGCTCAAGAAGGTGGCACATTTGTCAAATGGATGTGAAATATGCCTTCCTAAATGGTCCATTAGACAAGGAAGTCTATGTAGTACAACCCCCTGGCTTTGTAATTCCAGATCAAGAAAACAAAGTCTACAGACTGCACAAGGCTTTGTATGGATTGAAACAAGCACCCAGGGCTTGGAACAGAAGGATAGATGGGTTCTTACTAAAGCTAGGATTCCATAGATGCATCAATGAGCATGACATTTACACAAAAGAGGTCACTATAGAAGCCTCTATTGTTACATGCCTATATGTGGATGACTTGGTGATTACAGGAAACAATATTGAAGAAATTGAATGGTTCAAAGAAAATCTGAAACATGAGTTTGAGATGACTGATTTGGGAAGCCTTTCATACTTTCTTGGGATTGAATTTCTCATAACAGATGCTGGTATCTTAATGCACCAAAAGAAGTATATTTCTGATATACTTGGAAGGTTCAACATGCTAGGATGCAACTCAGTTTCAACTCCAACTGAAACTGGTAACACACTATGCAACTCCAGCATTGAAAACTCAGAAGATAAGGCAGTAGACTCAACTCTTTTCAGGAAAATGATAGGATCTCTTCAATATGTTTGCAATACAAGACCTGATCTTGCCTATGTAGTGGGACTAGTAAGCAGGTACATGGAAAATCCAAGACATACTCACCTAGTGGCAGTGAAGATGATACTAAGGTATCTTAAAGGGAGTATGAACTTTGGCATCTTATTTCCTGCATCAAGAGACACAGAACAGAGCAGTGGAAGGAGTATCATTCATGGATACGCTGATGCTGATTGGTGTGGTGATAAGGATGATAGGAAAAGCATAAGTGGCTACCTATTCAAGCTTGGTGAGGCACCAATAAGTTGGTGTTCAAAGAAGCAGAAAGTAATGGCCCTTTCTTCATGTGAAGCAGAGTATATTACAGCATATTTTGGTCGTCAACAAGTTGTGTGGTTGAAGGCACTACTCACTGAATTAGGAATGCAGAAGGATGATGAACCTATGTGGCTGTTTGTTGATAACAAATCAGCAATAAACCTAGCAAAGAATTCAGTGGCTCATGGTAGAAGCAAGCACCTAGAGACCAAGTTTCACTTCTTAAGAGATCAAGTTGAGAAGAACAATTTGAAGTTGGAATTCTGCAAATCCAAAGAACAATTGGCAGATGTGCTAACTAAACCTTTAAAGAGTAAAGACTTTGAGAGGCAAAGAACATAATTGGGTGTTGTTAGTATAGAAAGCATGAATTAAGGGGGAATGTTGATTTTGTAGTAATTGCATTGTAATTCATAGCTTACTGTAGAAATTGGTTGAGTTAGTTTTTAGCACATTACTATAAATAGAAATCATAACAACAAAGTAGTTATGAGTTTCTATAAATAATTTGATCAAGGCTGCAATCATTGCATTTTGAATATATTGATTTCCATTGTGAATCTCTTTCCTCTCCTTCCTTCTTTCACTCAATCTCTCACGTTTTCTTCTCACAAAAATATTTCTTCTTCTTCTAATCTGATTGTGCTCTGCAAGTAGTGCAGAGAAGAGAAACCAAACTAACTTGATTTCTAACCAACAATTTTGTCCCAAAATTATCTTAACTTCATTAGAGAACCATCCGTGTTTAGCCCTTCTCCCACCCTCGGTGTGGAAAAGGTGTCTCCACCAAAGGGAGTATCTCTCCTAGGATCTAATTCCTCGCCCACACAACTACCGAAGGGACCATATGTAGACTCTAGCAAACAATTCCAAAAAGAATTCCTCTCAACTAGTAACCTTCATCTCCATTTACCTAAAAGTGCTAAGTTAAAAGATTCCATATCTTTTACTCCTAACCCGCCCCTATTTCTTTCCTGGCATACTACCTCCCATTTGACCCAAGCAATTTTATTTTTTTGATCACTACTACTCCCCCTAGGAAACATCGTTGTATAGCCTTTACTTTTGTAGAAGGAAAGCAAGTATACCGGTAAAGCATTCAGGACAACATTTAGAAGCTCCACCCTGCCGCCATCTTATTTTCTCCGTTGATTAATTCCAACCATAAGTCTCACATAATTTAGAGGCCAATAGCTCCTTTTGCATCTTAAAAAGTTTGTCAAATTGTCAATGTAGTGGGACTCCACGTTAATACCAATTAGGCTGCACTTGTTAAAATTTATTTTTAATCCAGAGCAGGCTTCAAAAGACGCAAGATATATTTCATGGATTTAACATTAGCCATCGAGAACTCTCCAATCAGCATGACATCATTTGCATATTGTAACATATTGACGCCAACTTTATTCCTCCTCACTTTAAATTCAACAAATTTGTTCTTAAGCACAGCGTTTTTCAATAGCCTAGGGCTTCCACCACCAGAAAAGAAAGGGGATAATGGATACTACTCCATATCACAAGTGGTCTTACCAATAATTTTCAAAAACTTTTTCACAAAACTTAAAGAGAATAAAAGGTTATTTAAAATAAAGTAATATGTTACCCGAAATAGAGTGAGTAATAGATTACCAGACAAAAACAAAAGAGAGCAATGACTACTTTAAACTGACAGTAGAAATGAAAGTTTCTAAGATATTAATTTTAAAATAATTATCAACAAAGCTTCAACAATTATAGTAACTACTACATTAATTTCTTCAACTATAAATAATCTAAAAATGAAGAACAAACTATACAACACCGAAGAACAAGAGAAAATAATCTGAAATACATTCAAAACTCTCATTTAATACTTATATTATCATCATCTCTTTTATTAAAATAGAATTACCAAGAAATTGGATCTTGAATTATAATTGAATCTTCGTACTGCCTGGAAAATTGGACGTAGCCTACAATATAAAATTTGTCTATCTCCTATCTATTAACCCCTTTGTATTTAAGTTTTTATACTTGCTTTCTTACCTTATAAAATTTGTTATTTAGTAACCAATGAGGTCATAGATTCAAATCGTGAATACAATATTTCAATTTGTAGGATAAAACTATATATGTCTATCCTCTTTATATTCCATTAAGTGGGAATCTCATACATTGAGTCACCCCTTTTTATACTTGCTTTCTCCCATGAGAAGTTTAGCCTTGTCATACAAGAGTTTCTCCTAAATATCTTTTCATTTAGTTTGTAGTTACACAAATTAATCGTCTAAAAAACCCTGTTGAAAAACAAACAAGTCAACCTTTGAATTTAAAGCTGCTGCTTAAATCATTTTTAATATATCTAAAGATTTATTTTTAATCATAAGTTGGTAAACAAAATTCAGCCACCATATTACTTTTGGTTATTTCACCATCTACATAACAATAGTTGAAAGGACAATCACACATTCTAAAAGAGATTAGTTCATTACATTTTGAGTAATAAAATACCTTTAATAATACTCAAAAAAACATCTACACAACAATTTAACACTTCCACCACAAGAAGATAATACTCTTAGCTAGCAGGACAAATAAAAAGGAGATCCCAATGTACACTTAATGGAGATTGATAAAGATAAATGTATACAACCTTCCACTGATCACAAGTAAAAAAGTTATTCCCAAGATTTGAGTCATAACCCCAAGTTAGAAGTCAAATAAACTTTATCGTAGTATCGAAGTTCAGCTTCATTGAATCAAAATATAATCCGTACAAACAAACCCCCACCATCTACCGCGAGATCTGAACATCTGTCTGGATTATACATCTAGACACACCATGACCACCAATACCATAGTCAATCCAAGGTTTTGAGATTAGCTCTTATAAGAAAATGATATATTCTTTTACTAAATTCTCCTATTCACAAAAAAGTAACATATGTCATAAAGTGATACTTTATTTATTAATAATTGATTTATAAATAACATGTATCATTTTCTTATAGATAGAAGAATTTAATAAAAAGATATAGCATTTTTGGCTCTTATAATAAGATAAACCCACCACACATTCATTTACGGAGAACAAAACCATTCCATAACTCAGGACAGCACAAAAGGAATGAAAAAGAGAGACTTTACAAAAAGTTTTATGCTAAGGTTTGTTTGAGAGTTGGATTTTGGAGGGGAATAAAGAAAAAAAGAAGGCTTGAGAGGTATAAAATACACTTATGAGATGACTCTCAAGTCTACCATTTTCATTCCTCCCCCTCTAAAATTCAACTCTCAAACAAGCCACAAACTCCATATTTTGAAGCCCTCAATAGAACCAACACTATGTTAGCCAAACAAGTATACTTTTGATACCATTCTATCTCTTAAATAAATAAATAAGAGTATAATATTTATACATTGTCAGTATAAAAATTTGACACAATCACTACATTATTCATATTCATTTTGATTTCTTATATTTTAAATAGTCAATAATAATTAAATATGAATGGTGAATAATACTCTGATTATATTAGAACTCATACACTATTAGTACATACATTTTTTCTCATAAAAGAATACCATATCACAACCACCAAAAAATTGCACCATATAAGATCTTAACTATGTAACAATCTCTGGAAAAATGGAAAGCAGATGCAAAAATTTGAACATCATATAACTATAAAGGACAAATAAATGAGAAACTCACAATCCCTTAATCATGAAGGCCCTGTTTGGAACATCAAATAGGATAAGACAACTTATACATCGTAGACTCGTAGTGTTTTATACAATCTAATGTTTGGTGTGCCAAACATGACCATAAATTTTATCCCAATCGTACCCTTTGTAGTTAGTACAGTATCAAAAGAGGTTGAAATTTGGTTTATTTTTTCTCACCCCAAAAGCTGGTACTTCAATTTCACACACTTCTCACAGTTTCATCTCTAGTTATGTTGATGGTGAGCACTCAAAGAAGAACAAAGAAATTCTTTATTAATAAAGAGACAAACACTTGTTTTTACTTGTGTTTTTAATGGCAAGAGTATTGTTCCATTATATATAAAACGATAGAAATGTCTTACCATATTATTTTTTCTTTTTTTATAGTATTTGTCTTTTCATCAATGAAGAGGATTTCGACCCCTCATCGAAGGCCACCAATACGGATCTCTATTTGTGGCTATCAGGTGATGTTATCTTCATCTGCAGGAGCATTAAAGCTTCTTTTTCTTGGCTTTCTTAGCTGATATTTCAACGTGCAGCAGGTCTGGCTTTAGAAGACTCGGATCATCAACAATCCAGTTGGTGTTGATTTTGGGAGTGAAATTATACTATAAGGTCTTATATGATGAGTTTATGTTAGCACTTAAACACATAAGGAGAATCCAACCCAAAAGACAGTAAAGCCGCCAAGAAGAAATCCCAGTGGTATCATAGAAAACTCAATGTGGTACTTAAGGCATGAGACTCTCACCTAGTAGACTATTCTTTTCGATGGATTCTCCTCATATGCTTAAATCCTAACAATTGGTGTCTTTCATTAAGAGTTGTGTCATAGAAAGAGTTCCTTACAGTATGGATTAAGGTATATTAGCGAATATTGATAAGTGAGTGAAGCCACACAAAAGTGGGCAACAATGTTTGGAGTCTCACATTGTGTATTATAATAAATTCCATGTGGTAATGTGATACTTAAATAATAAGACTCTCTCATCTAATAAACTAGTCTTTTGAATTAAGCTCTCCTTCATATACTTAAGTCGTTACCATTTATCCTATAGGACAAAGATGAGTGAAGCAGGTAACTTTATCCTATCGAACAAGGCACCTAGTGTATGACAAACAAGAACTATATATCTTATATTACCATACTTTATACAATGTAACAATGGTAGTTAAAATGGAGGTTCTACATGGGATTAAAAGATGAATCAAATATCATAAACATAGGATCATAATACAACTCATAAAATCCTAGTTATCTATATATATGCATATAAATTCATATATATTACTAATTTACTAGAAATATTTTTAATAGATAAATAATATTGAACATAGAGAGTTTAAAAAGTTTCAATAGTTTAGATTTAATAGAAGTATTATTTTTCTTTTAGATAGTTATATGTTTCAGTGTAGTTAATATAGTCGATTCAATAGTTTAGATATTAGATACTTTTATATTGAAAATTAGTTAGTTCATGAAAGAAATAAAAAGGATTAGATACTTATAAACAAAGAGGCTCCTTAAACAAACATGTATAAATGGGTCTGACCCAATCCATTATTATGTAACAAAGGAGGCTCCGTAAAGTTGATTGATCCTTTGAGTGGGATCGCGATTTTAACTACCATATTATGTAACAAACAAGACCTAACGATTTTCCACATTTCCGAAATGAAGCAGTCAACTAGCATATATAATAGAGATCATGGTCACTTTCAGATCAAACCCCCAAAAGGAATAGTAATATCTCACAATTCACTTGTTAACAGATTCTTAAGAATTCAAACAAATTTAATGTTCACAGACCACAACAAGAAAGTATATACATTTTCAATAACCGCAAGCCTTATTTTTATTAATTTCCTGACTTGAAAAGAAAACCCAGCTAACAACTCTAGTCAATACTAACATTAAATTTCCAATATCGCTTTGCCATTGCCACCCCCAACAAACTTACATGCAAGTGCTCAAATCAGAGATATGGTAAGGAAAATAGTAACACAACCAGCAAAAAAAGGGAAGAACCAACAGGGATTTCATTACTCTTCAACACATGCCATACATAAAAGGACACCTCAGAATTATTATTCTCGACAACGAGAACAACAAAGAGAAGGAAAACATAAAACTAGAAAGAATAAAGTATCTCCTCATTAAGGAGATAAGTTATCTCCTTCAACCATTAAAATCATGACATGTGTCCTATTTAACCATTTTCAATAAAAATATTTCTAAAACTAAACAAAATAGTACATGTGTCATACTTTTACTGTCTGAGATAAGTTGTCTCCTAGTATGAGAATATACTTTATCCTCAAAACTAAAACCATATCATTTGCAAATGACAAAATAATGGTGTTAACATAGTGAGACAAACATCAGGGAATGCACAAGATAAGATGTCAACCAAGACTCTATTACTAAGAGAAAATCATGATAGATCAAAGAAGGATATAAACATGAAGGTAAGTGGTGCCGATATCAAACCCATAGTTTTTAAGATTGAAAAAGAACTCAGCAACCAAATCAAAACTATTCATCATATCTGCATGCTGATAAACTACCCTAGTCTCCAACGACGGAACTAAAAGGCCTGACTTTGGCATTCTAATCATTGAGCTTGCAATCAACAGTTAGCACATAGTTCTAACATCAGTTAAATGGTGATGATCAAATGGCCATAAAACATGGATACAACATAAAATACAAAGGTAATAAGGAACGTTAATACCTATGTTTCATGGGTACTTCAAAGAAGGTGACCTACCCATATTAGGTACGTACCAGCACTGGTATTCTTGGGTACTTATGGGTACTCATTTGATGTAAATTGTTTCAAAATTGTATCATTTTGCACTGGAAAACTTTAGATTTTTCCCAATTTTCTTCTTATTTGCATCATAATACTAAGTATGAGTCACATAATTAGTCTAACATCTTCATATTTCGTCGGTTCTGCATCTCAACCTCTCATCCTAAGTCATCCGCGTCCTCTGCTAGTGCTAACTTTGATCACTTGTACCTAATTACATTGGCATACCCATACCTTAGATTTTTTTTAAAATGCCGTATCTTATACTTGTATCTATATTGAGTACTGTTTACCGTACCCATAATCTTGCAACATACCGACATGTATACCTTATTCATGCATGGTACCCACATTCTAGTGTTTGAGAAAATGTCAAACCTCTTACCTAGCACATACCACATACCCAGTACGCAAAACACACCTGGTACGCACCACATACCCGGTATGCACCCGTGTTGATGTAGCACAGGTAAATGCATATTCCACATTTTCTAACCTCTATAAAAATATAGAAAAATGAAATAAGTAGCATATGAAAATATTTTAACCTAAACTGACATGATATTAGGTAGAATGATCAAGGACAAATGATGTGCTACAACAGGCAGCTCTCAGAAGTAAACAACATTTCTATTTATTAGAAATACATGCCCCTCGCAACAGTTAATTGCATAATAAGTATAAGTCTAATCACATAAGTTTATCTCAAAAAAGACAGGAGGCATTATTAATTTATCCAAACAACCAAATTGATTATCCAAGTTAAAGTGTAAGGTCTGAAACATAGACAATAATGTTCATGAAATGAGGCAAGGAAAAAATCTCCCTTTTATTGGATGAAACAAGTTAAACATTCCCATTATCAGCATAAACACAGACCCTTAAAGTTTTCCAGTACCCGACCTTTGAGCTGATGTCTGCAAAGAAATCAATGCATACACATGTAAGCATGTTACTCATCATTCTATAATTTCTTGATATAGATAAATTTTCTCCCTTTTTAAATGAACGGGTAATCCTTGCTATAGACTAGTTTCTAAATCACAACCTCCATTCTCCAAATGCTTTCAAAGACTATGCTGTTGCAATGACTTTTACCCTTTTTCATAAATGTGTAAATTAGAAAAGCAATAACAGAACTCAATCTCCCTCTTGGCATGCTTAATGTCACTAACAAACTAACTCAACTAAAGAAAAGCATAACAATCAATCTAGCCGTAAACGACTAAACGCATCATGAGAAGGGAATGTACCTAGCCTTAATGCCCCTTGCCGTGATCATCGTGATCATCGTGATCACCGTGACCTTCCCAGGGATGCCTCCAGCCCTAGAAGGTTATTGAAAAAACAATTCAGAAAAGCAAATAATGTATGCTTTAGGCTAGAATTTACTTTCACATTCTCACTTACCAACACAACAGGGGCATCTTGCTTTGCCCTGTACATTATCCAAAACCTGACAGAAACACATTATCACAATTAATCATCCAAAAAAAATGCAGTACCAAAGCCCCTTTTATAATAACTTAAATACTTATACATGATATATATACACACACAATATACTGCTAGATGAACAGTATACAGTTATAGTGTCAGCGAATCAATCACCATTCATTTGTTTATCATCATTGAATTTGACTCTTAGATAAACGTAATACACCTGAATGATGAATGATGAATGATGAATTGAGTATGTGACAAAACTTTATATTGATAGTGCAGAAAAATTAAATTCACACACACACACATATATATATAATAACTTCAGAGACTAGTTGTTGATCTTCGTGTTGCACCTCCTTTCCCAAGAGATGTTGAGTATAGACGCAACCATAAGGCTGATTGCCTTGGGACTCAGAGCCCGGAGGTCATGGGTAGCAATAGCCTCTTCCCTTACGAGGGTAGGCCTGTCTACATCTACCCTTGTCGGTAGAGCCTCGTACACTAAGCCGCCTTTTTTATTCGAAACCCTTGATGTTTTCATTGAGATATGATGAGTAATTGAAAATAAAAAGAATTGGTAAATGAAAATTACCACATGACAGCGCACAAACCCTTGCCGGTGACAGTATGCCATCGTTTAGGGTGATGCAAAGTGACACCCTTGTAAGTTGTGCTTCCTCCATGTCCGTGTCCTCCACCCATTACGATGCTGCGATGCGATCTACTGTGTTGTCTTGTGTTGTGTTAGTTTGGATTTGGATTAGGGGATTGTTGAATAGGCAAATATCAAAGAGGGGATTTACCCGATAATCAATTACCCACTTAAGCACCCACCCGGCCCATATTACATATGACAAACCCATCATCCATATAATCTTCAATCCATATATAGGTTTTGGGGAACTATTTTAAATAGAATTAGTAGGATACTCGACATTTATACAGATAATAATATATTTTGGATGAATTTAATTAAAGAATGATAATATAATTTGTTAATAAAAATATTATGAAGAATTATCTCATAAAACATGATTTCTATGTATTTTAGTATTGATGTAGAGTTGTTAATGAATGACATCATGTTAAACATGTTATATTAAATAAATAAATAATTAATTACTGTAATAAAAGTTTGGAACATAATGTAATAAGTTGTACAATATTTGCAGAGATTTTTTAAAACATATTTATAAATCACATTTATTGTTGTCTTTAGTGGTTGTCTTTATCATGTATTAATATGTACAATCTTTTTTTTGAACTCTTGAAATAACTATGTAAAATTGATCATGATTGAACATTGGTCTAGGTAATTACATTCCATACTTTCTAATGATTGACCTTGAGACTTATTTATTGACATACCATAATAAATAAATAAAGAGAATTGTTTCTCGCGATAAGCTTGAAAGAGCATGAAGATTGGGATATAGACATTGACATCTGAAGAATATATATGATATTTTCAACATTTTTCTTGATATGATCTTTGCTTCAAGTACATGATTTGTCATTTTAGTGACAATCAATCGTGTATCGTTATATAATCTTTCATACTGCTCTAAATTCATCAATAACATTATTGGAGTTCTAACTTTCAGCTTGATCTTATGATTAAAAAGACTAAATGTTGTATGTGAATTTAAAAATTTAGAAGTTAGTATGTTGAATGCTTCACTTTCATTAACATCACATATATCAATTGAATCTGAACTTGAGTATTTCTTTCCTTCACCTATAGTCATACACTAGAATATTTATTAGTATAAGTTTAATAAATCTATTATGTTGAATATAATGAAAATATAAAGACAACTACAAAGATTCATCTAGAATTCTACTCATAACATATTCATTGATATGGTCAAAAATCTCAATTTTTGATACAAGTGTTGCTCTAGATTGAAGAAATTGTTTGTCCTTGTAGTGATGTTATAGGTTTGATCAACAATTGCACGGGTTGTTCTACCTTGGCTTTATGTAAGTCAAAATAGTAGAATAAAAAATATAAAATAATTTATAATCAATAATTTGAAGTAATAAAATTGAATGAGATAAACAAAATTATTGAAATATGAAACTGATATTCGATATTTATTGATTTGTCTAAACTAAAATTGCAAAATGTAAAAATGATAGTTTAAAGAATCACCAAGTTATTAGGTATTTCTAAATATTTAGGTTGATAATAAAATTATATGAGAAGTATGACCATGTTTTATCTCAATGAAGCAATTGTGATAGATATATCTATTTTCTTGGATATGCATATTTTTTTAAATTTTTATTTCCAAAATAATAATAAAAATATATATTCTTAACAACTTTCATATATAAAATATTGATACACGTTACACGCCAAAAATAACCATTAATAATCCTATCAGTCATGTTTTATTTAAAATATAATCACTTATGACTTGAACACAGACAATTAAGATCAGTAACCCAATATTGACTTCTTACTCACATGAGATTTAGAGGAAGAAGAAAAAAAATTTGATTTTGTAATTCATTTCAATATTCCCACTAAATCATAAACAACTAAATAAACATGAAAACATCAAATTTTACCACCACAAAACATTAAAAATAAAATCATAATCTCACAATGGAAGAACTCTTCAATCTAATGTAGTTTTTTATGAAGTTTAACGTCAATTTTAATGTCTGACGGTTAAAACTTATTATTTCAACACACTCTAAATTAGTAAGTACACATTCATTTACTTTATTAATCATTCTTGCATTCTTCGTATCTTATTTTCATCATTGTCCAATAACAAAAATTTATTTCTTTTATGATATAAAAAATCATCCAAGTCCTACCTCTCCTAATACATTAAGAGCTACCTCCCAACTTTATTGGTAATACCTCATTCTTTAATCACTTAAACTTAACATGAATATTAAACTAAACACAACATAAATAAAAGAAAGCAAAAAAACATCAGCCTATTCAACATAAATAAAAAGTTTAATTTTTCAGAAATGAGATAATATGTTAGGTACCACAAAATAATACTTCCATGTGAGACAAAATGATACAACTTTTATGCTATAAAGCATAATGCTAGATTAGACAATATAATACTTTTCGTGTAATAAATAATGATAGATTATGTTAAGTAACCAAATAGGTTGTGCAATAATCCAAAGATGATAGATTCTTAAAAATGTAGGCAAGATTTATTTAACTAACGATCGTGTTTTTGGTGAAAGAAAAGAAAGTTGGATTTCAAGATGAAGAAAGAAGTGAGAGAGATGAGTTTGAGTAGCATAAAAGAGAGGGGAGCACATATGATGTCCCACAAAGTGTGTCACTTATGTGTTAGTGCTTGTGATTCATTGAAAAATGTATTTAAGTTAAAAATTTAATATTTAAGTATTTCTCTGACCAATCACAAACATTAGTATATGCAGCAATATATTTTTTGGGACAAAAGATGTCCATCCAAAAGAGAGAGGTAGATGAGTTTGATTACTTGCCAATGAAAGAAAACAAAAAGTCATTCAAAGAGATGTAGTAATGTACACATATAAATATGCAGTGTTTAGAATTTCAAAATTCAAGCCATATTTTTAATTTTACCAAATTATCCTAGCAAAAACTTAACACCATCTAGGTGAACAAACCCATTTTAGTAATATCACTCACTTAGTAATAAATGATTACGCAAGCAACATTATTTTATTGTATCCATTATTATCTAATGACTAAATTATCTCCACCACAAGTAAAGGCATATGCAAAGTGTTATATATTTTTTAGTAATATACTATACACAATTTGTTTTACAATTTTTTTAAACAAATAAAACATGTTATTATAAATATACCATTTTGAATGAAATCCAAGTGTCAATCAAATGTTATAATTATTTTTATAATAAATATTATCTAAAATATGCTATGAAGAAGAAGGCACGTTGACCTGCAAGGAAAACAAAAAATAAGTATATATATTTAAATATATGATTAAATAAATATTATCTAATTAAAGTAATATATAATGAAAATATATGCAAGATATGGAAGGTTGAGTGTGTAATAAGGTAAAACATTATGGAGAGGAAGTAATTATGTTAAAATTTAAATGGTGTACCCATATGCACAATAGTGATATAACTGCAGTGTAGATTTAAAAATGGTTGACTTACTAGTTTATTGCATAATTTTCTAAATTGCTATGGGTCAAATGGATCTACCTGTGAAGAAGATCTTACTCCTGACCTTGACACGGTTTTGATGAAGACACGAACATCACCAAAAAGAAGAAAAAGAAGATGACTTCTGAAGACAAATGAAGATAAAGCTTCAAGACATTAGATTAAGTCTTTGTAAGTACTTCTATCCTAAACTCTTAAGTATATATAAGTATAATTGCTCAAACTATTTTTTAGAAAATGTGAGACACTTTTAAAAGACTTAAAACATTTTTCAAAAATAGTGTGTAACATGTTACTTCATTGAGTAACAGGTTACATGTGTGAGAAAAGAGTTATCCAACTGAAAAACTGATTTTTGAAAGCTGAGTAACCGATTACTCAAAGTGAGTAACCGATTACTCAAAATAAATTTTAAGTATCTGTTGGACAGAGAGTTTGAGTAACCGATTAATCAAAGTGAGTAACCGATTACTCAATGTAAAATTCAAATTTCAAGTGGACAGAAAG
>NC_032019.1:14961076-14962095 GCF_001865875.1 Lupinus angustifolius | reverse complement strand
TCAAGACTTAATACTCTCTCCCAAGAGTATGAAATGTTTCGCATGAAACCTGGAGAGAAGATCCTTGATCTACAAAAGAGATTCACTCATCTTACAAATCACCTTCTGGCACTCGGAAAAGTTCTATCAAACAGTGATCTAAATCTGAAAGTCTTGAGATCACTTACCAGGACTTGGCAACCAAAGGTAACTGCTATATCTGAAAAGAAAAGTCTTTCAAAAATGTCCTTGGCTGCCTTGTTTGGAAAATTGCAGGAACATGAGTTAGAACTTAGCCAGTTAGACCAACATGGGGAACAAGAGAAAAAGAAGAAGAACATTTCTATGAAAGCAAAAGTTGACAAATATGATTCATTCAGTGACGAATCAGAAAATGATGATTGAGATGACATAAGCTTGTTCGTAAAGAAATTCAGCAAATTCCTTAAAAGGAACAAAGGTGTAAGAAGTGGTCAAATAAAGAAGTTCTCCAAGAACAATGATGCCTCTAACTCAAGTCAAAATTTACATGCTTTGAATGTGGCAAATCTGGCCACATGAAGATGGACTGTCCAAACTTAAAGAAAAGTTCCTTCAAAGGAAAGAACGACACTAAGACCGGACGAAGGGCATACATAGCTTGGGAAGATAACGACACCAGTTCTGCATCTGAGACAGAAAATGAAGAACAAGCTCACTTGTCACTTATGGCATCTCATCACTCAGATAATGAAGAGGTAAATGATTCTAACCTATTTTCTCCTTCCGAACTTCAAACTGCATTCAATGATTTGCATGATGAATACATTAAATTGTCTAAAATATTTCTAAAACAGAAATCTGAATTAAATACATTTTGAAATAGACCTTCATCATCCTCATGCCAAATTGCATCACCCTTGAGACTAAAATTTCAACATTGAGTCTTGAACTCAATAAACTTAACAAGAGTGGAAAGAGTTTAGAAAAGATCATAAATGATCAAAGACACTTATCAGACCGTAGAGGTCTAGGCTATTCTAATAGCCATAGTTTTAAGA
>NC_032019.1:14950051-14960976 GCF_001865875.1 Lupinus angustifolius | reverse complement strand
GGGGAGAATTTCAAAACTCTTCTTTCGAAGAATTTTGTGATGATCTAGGGATCAATCACAACTTTTCTGCTCCTAGAACACCACAACAAAATGGTGTTGTAGAGAGAAAGAATAGGTCCTTAGAAGAACTAGCTCGAACAATGTTAAATGAAACTAACCTCCCAAAATATTTTTGGACTGATGTAGTTAGCACTGCTTGTTACGTTTCAAATAATTGAGAATAAATATAGAACTAGAGCGAAAGCATACCTTAATATGTTCATTGAGAATATGGTGAATGAACTTTATATCATCACTTCGTCATGTATCCATCAACTCCATGTCATTTGTCCTTGTACGCAAATGCAGTTCATAGTAAAACATAAAGGTTATTTGACCTTCCAATTGTAGACCATCTTTAACATTACTTTCTCCTATAATGGGATGAAGAGAATAACTTAGTTTTGTCTATCTCATATTGTTGCTCATCTTGTTGTGTTATGTTGTAGTTTACTATTGGGGAACATAACCCTTATTTATAAGAAGTGCATACCCTTCCATAAAGGATGATGCTACTTGATTTTCTTATTTTAATTTTGCTCATAATAAAATAGATATAAGACTTTTGGTATCTACATAATAATTTCCATGACAATTATGTCTATAACCATATATCTTACTTGAATTAGATTACTTTACTTTGACTACATAAAATAATGATCCTAAACACACTTAAACGTTACATGTGTGACCCAAAAATTCTTAAAATCTTCACTGGTCACATCTATAATTTTAAAAATTGTGTTGGACTTTATGAACTCAAAAATATATCATTATAAACTTAAAACATATTTTTATCTCGTCCATTAATAATATTAATATATAGAACCTAATCGGTTTTCGTTATATCAATCATAACTAAACCAATCAATGATCACTAATATTAACATAACTAAATGATATTAAATCAATCATGAAATGTGTAGCATGAAAATTACATGAAGGTGATCTATACACGTTGATGTTCAACTGATCATCTTTTACTTTAGTGAGATCCTTATTAATAAATTTCAGAATGAAACTGAACCATAATTCTTATTCTGCAGAAAAATATATCCATAATTATGTCTATACTAAAAGAAGACCCAAATACAAACTTCTATTGAACCAAAATATCCTCAAAATATACAATTCTCATATGAACAATGTACTTGTGAAAGACCTTAGATGATAAATCTTTAGTGAACAGATCTTCAACTTGAAGTTTATATCAATATGCCCTATAGACATTTGACCACTCTGAATTATTTCCTTAAACGAGATATAGCAATGCTAGCTTTTTGTCATAATATAACTTTAATGGTCTTTTAATATATCCAAATCAGCAGCCAAGTGATAATTGTATATAAATATCCCATAATTAGATGTCTCATATTAATCTATGAAAATCACTACTGTAATATATGAAGCTATAAGTGTATGCTTAGCATTTTCCGAAATAACTTTTCATCCACCTAATAAGCAGATATAGTCTTACATGAATTTTCAACTATATTAATATCTAACAAGACTAAATAACAATACCTAATGATCTGTAACTGAATTGCTTTATATTGTGAGAACATAATCTCTTTGTTCTTTATTAGTTTTTAATAACCTAGTTGGTTGCCTTCCAATTATTTGCTACTGAATTACTTAAATATTTGTATATATATATATATATATATATATTAATATTAGACTCACTTAGTTAACGCATAAGGAATCTACATATATGTTTAACATTAAAATTCCTTCCTAAAACTTTGCACCATGAATGTTTCTGGAATTCCATACTTGATGAACATACGACTCATGTTATTTGAACATTCTCATTTCTCATAGTTCCCTTTTATCTTTAATGGAACTTCCTTAAAATTAATGAGTTGTTCCTTTCTAAAGTACAAGGTCTAGATTCATTTATTCAAGAACAAATACAATGTTCTCTCCTTAATTTTTGATGTTAGTACAATTTAGGAAGACTTTAGAATATATATTTGCAAGACATTATAAAAGTACAGAAGTCAATAGAATAAAGAACAAAACAATTACAATCATTCTTGAAGTTAAACTCACAATCAACTTTAACCCTTAAATTGAAATAATGGTGGGGCACATAACGAATTATCTAGCACAATATTAATATTTAGTTTTTGGACAAAAATGTTAATTTACAAGTGGTACAGTCAATATAGTAATCAAATATTGATAATCAGTCATTTCAAATAATAAGCATTTCTTTGGACCAACATATTATTCACATGGAAAACCATATGATTATCACATATTTATTACCACAAGTATATTTATAATTTTGGCCAAATAGTAATCTTTCTTTAGGCCGATTACTATTCGTTTAAAATGCAAACATACAATTGGCTTGATATTTCATATCAATTACCAATTAATGGTAGTCTTCTTATAATGGTCAAACATTGATAATAGTGCATGTCTAATAATAAACCTTCTTTAGATTGATTTATCATTCACACATCCAACCTTATAATTACCATATATTTACCATCACATGTGTGTATATAATCCAACCAAATAATAATCTTCCTCTGAGCTGATTAATATTGGCATGAATATTTATACACACTAATATTTGATATTTATTATGAATAATGTACATAAGAGATGTCACTTTGACAACTTCTTGTTTAATATGCTCACTTAAATGTCATACAATTTTATAATTTAAAAGATAACCATTTACTGAACACTTAATTCAAAATATATGCTATTCATATAAACATATAAATAAATACTTCGGAGCCCAAGTAAACATGATATAATGCATGTATAGTGGTAAGGTGTTTTCTTTCCACTAACAGTGGTGGAACGTTTCATCCATTAAACCAATAGGCACAATGGTTTGCATTTATTCTGAACAGCTAGCTAACACCCAACCAGTGCAACTACTTATTAATTGTTGTTAAGTTTTGGCTATTAGATATGTCCTTATGATTAGTGCAATACCAATCCTATGATTTTGAATCTCATGATTCTCTTACGTAAAATAAAACAAGGATACAAAGTCATATCTGAATCCATGTTACTAAGATCTATTCCTTTGTGTGCCTTCAGAGAGAGTTTTGGTATAATGGTCTTCCTCAACCAAATCCTGAATTCATTTTGAGACATTCGTTTTCTCTCTAATGGGGAGAGCTAAAAACTATTTGTGATTTGGTGTCTTGAAGACCATAATCATTCCTTGTGCATTAACTTATAGAGTTCTTATTATCCCCTATATGTCAACTGTTTGAGTATCCACTCATTAAGCCCATATTCGTTATCAGTTTCAGAATTCTTATAGGTTGTTAGTAATTAGACCACTTGTTTTGTAACCCCTAAATAAATAGTCGATATAATTGTATTAAATATATGATGTTCACCTTAATTAGAAATTGTGAATTTCTAACCGTCTCCCAGTTGGACTTCATATTTATCCTGAAACAATTATATCAAATATTCTTTAGGCGTACATCTGTATGCTATTTATATTTAGACTTCTCCTTAATACAATCTAGTTCATCTCATATGTCAACTACGAAACCACCGTGACCTTCGTCACATTCAAACGCGACTCGACCATGATGATTACCATATTAATATACTTAATAACATAGATCAAATATGGAGGAGTGACATGAAAATTTTATACAATGTGATCTCAAATATGTCTTTTTTCAACTAGTCATTCTTGTTAGGTATCAGTGGCTAAAATACACCTAGAAGGGGGGGGGGGGTTGAATAGGTGTAGCGGTCAAAGTATCCGCTTTTCGCAAACAACTTATAATGCTGAAAAACCCCCAGTTTAATCGATTAACACAGAACGAATAATCGATTAACTGCAACTGTTTAATCGATTAAAACAGCTCAGATCGCACAAACAGATTCAGTTTCTTGTACGACAAGCAACTGAGATCGAAGCAAATATACAAAGCTAATAGATATATCAGAGTTACAACAGTACAGTATAGAAACAGATTATTACAGCTAATACAACTATACAAAGTAATCGATTAAAGCAATAAAGAGAGTAGGGAAAGAAAAAGCGTGCAACAAGGTTTTTATCCTGGTTCGTTTGCGGGTCCACTTGCAAACTACATCCAGGCCTCCCGTCTGATCTGGGATATAATCGAAATAACGTTTTACAAACAATTCTTTCAATTACAACACTTAGACACTTTCTTGAAAACTAAAGAACCTTATCCCTTGGTTTGACTCACTTCCTACCGCCCAAGAAAACCTTTCTTGCGGTGTAGCCCCAGCCAAGAACCTATTCTTTCTATCAAGATTTCTAAGCTAATGAAGACGCAACTCAATCTCGTTGGTGGTAAGACACCTAGAGATTCCCAATATTACAACACTTTTACAACAAGAATATAGAGTAATCTAAAGCACTTACAATGCTCAAATTAAAACAATTAAGACCTTACTCTACAACCCTAACACATGTCTCATATAAAATGATTCTCAATCCTAAAGCGTAGAATTCTCTCTTTTCTAATCTCACAAATGCAATTTCATGTAGATGTAGCAATTAACACGAAAATATGCTCTAACTCTCTTAAAATCTAACATGCAAGAATGAACTTGAATTCTGAAAATGCAGCTTATAAAGAAACCATTATGCAGCCCAGTTAATTGATTAAATCCTTGGTTAATCGATTAACGAGATACAAAATTGTAACTGATTCGGTTTTCCAAGTTTTCTGTTCCAACTACTTCTCAAAAACTTATGTTAATCGATTAAAACTTACCTTAATCGATCAACTACATATTTCTATGTATATTTTTAAATTGCAATACTCAAATAGATTATGCACTTAACTTATACATGTTCAACACTAAGTTTATGACTAAGATGCACAAATAACATGTATATATATTATGCATGAACATATTATGAATGTCATATCTCAAAATAAAATGATTTAATGTATTATGCATATGAGACATGTATTGAGTTTACCTAAGCCTTAGACTCAACCTAAACTAATTACTAGTCTAAGTCTAATACCAATCTTGAGGCTTAAGCACGTTGATTTGTTGATGATCTTCAAGCTCTTATGAAACACAAATTGTCCTCATCAAAACACATAGTGGGCAAGCTTTCCAAAGTGCTTCTCTTGACATGCGCACTTTCAATTCTTTATTCTTTAGTGAGATCAATCCAACATCTTTTATTGCAACACAATAATTACAATACACAAGTTCCAAAGAGAACAATAAACCATCAACTTTATTATGCATAAAACTATATATGACGTTCAAAGTAACTCATAAAACTTATAGACTCCGACCGAACTAAGGTATCCTAAGGAGCAACACTCATATGAGAAATATACTCATGAAAGACTTTAGGTACAAAAACCTTTCGTCAATGGATCAACTAGCAAAATATTTGTTTATATATGTTCTATGGATATTTGTCTATTTTGAACACTTTCTTTAACAACCCGAAACTTGATTTCAATAAATTTTGACTTTATAGAACTCCTATTATTGTTGGAGTAAAGAACCGCAGACTTGTTGTTCTTAGTCATCGACCACACGTAAGTCAGTGACAAAATTCTACAACCATATGCCATGATCTGACGTCTCAAGACAAACCATGAACTTCACAGCCATGATTGAAAGAGCTATGAGCGTCTATTTAGCAGACTTCCAAGATATAGCACCTCCAACCAACATAAAGACATACTTAGAGGTGGAGTGTCTGTTGTCTAGACATCCAACAAAATTGGAGTCAGCATACTGAATGATCTCTAAATTCTCAGACATCTGATAAGTGAGTATGTACTTCTTTGTTCTCTTTAAGTAACGCATAACACGTTTGACTGTCTTCCAATGATGCATTAGAGGATTGCTAAAATATCTTCCCAAAAACTCTCACGACAACACTATATCGGGATATGTGCAAACATGAGCACACATTAGACTTCCTATTGCAGACGCATAAGGAATCTTTTGCATCTTGTATCTTTCAAGATCATTTTTGGGGCACTATTCAAGACTAAACTTGTCTCCCTTAGCTATAGGGGTATCCCCTAGTTTACTATCTTCATGCCAAATCTATCTAGGACTTGATCAATATAGATTTCTTATGACAACCTGAAGATACCTTAAGAGTGATCTCGTAGTATATGAATACCTAATACAAAATAAGCTTCCCCAAGATCTTTCATTTCGAAAATCTTCGTTAGGAATCTCTTGGTCTCATGCAATAGTCCCATATCACTGCTAGCAAGTAGTATATTATACGAGGAATATAAATTTACTCCCACTAGACCTATGGTACACACAATCATCAACTTCATTTGCCTCAAAACCATACAAGGTAATAACTTGATGATACTTGTGATTCCATTGACGAGAAGCTTGTTCAAGGCTATAGATGGATTTCTTTAATTTGCATACGATATACTTTGAGCCAATTGACACAAAATTTTCTGGTTGCACCATATAGATCGTTTCTTTAATATCACCATTAAGAAACACAATCCTAACATCCATCTGATATAGCTCTAAATCAAAATGACCTACTAGTGCTAATATTATTCTAAAAGAATCATTTGGAGATACTGGAGAGAAGGTTTCTTTATAATCAATGCCTTCTTTCTAGGTGTAGCCTTTAGCAACTAGACGAGCCTTATATCTGTCAATATTACACTTCGAATTCCTCTTGGTTTTAAATATTCATTTGCAACCAATAGTTTTCGCACCTTCAGTTAATTCAATAAGATCCCAAACATCATTATCATGTATAGACTTCATCTCATCCTTCATGGCATCAATCCACTGTTCATGGCTTGATCGAAGTTCAATGGATCATCCTCTGTTAACCCGATGTCATCCTCATATTCTTGACGAAATACAATATAATCATCAAGAATTGCATTTCTCCTCTCTCTAGTGGATCTCATTAATAGAAATACGTTTTAATTTTAAGATTGAGAATTCTGGTTTTAAATTATGTAAACATTCGTACTATTTCGGTTATGGTACATTAATGAATAGTTTATATTGCTTCAATCTTGATTTTAAATCTAAGGAATCTTTATTTAATGTTGAACATGATGTTGGTAACAAGTTTAAAGATTTTGATAAGAATTCTGCTTACTTGTGGCATAAAATATTAGGCCATATATCCAAATAAAGGATAATGAGGTTTAAAAAAAGTGATATTTTACCTCTTGTGGATTTTGGCGATTGAGATGTTTATTTAGATTGTATTACAAGAAAACAAACTAAACACATATCAAAGAACCCAACCACAAGAAGTAACAAACTTCTTGAATTTATACACACGGATATTTGTGGTCCTTTTGATGGGTGAAAAATATCTCATCACTTTTATAGACGATTACTCACGTTATTGCTACCTATATTTGTTGCTTGAAAAATCTCAATCATTTGATGTCCTAAAGGTTTTTATTGATGAGGTTGAAAGGAAACTTGAAAAGAAGGTTAAGGTTGTGAGGTCTGATAAAGGTGGTGAATATTATGGAAAATATGATGAGAATGAAGAATGTCCAGGACCATTTGCAAAGTTTCTCGAAAATCGAGGCATAAGTATTCAATACACTATACCCTACACACCGCAACAAAATGGCGTGGCTGAGAGGTGGAATCATACTCTAATGGAAATGGTTAGGTAAATGTTGAATCATTGTGATGTACCTTTATCATTATGGATGTATGCATTAAGTTCGCTGCATATCTGCTAAACAGGGCTCCTAGTATGATTGTTCCTAAAACTCCCTATGAGTTATGGACTAGTAGGAAACCTAGTTTGAGGCGTCTCCATGTTTGGGGTTGTACATCAGAAGTAGAAGTATACAACCCACATGAAAAGAAGCTTGACTCAAGAACCATTAGTGGTTTCTTTATCGGCTACCTGGAAAAGTCAAACGGGTATAGATTTTATTGTCCTAACTATAGTACGAGAGTAGTTGAGTCTAGTAAATCTAGGTTTATTGAGAATGGTCAAACCAGCGGGAGTGATAAATCACGAAAGGTGGATATTATGGAGACTTCTGATGAATCTTCTTCACTGAAGACGTCTCCTGAGGTTGTTCTTCATCTAGTTATATTACCGTCAAATAACACATAAAGACAACAAGATAATATCTAAAACCCAAGAGATGATCAAATAGTTAATGAGCCGATTAATGAAGTCATTAATGATCATGTGATGGAAAAACCGCAAGAAATAACATTAAGAAGGTCTGAAAGGCAAAGAAGACCAACTATTTCTGACGATTATATTGTATATTCACTTGAACATGAATGTGACTTGAGCATTGATAAGGATCCAATCTCATTCATACAAGCCATGGAAAGTGATAATTCTGAAAAGTGGCTCAATGCTATGAAAGAAGAGTTGAAATCAACGGACAATAATAATGTTTGGGATCTAGTTGAGTTGTTTGAGGGTTCAAAATGAGTTGGCTGTAAATGGGTCTTTAAGATCAAGCGTGAATCGAAAGGCTACATTGAAAGATATAAAGCTAGACTTGTTGCCAAAGATTTCACTCAAAAAGAGGGCATTGATTACAAAGAAATTTTCTCTCTAGTATCTAAGAAGATTCTTTAAGAATTGTTATGGCTTTGGTGACTCATTATGACTTAGAGCTTCACCAAATGGACGTAAAGACCGCTTTTCTGAATGATGACTTAAACGAGAAAGTTTATATGAACCAACCTGAAGAGTTCGTGACTATAGGAAAAGAAAATCCAGTGTGTAAATTAAATAAGTACGGACTTAAACAAACTTCTAGACAATGGTATATAAAGTTTAATGATACCATTACGTCATATGTGTTTGTGAAAAACATTGTTGACCGATATATCTACATAAAAGTTAATGAGAGCAAGTTTATAATATTAATCCTATATATTGATGACATTCTGCTTGTTGCAAATGATAAATGATTGTTACATGATGTAAATAAGTTTCTCTCTAATAATTTTGAAATGAAGGATATGGGTGAGCCATCCTATGTGATAGGAATAGAAATATTTTGTGATAGATCACAAGGATTGTTAGGATTGTCTCAGAAGTGATACATCAATAAGGTATTAGAGAGATTTAGAATGGAAAAGTGCTCCGCGGGGATAGTTCCAATCCAGAAAGGGGATAAATTCAGTAAAAAGTAATGTCCAAGGAATGATTTGGAATGTAAGGAAATGGAGACAATTCCCTATGCATCACTGGTTGAGAGTTTAATGTATGCTCAGACATGCGCTCAACCAGATATCAGCTTTGTTGTTGGAATGTTAGGCCGATATCAAAGTAACCCCAGAATGGACTACTGGAAGGCTACAAAGAAGGTTCTCAGATATTTGCAAGGCACAAAGGATCACATGCTCATGTATAGAAGGTCGGATCACCTTGAGGTGATTGGTTATTCGTATTCAGACTATGCAGGATGTGTGGACTCAAGGAAATCTACATTTGAGTATGTTTTCCTAAAGGGTGGAGGAGCCATTTCATGGAAAAGTGGTAGACAATTTGTAATTGCTACATCCACCATGGAGGTTGAGTTTGTGGCATGCTTTGAGACCACAAATCATACATTGTGGCTGCAGAACTTTACTTTAGGGCTTGGCATTATATACAGTTTAACTAGGCCACTGAAGTTTTATTGTGATAATTCTGCAGTTGTATTCTTCTCTAAGAATGACAGGTATTCGAGAGGTGTCAAACATATGGATTTAAAGTTCCTGTCAGTTAAAGAAGAAGTACATAATGAGAAAGTGTCTATAAAGCATATTGATATCGATCTAATGGTAGTGGATCCGTTAACTAAGGGATTGCCGCCCAAAATTTACATTGGCCATGTAGAAAGGATGGTCATTATAGACAAGTCATTGTTAATGTGATATTACTTGATGTATATATACATGTATAGATGTTTGCTTATCATTGTATGACACATTTGAATTCAATGAAAGTTTCATTTCAGTAATTAAAGTTTAAGTTATCCATATTAAAGAAAGTACTTGTATGATTTTAATGGGATAACTTGGTGAGTTTTCGAAAGGCGAATGAAGACTCAAATTAAAGTTGGTTGAATTGATTGTGATACATGGAAGGGACCAGATTGCCTCATATAATTTGTGACCGCCATGATTCAACCATTTCAACTCAATTAAGGATGATGATTTGTAAGGTTCAATTAAAGTGCGCAATTAAAGTCATGAACCTTCGAGTCATCACATGGACCAAGTGGGAGATTGTTAGATTAATTCTAATTAGTGGTTCATGTTCTTAGAAGTTACTAGTTTGAATGAAAGTGCCTAATATGATGATGGTTGGAAATTGTTGGATCAAAATAGTGTGAGTGTTGTTAACTCCCTCCCCTCTCACTTCATGGGTAGTTTCCGTGAAAGTGGAGGAGTTACTTTCTCCAATAACTCCTCCTAAACTCTTCTATAAATAGAGACACTCATGCATTGGAAAAACATCTCATTCATTCCATTCTTTGCTATCTCATGAATATGAATATAAAGAGAGAATTATAGAAGCACTAGTGGTTGAGTAAGGAAAGTGTAGTGTCATATAGAGAAAGAATGAAACTGAGTTCCTAATCAAGGAACGCATAAAGGGAAGGCAAAGAAGTGAGAATAAAAGCAACCAGAAAGGCAACTAGAAAGTGCATAAATGGAAGCACAAATAGAACGAGGTATTCCTTAATCTATTCTTTTATCACATGTGAATGTCATAATGTTAAAGTCCTAAATTAATGGGTTCTTATGAACCATTAAAGGCTCATAAAAGTTTTTAAAAGTCTAACATGTAACACTATATATACACTTTCACATATAATTTTAAGCATTAACTGTAATCATTCTATATATATATATATATATATATATATATATATAAAGGC
>NC_032019.1:14923120-14949951 GCF_001865875.1 Lupinus angustifolius | reverse complement strand
TATATATATATATATATATATTTTAAATGTAATTATGTTATTTAGTCTTCACTCATTCTGTCCTATTTAATGTAAGACTTCAAGAAATATTTCAAAGACAAACTTTTCTAAATTTGTGCATAAACAACATACCTTGTTTGAAAAACACCACTTCATCAAGGACTTTTCTCCTTGAGAGAAAAGATGAGGGATTACAAGTTATGAATAACCCGTTTTAATTGGAAGCCAATACTTATGATAGTTAATTACTAGGCAATAAAAGTACCTGATTCACTTTAGGATGCACTTTGTTACTTTTTATTTTATTTTTATGAAATATTATTTATGAAAAGAATCTGTACATGATAAACAGTACAAATCATATGGTAAATGAGAATATTATATAAGTATGATATCATCACTATTCCAACACTATGACACAAACTTCAATATTTTGGTTGTAATTTCTTGGTTCTTTCTTCTTATCTAACCAAATACTTTTCTGATTTTGGTCTTGTAATTGTTTATTTAGTGCTATTGCGTAGATCAGCTTGGTATTTATCAATCCAGCTCTTGATTATTCTCACTTCAGTATTTCTCTGGGTGATCAACCAATGAGGATCACTTGGATTTTCTGAACCTAAGTCTAGACAATGAGACCCTACAATTGTTGTAAACATTCTATGTTAGAAAGCCATTAACTTAATTTTAAGCATAAATTCATTAACTCAAAGATATAGTTCCCATTCATATATTAACCATTAACCACACATATATATATATATGTATGATGATTCATAAAGATGAAGATGTACCATTTTTAGTTGTAAGAGCAATGATACTATCTGATATATTATTCAGCACCCTGGGATTCATAAAAATAAAATTATTAAAACTAATATAATATTAAAAGAAGGCAAATGATTGATGAAGAAAATATGTATATTTCTCATTATCAAATTTAGTTTCTTTTCCGTATATTACCCTGCAGAGCTGTACGGATCCATCAATCCATTGGAGAATATAATGTTGCTTGCAAACCTCTTAAGATTCAGTTTCAAGTTCTGTATTATGTGAATATATATCAAAATAAAAATAAAAAAATGATTAATATTTGTAACTAATTATAGAAAATGAAACTAGGAACATTAATTAATTTATAAGATATATATACATATGTTTGATGAAGTTGAATACTAATAGTAAGAAAATATATATGTACAGGACCCCCATAATATGTGATAACCCAATGAGGTTGAGGAAGTACACCATATTGATTCTTACAATAATTGACAAATTCCTTCACGTTGAAAGGATCTGGTTGGAACAATGAATCTTCCTTATCAATACCTATTGGCATAACCATCTCACTACATGTCTGTTTATGAAGTTAATTATTTTAGTCGATAAAGATCACAAATTGGATATTATTAAGACTATAACATAATATTCATCTAAAAAAAGACAATATAATTCATGTACCATAATAACAATATAATGGGATTACAACAAAGTTACATGAGTATAATATCTATACATTGTATCTGTAAAAATTTATACACACACAACACATTATCCATAATGTATTTGTTTTACTTTTTTGAAGAGTCAATAACTGACAGTACATAAAACTCTTACATTATCAATATATCCATCTTTTTCTCTTTTTGTGATTATCATTCCACAAATAATAATCATATAGAAAAAACTAACTATACTAATAGTGTAAATGTTGTTGATCATATTTCTATTTTTTTAATGACTGCAAAAATTCATGTATAAAATGATTGTAACAAAATTTACATGTTAATCATTATTTCAAATTGTGCATCATCAGATGAAGATATGGTATTGCGGTTATGGTGACTGCCACAATCATATTACAATGAAATTATGACGTGACAAAAGATCATAATGATTTGACCACGCTAGTTTCTAGCATAATCACATTTAGGTCGTTTCAGACATCATCAAATTTAAAAATAATTTTTTAATCATAAAATAGTGACACCGTAACAGTCACAATTTGCACAGCAGTAGTTGCAATCATAGTAATAACAACCATAACCACAAGCGCAATTTATAATATCTATCCAAATGCATCAAATTTTAAACTATGACAATAGTAAGAACATATGATTGACCTGCCATGCCCATCCTATGTCAATTTCAGATGGCTCTTCGCTTCCTTCCATTTCATAGCATGGCTGCTTTTCTGAATCATAAGCAACAACACCTTCGAATATTTGGCCAAGAACATCAGTTTTATTAGCTGCTCCATCAATGGAGTTACAAATAACTTCAAGTGTGTTTTCATTAGGGTCATTGTACTGAGCTACTCCACTATACACTGAGCCCAAATAGTCCTTTAGATTAGAACTTGTGCTCAATTTCCTGAAACAAAGACGAAGAATAATAATAATAATTATTAAGCACTTTTTGGATGGATAAGATAAATAAATTGTGTACTCAAACTATATGCTTACTTGCAAGTTTTGAATCTTTTGCTGAGAATTGAAAGACCATTAGGGTTCTTAGCAACTCTGTCAATTACATACCAAGATTTACCTATAGTGTTGTAACAAGTCTCACTTGTGTCCTGGACCATGCAAATATGCATAATTTGCATTAAGTTCTTAAAAGCATAGTTTAATTTAATAGAATAATAGTATTGATTATTTTGAATGGAAAGATTAACATGGAATAATAGGTAATATTACTTTGAAGTCCTTGGTCACAACATAAAAATATCCATGGTGTGGGGCAATGCCATCGAAATAAAGAATTGGTGCTGATGAAGCAAGAGTACCAAGAGCAATGTAGAGATACTTTAAACGGAACCATGATGTTAGCACTGCATAGCAAATTAAGGTAAGAATGTTAGTTAATCCCTTTGTACTATAGCACTATAAAGTGTCATTTATATATGGACAAAAAATTGTGTGAATGAATAAAATATTGATACATTAAACAAAATCTTAATCCTAATTAGACTTTAATTCTAAATAGTTAATTTGGATAATATAAAAATAGAAATATACCATTGTCTTTAAAAATGATATGGTAGATACATCTCTACATAAAATAGGAAAATATTGCTTTTTCTGGATTGCATCTTTTATTATTTTATTTGTCTTTGGAATCTGCTTATATTATTATTATTATTATTATTATTATTATTATTATTATTATTATTATTATTATTATTATTATTATTATTATTTATTTTTACAAAAATAATTGATGAACTAAACCATTCAATATAACAAGTTGAAAAATATTTACACATATGTTCAACACAATCAACGTAGTTAGTTTTTATTTTTTGTCTAAGAGCACATTTAGGCCTTTCTATGGCAACATGAGAAGCTAATGTGAAAGGTTGAAGCACACTTGTAGGGTTTTAAACATTGTTTAATCACATATTTTATTATATTAGTGAAACAAGTGAGCTAACTCTATGACACAAAATAAACTCAAACATTTCTTTATTTTTTTGTAAGAACAAAATTCTACATTAATTTTAAATTATATTTATTTGAGAAAATCAAATGAGAGAATGTGTGTGAGAAAAGATATTTTTTTAAATGTATTGGAATATTTTTTTTGTTTTATTAATATTTTAAAAAAATGATGTCAGAATAACAAGACATTTTTTATGTGAAAATATTATCACCCCTTCATTTAAGTCCTAGTTGACACGCATATATTTCAAATTTTGAACTAAAAAACCAACTAATATGTATTGAGTCCTTACTTTCACCATAAGAGCCTCCAAAAACGATGATGGGGGAATGTTGAGCAGACAAAGTTTTTTTGACGTGTAAAAGCACATCAGCATAATCTGCTATTGCTTGAGCTGAGTTGAAGTATCCACGAGTAGTTGCATTTTTCATAGGTTCTTCAAATGACCCAAATGGTGTTCATTTTCCATAGTATCTATGCTGCTCAAAAACCATATATCATAATATCATTAATATTAGTTTAGATCAATGGATAATTACTTAACCAAAAGTTATAGACCATCATGATAAGAATATAATTTTTGCTTTTATTATTTTTTTTGAACTACATCTATCTTACGGGTCTTATATCCGTTTCATAATCATAATGATAAACAACTCAAATGCTATTACATTGAATTTTAGTTGGATCTTGTTGGGTGTGTTTAATTTGCTAAGATATTAGGTTAGGTTAGGACAAAAGAATTTTGTTTGATTCATAAACAAATTATTATTAAGGATTCATAAGATGGTCCATTGGTTAGGGTGAAAATTTTTAAGGAATGAAGTAAGAGAAATTATGGATTTGAGTCTTATCCATAACAAATTTAAAAAATAAAAAAACAAGAGTTATAAGGTAACCTAATAGTTAAGATGAAAGGTCGGAGTGAATGAGATTGAGTTTTCGAGTCTCACCCATAATAAATACTAACATTTGCCAATAAAAAGATTATTATTAAACAAAATATTATCTAAGGATAATACAAAATTCATGTCTTTTTTTCTCACTTAACTGACTGACAATTAACTTTTTGTCTAGTGTAGTAAAACTTCACAACAATATTCTTGTTATTTAGAAAAACAAATTCACCCTTAAATTATTGCGTGGATACCAAGAAAGTATTAGTCTAATGTAAGATTATGTTATATCCTCATATAAATCAAAAGATGATGAATTAGATTCTTGTGAACAACATTTATTGGGAGGGACAATCACACACCTAATTACATATCCCAAAAGGATTAGTTCTTTATCCATAAGGTGATGAAATATTTTTTTGTTATACAAAAAAACAGTCACGTACCTCAATATAAACAACAAGAGCATTGAACTTAGGAGCATTGTCTTCAAGAATCCCAACATGTATATCCTCTGGTATTGGTTCTTCGGCACCAAAGTATGCAAAAATTGGTGCATTTGATTTAGCTCCACCCTAATGCTTGAAATTTAGAATATACCTTTGTGGAAAAGTGGTGTAGCTATCTGGCCTATAATTGAAGTGGTCAAGCCTTTGCATGTAATAAAATGTTTCTTGGTCTCGAGAGAATTGAGAAGAAGACATGGTTTGGCATTGGTGATGTTTTCTCCTCTGAAAATTTCCAAACCTTGGAATGTTTAAAGACGAAACATAAATTGATGTGAATAGAAAGAATATAGAAAGCCAGTGAAGTGAATGTACAATGGATCTCATGGTTGAATGTTGTGAGAAGTATACGTGTCTCTCATGTATGCTATATATAAGGACTATGATCACCTGTCCCAACGCTCTGTCCCCATATTTAGCCATATAATTTAAAATGATATATCATTTTATTGTTATTTTAACAATTCTAAAATTAACATTGTTAACATCTTTTCATTTTCTTCATTCATTACAATTGTAAAACAACTTCTTCAACCTCTAATGACAATAGGCTACTCCCACATAACTTAAAAGCAACTTGTCAAATAATATTTATACTTAAAAAACTTAACATATAGATAATAATAAGTGCACAGTCATGAAAATGACCTTGCATGCCAATATATGGAATAGAACTGATAGGATGTATAATCTCTTCATCATCATTAAATCATTGACAATCTATTACTGGTATAGGACTAAATTGTTTCCTCCCCTCATTTTGTTGTCATGACAATTACAACATACAACCATTAATTATTATTATTTTTAATAAAATTAAAATCAAGGGAAGAAAGGGTAGTTATTGAAATAGTTAAATATTTTTAGTTTTGAAATAATAAAAATTTGATATGTTGTTTTTAAGTTATGTGGTTCTAGCATGTAATATTATAGGTTGAAGATGTTGTGTGGTATAGCAGTGAAGGAGGAAGATGAATCGAGAGATTAATAATATCATGTTTTAAAATTATTAAAATAACAATAAAATGATATTGCAATGGACCATAAGAGGTTGAAGAAGTTGTTTTACAATTGCACTCAATGAGAAAGATTAAAGGATGTTAATAATATTAGTTTTAAAATTATTAAATTATAATAAAATGATTTGTCATTTTAAATTACATGGCCAAATATGATTTTGGTGACAATGTTTGACACACAATGTTGAGACAGTTGATCATGTTCCCTATATATAATGATCTAAAAGTTACAACAAACGTATTAATAGGTCATTTTTTGTTATTGTATAACTAAGGATATCTTTATGTATAAGAAATTAATCCATTTTTTTGTATGGGTAATGAATTAATTAATTACGAATAATTGAATAAGTTAATAATATAATAATAAAGTAATACAAATAATAATTATTTTCTAAAAAATAATAAAGCAGAAACAATTATAAAAATAAACTACAGTGTTGGTGAGAGAGAAGGGCAACAACAACAAAGAAAAGGTGTTACAACAACAGTAAAAAAGGAAGGGTCTCATGAGAGACAAATGCAGCAGCGGCGCTGCCTTAGGGTTCCTTGGATGAAGGTTTCTAAAATTGGAGTTAATTTTAGGGTTCTTGGCCTCACTCTCCAAGGTCCTCCGTCTTCGTCCTCTCCCACTCCTCTTCACGGCTTCACGCAGAATTTGGTCCCATGGACATTGACATGAACAACAATGTAACGTAGGATTGCAACGACAGAGGCATCAATGAGTCAACCTTTGCACGACCTTCCTTCAGAGACAAATTGATGAGTAGACATGGATGCAGAACAACTTTTGCTCAACTGATCTGATCAAGTAGAAGTTGGTCATAATATCATATGAAAATAGGAACAAGTTGTTGCCTATGTGTGACATCGATTAAGCTATTTTTCAATATCTTTGCTAGCCATGGTCACATAACTCCATTTTTTACATAAACTTGTCATATTTGTGGTTAGATTCACCACCATGATCTATATGTGATCAATAAATTTTATTGGAAGATAAATCAATAATGTTACTCTTGTTATCTTCCATGTGCCTAGAACACTTGTTGTCCAAGTTCCATTAAAGTCCATATGTCCTTAAGCCACAGTAGTTAAACTCGGGAGTTAACTTGAGGATCGGTAGATCTTACGGGTCTTCAGGAGTTAACAAGTCACGTGTCCACTTTGAATGTGATATCACTACTATTGGTGACATCATCGGGGAAGACATAGGATCGTGAATCGGGAAAGATCTTACAAGTTGTTGTTTTTATTTTTGCAAAAGCCCGAAATTGTAAAATCCTAATCTTCTAAACCCGAATAGAAGGGAAACCCATGGCCAAAATCATTTGACCCACCCAAAATTATTTTAAACCCTAAATAGAAAGATAAAAAATATAGCATACCAGAAATTAATTTCCATGTGAAAGAAGTCCAGAAGTTTATCTCATCTTCATCTTCAAAAAGTAAGTTTTCATTCTTCATCTTTAATATACTTACTGTGTTCTTCTTGAAAATATTATACTCTATCTCTCTTCTTTGAACGTGGTTTGTGCCTCTGCCTAAATGAAATTATATTTTATTTTTGTTTGCTCTATGTACAAATTATATATATATATATATATATATATATATATATATATATATATATATATGGCCATGTTAATCATATTATATACATGGAGGACAAGTTATGCATAAGCATAGTGACCATATTTTATGTAGGACACATTGTGCATAAATACAGTGACAATATTTTATATAGGACATGTTGTGCATGTATATAATATTATATACATGGAGGACACATTGTGCATAAGTTATGCTGTGCACAACCATATTTTATGCTTTAATAATTGTAGGCCACATGATGGACATATTATTCACACTGGGCACATTTTATTATATGTATATAGTGTTGTATACTATATTTTTTATGTGAGGTGTTATTTATTATTTTTAATTTAGTCTTATAATTATATTAATATGTTTCATATTTTAATTCGATAATGGCTTCAACTGGGTCTATTGATGCTAGTGGTGCTTCGGTTCATTCAACTGAAGGTTCAAGTCATTCCAAGGTTCCCAAAAATGCTCCAGGAAATAGAAGTGATATCGGTTGGAAGCATGACGTCTCAATCAATGGTAATATGAGGAATATCAAATGCATATATTATCAAAAGACAATAACTAGAGGAGTTTATAGGCTTAAACATCATTTGGCGGGTACTCAAAAAAATGTTGGAGCTTGTATTGATATACCTGATACAGTCAAGAAGGAAATGTGGAATAATGTAGCCTCTTTGCAAGATAAAGAAAATAGGAAATAAAAAAATGGAGATGATGGAAAAGACGTTGGTGAGAAAAGAAAAGCGAATGAGCTAACTCTTGGTATTTTCAAGAAAAAGGGAATTAGCACTCAAGCTATCATCTATGGTATTTACAAGAAGGAGCTGTGAGAGGAGGCTTGTGAAGAAGTTGTGGCAATTTTTATGAAAATGCCATACCATTCAATGCATTAAGGCCAGAAAAAATTGATGGTATGTTTGAGAAGGTTGCAAGACATGGCTTATGATTTAAGCCACCATCCTACCATGATCTTAGAGTTAAGTACCTGAAGAAAAAAGTGGAATCAACCAAGGCCATTATTGAGAAACATATAGCTTATTAGAAGGACATGAGATGCACCATAATGTCCAATGGGTGGACTGACAAGAAAAGGCGAACCATATTGAACTTCTTAGTGAATGGCCCTAGATGGACTGTTTTTTTGAAGTCCATAAATGCCTCTCACATTAAAAAAACAACCGAAAATATTTTTAAGATGATGGATGATATTGCGGAGGAGGTTGGTGAGGCAAATGTGGTGCAAATTATGACAGATAATGCTGTGAATTACAAAGCGCTGGAAAAATGTTGATGGAGAAAAGGACAAGATTATATTGGACACCTTGTGCTATCCATTGAGAATATGATCATGGATAACAGGTTTTGGAAGAATATTGTGATTGCTTGAAGGGCGCTTTACCTCTAATCAAAGTGTTCAAATTGGTGGACTCAGATGAGAAACCAACCATGTGGTATATCTATGAAGCAATGTGCTTGGCTAAGGAGAGCATACAAAAGGCTTTCAATGGTGTCTTCAATAGGTAAATAATCATGACAACTAATATTGCTTGACTATGTTTTACATAACTAAAGTGTATACTTCATAAATAATTCATTTTTCCTATTTTTAGTTAGATGCCTCTTGGGAGATAATTGATGAAAGGTGGGACAATCAACTTCATCGGCCTTTGCATGCCGCAAGTTATTATCTTAATCTCATGTTATATTATGCTCCGGGATTTAAGGCCAATTATGAAGTTAAGCAAGGAATGTATGATTGTTTGAGAAGGATGGTAGGAGGTGATATTGAGATAATTAAGATGGTTGGTACTCAACTAAAAGACTTTAAGGGTCAAAATAAGTTTTTTGGTAGTATATTAGCCACAACTAGACTTGCAACCAAAACTCCAGCACAATAATGGGAGTCATATGGCGATGAACATCCAAAGCTGTAAAACTTTTCAATTCGTATACTAAGCTTGACATGTAGTTCATCTAGATGTGAACGCAACTGGAGTGTTTTTGAGATAGTAAAAATTTAAAATCATTTATCTTGTCCTTTGTAAAATAAGTTATTGATTGGTTTGCTAAATGTTAATTTGTTTTTTTAGGTCCACAAAAAAAAGAAGGAATCGTCTAAAACAAAAGACAATGAATGATGTTGTCTTTGTGATGGTTAATTCAAAATTGGAAAACAAGAAGCAAGCAAGGAAATATGACATTCAATTTAAGCTTGATGATATTTCTGATGATGGTGAGTTGATTATGAACAATAATGAAGATGATGAGAATGTAGAAAGAGACAATAACAATTTAGATACTCCATTAGAAGAAGCCTTGCTTGAAGGGGGAGATGGTGCCACAACTTGTGTCCGTCAAGAATTGGAGATTCCACAATTTGATTCTCATGATGAAGTTGATGGAGATGAAGCACATGCAGAGGATCCATTTAATGAGATTAATGAAGATGAATAAGTCAACAAAGATGATTATCTTGATATGACCTTGCGTGATTTGATTTATTGATTTAGATATTAGGTTCTATTACTTGTTAGTGTTTTTTAATGTCAAATACTTTAGTTGATTGTGTTGACATGTTAGTTTTGCAATTACGTGAGACCTAATACTTTAATATGAATATATTTTGATGTTGAAGTTTATGTTTTATCAAGTGTTACTTGTTAATTTTATTATTTATAGCAATAGAGAAAGATGACGTTTTTATTATCTTGTGTATATGTATATATAAAAAATTCAATATTTGGTAGAATCTTACGATCCGTGTTACGATCACACATTTTACGTTTTCATCCACCCCTTCCGATCTTATGTAAGATCTTGATCTTGTCAACTATGCCTTAAGCACACCTACACACCAACATTCACTTCCTTATTTTGGGTACTCAACTAGTCTTGGATTCCTTAATGTTAGTTTTCTAGGGATCTTGCCCCTTTTCAATCCAAATATAGTTTCCTCTGGCTACACCATGCGATCTAATATGACAAGAATTAGAAGTATGACCATACGTACAACAATAGAAACAAGTAGGAGACTTATGATATGAAATTTTTGAAAGATCAACATGTTTGTTGAATGATTATTTTTTAGCACGCGTGAATCCTAAACCAGATCTATTACCAACATTTCTTTATTGTGCAAGCAAGTTATCTAACTTATGACTACCCTTAGAGAAATTAACTACTTTTTCTTTCAAACATGCATTCTCTTTTTCTAAAAGGGGACATTTTTCAATAGAGGGTTTCATAGTCAATTTAGAAGAACAATCACATGTAGAGTTAGTATAAATGAGATCTAATGTTTCATTTTAGAGCTCAAGTTCAATAATAAATTTCTACATTTCTAAAATTTTCTTGTCATGCACCAAAATTACTCTTTTTCTATCAGTATTGATTTAAGCTAACTTTTTAAGCTCTTCATGCAATTCAACGTAAGCAACATATAAAACATCATATGTGGGGGAATCATCGGAGTCATTATCGGATATACTAACCTCTTTCGAGTTTCATTGCTTGGTTTTAATCGATTGAATGAAGAGTTAATCCATTAGCACGAAGCTGGACTGAATCGATTATATGAAGACTTAATCGATTAACCTGATGGTTTTCATGAAAATCTTTTGGTTCTTGATACAACAAGAAAGTGGTGATTATACTAATCTAATATGCTCTTAAACTGATTCAAGAATGTGATTAACAAAACAGATTCACTTATGCAATGATCACTTAATGAATGCTATCAAATAATGCGAAAATGCGATAACGCAAGTAAGTAAAAGAATAGGGAAAGATATAAGATGACACATCGTCCTGGTTCGATTGCTAATCCAAGTGCAATATACATCACGACCTCCCCTTCTGATCTTGGGAGATTTGCTTTAGTAGAAGAAATCAAATATTTCTTATAAAACACTTCTTCACCAAGACTTCTCTTGGGCCAAGCTTCTAATGTCTCCCCACCACTTCTATGTAGGTATCCCAATAAGATATCTTCTTGGACCTTGACCACAACCTAGGATTTCTCCCAATTTTCTCTCTTTCTCTTAGGTGATACCCCACACCCTCAATGTGACAAATTTACAAACCGACTCTAAAAGATGTGTACAACTTTGTAATGCACCTTCAATATGCTAAAACATGTACTAACAATTTAGAACACAACCCTTTGATGAATCTGACACACACAAATGAAAATGAATGAATAAGATTCACAATAGGAAATCTTTGAAACTCTCAAGATATGAAAATAAACTCTTTTCAAAGATACTCAAAAAATTCTCTTTTTTCACATGAAAGGTTTTCTCTATTTTCAGAAATCACTTCTTGAAAACGTGTATCACTTTTGGATCAAGTTTCTGTAAGTGTAAAATTTGTTGTTCTTAATTTTTTGGATTGCTTTTCCATATGGGAAAAAGATGGTAATATACCATTCAATTTGAAATTGTTCTGTTTGGGATAATCAACTAAATTGTCACTTAATCGATTACCGTTTCTTTAAAACCTCCAAGATTCCAAAACAAAAAATGACTTAATCGATTAACAGATTTTCCATATACATCGACTTAATCGATTAGATAAAGTCTTAATCGATTAACAATTTTCTGAGAAGACTTAGTTGATTATGCATGAACCTCTAACATGAATAATGTATGCATGATGCGTGACTTTGAAAAGGATATAAGTATTAGTGTCCAAAATCATGCATGCTAAAATATTTTCAAAGTCATGTTATTATGCAAAAGCTCTTTTATGCAATATGCTCATATTATGTGAGATTTATCAAATGATTCACCCAACCTAGACTCTACTCATTCGAAGCATCTTAGGACTTATCAAGAAAATAATTACTCTTAGTCTTCATGATCCTTTCTTGAAGCTTGAATATGAACATTTTGTTGTTGTTATTGTTGATGTGTCCATTGTCTTTAAACTTTAGTCTTTGTCTTCATCAAAATCATGTTCTAGCATGCTTGCATTCACACATCTGCCTCTCCAAAGATCTTGGAATATATCTTGGTGTGCACTTGAGAATTGATAGGGTGAGATAGCATTTAGTTCAACATGTCTTGGACCGTGTGGATCAACCTCTAGCTTCGTGGAAATCCAAGTTGTTAAATAGGGCTGGAAAGTTATGTCTGGTGAAGTTTGTAATTTTTCCTTTCTGGTTGCAGGTGGCTTGACTTCCTTCTATGGTTTATGAGAAAATTGACTAGGCAACGTGTGGATTTATTTGGAGCAAGGAGTAATATAGTAAGGGTTGACACTTGGTGAATTGGGAGACAATAACTACTCGAAAGTTTCATGGTGGTTTAGGCGTGAGGAATACCAGAATTGTTAATACGACTCTCTTGGGTAAACTTATCTACATGATCATACATGAACGCCATTCCCTATGGGTGAAACTCTTTGATAATATCTACCTCAATGGTACTCCTCTCCATCGTTATCTTTGTCATTGTAGAGTCTCCATAATCTAAAGGAGCTTAATTAAGGCAAATACTGCTTTATGTTATGGTTTTGAGGTTTTGCTACAAGAGGGTAATTCCTCCTACTGGTTTGGTGATTGGATTGGTAATGATCCATTGGAAAATCAGGGTAGCTTTGTCTATATCTCCGATTCTAATTTAAGGGTGCACGATATCTGGGAGCATGGTTGATAATTTGGCAAGCTTTATATGATTATCACTAGGGAGGTTAAGAATTGAATTACTGCCAAGGCTGGGTCAAATGGTGCCCTTTCTCTAATCGTTGGTGTTGGAAGCATGCTGTGAATGATATATACTATTCTTCATCTACTTATTCATGGTTATTGTCCCAATCCTTGGCCAAAGTTGGCCAGAGTTTTTCTTAGACACACCTTTGGAAATTACTAATCCAAGAGAAATACAAGTTTATGTTATGGTTAGCTCTTCACAACTCTCTCCCTTGTAACTTGTTACAATTAACCTATCATCTCTATTCTTCCTCGACTTGCTCGCATTGTTCTGAACCGATTTAGGATATTATTCGTACCCTTCGTGACTGTCCTTACTCTATGGAGGTTTGGATTAGGCTAGGCCTTCTTCTTACTAGGAGTTTCTTAATTAGGACTCTTAGGACCCTTTATGCGGGTTAAGGAAATTTGACAGCTCTTTCATAGTCTTTGGCAGATTTGGAGGTGGGAGAATAATATGATTATGGATCCCCCTGGTCTATTCATTAAGTTATGTGCAATATTATAAAAGGTATTGGTGGTGGTGGTGATCTTTCCTTGAACTAGGAGGAATGTGTTCCTTATGTCGTTAATGAGTTATGGTCTCCGCCTATTTGGATTTTGCGAAAATTAATGTTAATGGTGTTGTGTGGGTTTTGCAATAGGGAAGAATATGATAGGATAAGATAAGACATGATATAACATGAGAGAAGATGACATGACAAGAGAGGATATGACATGACATGATAAGACATGATTGGCGAGGACATGGCATGATAGGATTGGTTTGGATAAGATAGAATTAGATTAGATAAGATAGGATTGGATTGGATAAGATAGGATTGGATGAGACAAGATAGGTGTCACGACCCGAGTTTCGGTTGGAAGACCGACCCTGCGACTTAAAAAGAGGTGAACTCGATTTCTATCTCTCCCAAATGATTTGGAGTTGTCACTACGTTTTTTGCGGATAAAACGTAGAAAACTCTCTATTAAGCCCAATTAGGATAATTTAGTATTTTGGACTTGAGTTCTAGGCTCGGGAGTCGGTTACGGATTGGGGAAGATATTAACACCTCGTCCGCCTATTTTAAAACGGTACCCTCGCTAATCACATTGCCTCTTATACCCTTAGGGTTTGTTTGGGAGTTGAATTTTGGAGGGGAAGGAAGGGAAAGGGAAGGCTTGGGAGCCATGAAATACACTTGTGAGATGACTCTCAAGCCTTCCCTTTCCCTTCCTTCCCCTCCAAAATCCAACTCCGAAACAAGTCCTTAAACAAATTTAAACATTTAATCATTGAAATAAAACAATTTTATTTTTTATATTTTTTTCTTACAAGAGTTCATTTTGATCCTACGTATTCCTAGGTGCAATAGGGAAATCAAAACTATGTAGTTCTGATTTGAAAATTGATTCATTAGTTTGGTTGATTTTTGTTGATTTGAAAAATATCGATAGATTTGCTGGAGTTGGTTTTTATTAATTTTAAAATATCTATAATATATGATTGTTTTAGTTCAATAGAACTAATAGCTTGGAGATGGTGTTGCTCATAGGCCTTATTTCCATTTTCTGAGAAGTTAGAGACGAATCGAACCATGACCTTACTATAAAAATTCCATGAAATTCATTTGGGTGATAAAATAATTTTTTATTATTTTTTATATGAAATTAATAGCTTAGAGACGGTGTTAGTCGTAGATCTTCTTCCCATTTTCAGAGAAGTTAGAGACGACTCGAACGAACCATGACCTTACTGTAAAAATTCCATAAAATTCATTTAAGTGATAAAACAGTTTTTAGTTATTCTTTTATAGGGAATTAATAACTTATATATGGTGTTGCTCGTAGACCTTATTCCCATTTTTAGAGAAGTTAAGAACGACTCGAACCATGACCTTACTATAAAAATTCAGTTGATATGACCTTCTTATAAGTATTGTTATGTAAAGCACATAATAAGCAACTTAGCAAACAAATAAAATGGGGGTACTGTTGTATGCATCAATATTTGGAACGACTCAATGAATTAAAGTTATAAACCTGTAGCTAGACCACCTTGTAATAGTGTAAAGGCCTTTCATGATTTTCCATGAGACAACTTAACATCCAGTGGCGGTGTGATGCTTTCATCCTTATTAAATAGGCCATTGTTGTTGTTGTTCTTCATAAGGCAGTAAGACCTCCATAAAAGCATAAATTCTTCTTAGGTGCCGTTTGGAATGACTTGACAGCATGGCCATATATTTGTCATTGGCAAGTTGCTCAGGTACCCTTGTTGTGGGTGCCATATTGTAAGAACCCTGGCTCTTTTAAGGAGAGTTGGTGTTATTGGTTACTAACGTACAAGGAGAAGCTTCATGATTAGCCATTATTCTTCGGGCTACTGAAGTAGTAGTAATATATCTACGACTTTCGAGCAAATGGATCGAATGTTCCCATATTCTTTGGAACCTCATATGGATCAGTTTCATTATAATATAGTGAATTCTGAGGAACAGTCCCATGCACAACCACTTAGATGTTGGAAGTTATGCTCATGCCCTTTGTAATTTGTCGAGGTGAACCGGTAATGACGTCATCAACAAGACGTCAAGCAAGCATACTAAGACTAAGCTCGTGTAGGTGCTTGATATGTCCACTCACAATCTCCACCGAATAAATACAAACTAGAACAGAACCTCCAAGCTTTCGGGTAAGGATATGCTGTTCCAAAGTATGTCCAAAGTCTATCTCAAATCAATCATATTATGCCATGTTAGTTAAAAAAATTAAATATTCATAACTTTATTAATTTTTGCTGCTTCATTGTGATTGATTAGGGACGGGGTTGGAGACAGGATTGGGGACACCCCAAGCTTCCTAGCCCTCTTAAGCATCTCAACATGCATTGCATGTAAAAGATCGAATGTCCCACTCCCATGAATGTACGCAATGTGAGCATTTAATCCAGGGGAGGTGTCCATTGCCGTTTGAATACTGTTAAGGTTTGGAATGAAAGATGTACAGGGATGGGTTAATTGTGAAAGTTGCCTGCTTTTCCAACAAGAGTTTATGGTTTGTTCTTAAGAAAAAATATCTAATAACCAAATGCAGATGAGGTTGAAAGAATGAACGACTTATTATCAATCTGAACATAATCTCTCTCTCATGAAGCATTCAAAGGCCCACTTCTATGCATTGTACCATCATTGTTACCAAAAACGTTTGGGAAGGCCACTATAATTTCTAGCTTTATATGATGACTTCTTCTATATGGTTGAAGGTAAATGACATGTTTTAAACACCGCCTATTGGTAAGTGTAAAAGGTGAAAGAAGAAGAGAGTGAAGATGAAGGAATAGATAAGGTGTAAGTATCATTGGGCCAATTTCCCTTATTTCTACCACAAGCCCAAGTGCTGATCCTATCCCTCCACCTGCTGCACGTGAAAACAATGAAGGGGAAACAAGAAGGAGCTCACACCCACCACAATACCTCAAGGATTATGTGGTCACTGGTCCCACTACCCGTATAAAGGGGAATTCGGTTAGGAAGGAATGATTGGGAATTATTATCTGTATTCTTTCCCTCTATTAATCCCTTATTTTTACTGCAAGGCAATTGCCAAGTATATATATAGCACAGTGATGTAATAGAGGGGCAGCGAAAATACAATAGAAAGTATTCTCTTCTCTGATATCTTCTCTTCTTTTTCTGTTCTTCTTTTGCATTGAGCTTACTCCATGTCGGAATCCTCCGTACCTAATGAGGAGATTTCTAGACTCCATTCTAAACTAGAACAATTACTCCTATCTCATGCCAACCTTTCTAACACACTCCATGATCTCGCAAATCGAACCGCCAACCTTGAGACCCATCCTCATCACCAACAACCCCCACCTCCCTCTAAACCCTTAAAATTCGATCTCCCCACCTTCAATGGCTCCGATGTGTTGGGTTGGATCTTTAAGGTCAACCAATTTTTTGATTATCACCAAACACCCATTGACCAACGAATTCAGATCTCCTCTTTCTACCTTGAAGGTCAAGCTCTAGCATGGTTCCAATGGATGTTCAACAATGGCTTATTATCATATTGGGAAACATTTCTCCGTGCCTTAGAGCTTCATTTCGCTCCATCCAAGTTTGATGACCCAATTGCTTCTCTTTGCAAACTTACTCAAACCACCAACCTTCAAGAATATTTCTCAGAATTTGAAACATTAGCTAACAGAATATCAGATTATCCACAAAGCTTTTATCTTAGATGCTTCCTCTCAGGCCTCAAACCCAACCTCTAGCGAGAAGTCACAACCTTACAACCACCAGACTTGCCGCATGCCATTGCCTTGGCTAAACTTCTTGATGAAAAATTCCGCCCACCACCCCCACCATTCAGTCGATTTGGTAGAACAAATTTCCCACCACACCTACATCACCCAGACCACTTCCCCCACTTCTCCCGACAACCACAACCAAACTACCTATTAAACGCCTCTCAGAAGCTGAAATGCAGGTCCGAAGAGAGAAGAATCTCTATTTTAACTGTGATGAACGTTACACAAGGGGACATCGTTGTAAACCACAATTTCTACTCCTCACTTCTTTTGATTCAGAGGAGATTGATGATGAAGAACCTGCAGAGAACTTCCAAACAACTGAAGAACCGCAACAAGTGGCAGGCCTCATTAGCCTCCACGCCTTATCGGGTCAATGGACCCCAAGGACATTTTGGGTTACAGGTTCAGTCATGGGCTATGCGGTCCAAATTTTGGTTGATAGTGGAGCAACCCATAATTTCATACAACAAAGAGTGGCCCAATTTCTTCACTTACCAACTCAGCCAACTCCAAGCCCGTTACGTGTGATGGTAGGTAATGGCGAATTTTTACCTTGCTCCTCTTTTTGTCCTAATATCAACCTCACACTAGACAAAAAAAAATTCATTGTTGATTTGTACCCCTTGGAGTTGTCGGGAACTGATGTGGTATTGGGAGCCCATTGGCTTTCAATGATGAGTCCCTTTGTAATGGATTATAATGGACCATTCATGAGATTTAATTGGCAAGACCAGTTAGTGGACCTTAAAGGGGATCCAGGCCCTAATCAATCCATCATCTCTGCCCACCAATTACGACGTCTACACAACACCAATAGAGTAGAAGCCCTCTTTCAACTAACAATAGACTCCAACCCCTTTCCCTCATCCATCACAAACATGGCCCCTATCAAATACCAACCAAACTCACCAATTCCACAATCAACCGTTCCTCAGTTGTAGTCCCTTCTTTCACAATACTCTACCCTCTTCTCAGCCCCTACTTCCTTACCTCCTCCAAGACCCACAGACCACTCCATCATCCTCAACCCAAATACACCGCCCATCACCGTAAGGCCATATCGTTACCCACACTTCCAAAAATAAGAGATCGAAACTCAAGTCCAAAATATGCTAGACTCTGGCTTCATCACACCTAGCAATAGCCCTTATTCCTCCCCGGTCCTTCTAGTCAAAAAGAAGGATGGCACATGGCGTTTCTGCGTTGATTATAGGGCCTTCAACACCATCACCATTAAAGACAAGTTTCTGATCCCCACAGTTGATGAATTACTGGACGAGTTGGGTCATGCCGCTTGGTTCTCAAAACTAGATCTCTTCTCTGGATTTCATCAAATTTTAATGCTTCCTGCAGATTATGAGAAAACCGCATTCCGGACTCACAATGGCCACTTCGAGTTCCGAGTAATGCCATTCGGTTTATGTAACACACCCTCTACATTTCAGGCTACTATGAATGATTTATTTCGGCCCCACTTACGCCGATTTATCATTGTTTTTTTCGATGACATTTTGGTATATAGTCCTACTTTGGCTGACCATGTTCTTCATCTAGAGATCACCTTCAAGCTACTTGTTTCTAATTCTTTTCGTTTAAAAGGTAGAAAATGCACTATTGGAACCCAAACTATCCAATACTTGGGCCACTTGGTCTCTGATAAAGGCGTTCAACCATATCCAGAGAAGTTGGCTGCGGTTCATAATTGGCCAGTTCCAATTTCTCTAAAATCTCTTAGAGGATTCCTTGGTCTTACGAGATTCTACCACCGTTTTGTCTCAGGTTACGCCTCTATTGCTCAACCCCTCACTGATCTTCTCAAAAAGGACTGCTTCCTGTGGAATGACAAGGCTCAAACCGCTTTCACTACTTTGAAACACATCTTATTAGCAAGACCTGTGTTAGCTATTCCTAGATTTGACACAGTATTTACAGTCCAAACTGATGCTTCAGGTATCGGAATGGGGGCAGTATTATCACAGAATAGCCACCCAATTGCTTACTTTAGCAAACAATTCTGTCCTAAGCTCCGTAATTCCTCCACTTACATTCGGGAATTATGCGCCATTACTTCCGCTGTTCAAAAATGGCGACAATATCTCTTGGGTCACCACTTTATCATCCAAACAGATCAACGGTCAATTAAAGAATTACTCTCTCAAACAGTCCTTACCCCCGACCAGCAAAATTATCTCTTCAAATTATTGGGCTTCGATTTCGAAATCCAATACAGACCTGGAAAGACAAATGCTGCCGCAGATGCCCTTTCTAGGGTAGAGAATTCAGTTTCTCTTGTTACCAATTCCTTGCTTGTTCTACCCGTCCCACAACTGGATTTCTTGAAGGACCTCAAATCCTCTTTACATCAAAACGATGAATTCAGACACTAAGAGATAAAATAGTGGCAGTACCTGCTGATTTTCCTTAATTCGCTATTCGGGATGAATTTATACTCTATCAAGACAAGTTGTGGCTTCCTTCTACTTGCTCTTTCATTCCATTCTTGTTACATGAATTTCACTCTTCTCCTATAGCAGGTCACATGGGCATTTCTCGTACTTTGGCCAAAATCTCAGCCAATTTTCATTGGAGCACTATATGCAAGGATGTCAAGAAATTTGTTGAACAATGCCATACTTGCCAACAGACTAAACTCCCAACTCAAAGAACCCCAGGCTTGTTACAGCTAATACCACCTCCATCACATTGTTGGGAGGATTTATCTATCGACTTTATCACAGGTTTACCTCCTTTTAAAGGTCTGACTACAATTCTTGTAGTTGTTGACAGACTCTCCAAGGGTGCTCATTTCGGGATGCTTCCTAAATCCTTCAATGCCACCAATGCTGCACAATTATTTGTTGACATAGTCTGCAAACACCACGGATTTCCTCGCAGCCTTATTTCAGATCGCGACTCCATCTTTCTAAGTCAATTCTGGCGCGATCTCTTTCGGCTTAGTGGCACCAAACTTCGTCTATCAACTGCCTACCATCCACAAACGGATGGCCAAACCGAAGTCGCCAATAAGGTGTTACAACAATACCTTCGCTGCTTTGTCCATCACAAACCATCTATTTGGGACAAATTTCTTTCTTGGGCTGAATGGTGCTTTAATACTTCAGTCAATGCTTCTACTGGTTTTACACTGTTTGAGATCCTGTTTGGTCGCAAACCTCCCATCATGCCCTTTCTATCTCCTACAGATACTTCAAATGCTGCAGCTCAAACCGAACTTACAAACCGTGTCGCTATTCTTCAAAAACTAACCTGTACCTTACAAAAAGCGCAAGCAGCTATGAAAACAGCGGCCGACAAGCATAGAAGAGATTTACAATTTGCTGTGAATGACTAGGTTTATATCGGCCTTCGTCCCCGCAAACAATCTTTAGTCACCGGTCCATCTTCAGGGAAGCTCATTAAACGTTTTTTTGGACCTTTCAAAATTACAAAGAAAATTGGCGAAGTTGCTTATGAGGTAAACCTTCCACCTTCTGCCAAAATCCACAATGTGTTTCATGTTAGCATTCTTCGCCCTCACAAAGGTCCTTTACCTTCCACTCCCCTTTCTCTCCCACCAGAGATTGAAGATAATCATCCAATCTTGGAACCGGTTGCAATTATATATTGGAAATGGGATAACTCTTCTCCTACTCCTCAAATACAGGTCCTGATTCAATGGAAAAATATGCCACTAGAGGAAGAAGTTGGGAACCATGGTTGCAGATTCAACAACAGTTCCACCTTGAGGACAAGGTGCTTCTCCAACCGGGAGGAGATGTAAGTATCATTGGGCCAATTTCCCTTATTTCTACCACAAGCCCAAGTGCTGATCCTATCCCTCCTCCTGCTGCACGTGAAAACAATGAAGGGGAAACAAGGAGGAGCTCACACCCACCACAATACCTCAAGGATTATGTGCTTACTGGTCCCACTACCTGTAGAAAGCGGAATTTGGTTAGGAATGAATAATTGGGAATTATTATCTGTATTCTTTCCTTTTATTAATCCCTTATTTTTACTGCAAGGCAATTGCCAAGTATATATATAGCACAGTGATGTAATAGAGGGGCATCGAAAATACAATAGAAAGTATTCCCTTCTCTGATATCTTCTCTTCTTTTTCTATTCTTCGTTTTCCATCTGTTGCAGTACCTTTCATAAGGAGTATAATGTGTTATACAAAGACAAGACCAACCTTTTCTAAAGTGTTTTACATGCCCAGTCCTCTATTGGAGAATGAAATGGAGAAGATATAAAGGATGGATGAAGTGAGACACCGTTTAAGATAGGTTATTTCCGTCCATAGACGTGGGGTACAAGAGAGGGAGTTCATTGTTTTGTTTCCTCTCCTTTTTTCTTACATTACTCCCCCCTTCTACTTCACATTCTATTCCATTTTCATAGCCTCTTAGCTTTTCTCTTCTGCCACTATTTTTTGTTTTTTTCTCAATGTATTAATTATCTTTTTTCTTTTCTCTCTTCATTTTCTACCCGTTTTTTTTTACTTTCATAGAAAACCTATTGCCCTTCTCTTTTCATTCTTAAATATGTATAACAATTTGAATTAATTGCACATAATCAAAAAATGGAAAACGGGAAGCTCAGATAGTCTAAAGGTTTTCAAAATGATGGTTTATATTTGGATGCTAAAAATGATGGTTTATAATTGGATGCTAAAAATGATTCTTGGACATACAAAAATGAAACATTTTTTATTTTTCTTCCTTTAATTTGACACGTCTATTTAGTCTTTAATATAGGTAGGGCAAGTTTTAGTACTCACAATAGATTATGATAGGATATGATAAAATATAATATGATAGGATAAGATATGATAGGATAGAACATGACACGATATGACAACACATGACAAAATAGAAGATGATAAGACATGACATGATAGGAAAGGACAAGACATGACAATATAAGATATGACACGATATGAAATGATAGAATATAATAAGATATAATAGGATAGGATAAGATAAGACATGATAGAAAGGAAGATAATAGGATAGGGCAGGACAAGACATGAGAGAATACAACAGGATAAGACAAGACAAGATATGACAAGATAGGATAGGAGATACAAGGATAGGATAAGATTGGATAGGATAGAACATGACAGGGCAAGAGAGGACATGACAAGACATGATAGGATATGACATGATAAGAGAGGATAGGATAGGACATGACATGATATGATCAGATAGGGTATGACATGATAAGATGGGATATGATATGATACAATATAATATGATGTGATAGGATAAGATATGATATGATAGGATATGATAAGATAAGATAAGTTAGGGTATCATTAAATAAGATAGGATATGGTAGGATAGGATGAGACAAAATAGAAAATGATAGAACATGACAGAAGAAGACATGAAAGGACATGACATGATAGTAAATGACTGGAGAGGACATGACAAGACAAGACATGACAAAATACGACAAGATATGATAGGATATGACATGACAAGATAAAACATGCTAAGATAAGATATGATTGGATAACATAGGACATTACATGACAAGACAGGATTGGACATGACATGATGATAAGATATGATATAATTGAATATGATAGGATAGGTTATGATATATGATAGGATAAGATAATATATGATATAATAGGATATGATATGATAGGATAACATAGTATAGGATAAGATAGGGTAGGATAAGATCAGATATGACAAGAGAGGACAAGACATGACATGACATGATTGGATATGGTAGGAAATGACATGATTAGAGAGGACAAAACATGATACGATAGAATAGGAAATGACATGATTAGAGAGGACAAAACATGACATGATATGATAGGATATGATAGGATAAGATAAGATAGGATAGGATATGGCATGATAGGACATGACATGATAGGGCAACACAAGACAAAACAAAATAGAATGGGAAATGATAGGACAAGACATGATATGATAGGAAAGGATATGACATGACATGATATGACATGAAAGGATAGAATAAGATATGATATGATAGGATAAGAGAGAACATGACATTACATGACAGAAAGGGACACAATTGGATTGTATATGATAGGATAAAGATTGGATAGGATAAGATAGGATAAGATATGACAAGACAAAGTAAGACATGAGAGAATACAACATGATATGATAAGATAGGATAATACATGACAAAATAGGATATGACATGCAAGGATATGATAGGATTGGATTGGATACGACATGAAAGAACAAGACAAGGTAGGACATGACATGATAAGATATGATAGGATAGGAAAACAAAGGATAAGATTGGATAGGATATGAAAAGATAGGATATGATACGATAAGATGTGATAGGATTGGATAAGATATAATATGATATGATAGGGTAGGGTAGGATATGATAGGACAAGATAGGGTATGACATGCTAGGATAGGACAAAATAACATATGACATGACAAGACAATAAAGGATTGGACATGACAAGATTAGATATGATAGTAAAGGATAAGATAAGATTGGATATGATAGGATATAATAAGATAGGATAGGATATGATAGGATAACATAGTAGATGACAGGGTCGGATATGATAGGACAAGATAGGATAACATAGGACTTGACAAGAGATGACAAGATAAGATAGGACATGATAGGAGAGGACATGATAGGATAGATTATGACAAGATATGATATGGTATCATATGATAGGATAGCATTTGACAAGATAGGACATGACATGGCAGGACAAGATAGGACAAGACACTACAACACATGAAAGAACAGAAAAGAACATGAAATGATAGGACAATGCATGACTTGATAGGAAATGACAAGACATGACAAAACATGACAGGATAAGACATGAAATGATAGAATTAGATAGGATAGGATATGAGGGATAGGATAGGACAAGACATGATATGACAGGAAGAGACAAGATATGATTGGATATGATATGATAGGACAGGTCATGAAAAGACATGAGAGAATACGATAAGACATGATATGATAGGATAAAATAGGACAAGATATGATAGGATATGATACGATAGGATATGATATGATATAATATGATAGGATAAGATATGATATGATATGATAGGATATGACATGATAGGATAAGATAAGATGTGACAACATATGATAGCATAAGATATGACAAGATGTGATTGGACATGCAAGGATTGGATAGGACTGGATAGGTTAGGACATGAGCGAACATGAAGGAACATGATAGGATATGATATGATTAGATATGGCATGATATCATATGATATGATTTGATAGTGTAGGATAGGGTAGGATATGATAGGATACGGTAGGGTAGGATATGATAAGGTAGGATAGAATAGGATATGATAGGGTAAGATAAGATATGACTGGATATGATAGTTTAAGATAAGGTAGGATAAGATATGATAACATATGTTAGTATATGATATGATAGGATAAGATAAGATAGGATAAGATATGATATGATATAATATGAAAGGATAGGTTAAGACATGATATGATATGATAAGATAGGATATGATAAGCTAATATCTGATATGATAGGTTAGGATAAGATATGATAGGATAAGATAGGATATGATGGGATATAATAGGATAGGATAAAAAAGGATAGCGTATGATAGGATAGGATATGATAGGATAAGATTGGATGGGAGAAGATAGGAAATGATAGCACATGACAAGACATGACATGATAGGACATGATTGTAGAGGATATGACAATACAAGATAGGATATGATAAGATTGGATAATTTAGGATACTATAGGATAAGATAGAACAATATATGATAGGATATGATTTGATTGGATAACAAAGGATATGATAGGATAAGATTGGTTAGGATAGGATAGGATGTGATATGATAGGATATGATATGATATAATATGATAAGATAAGATTGGATAAGATATAATGACATAAGATAAGATAAGATATGATTGGATAGGACTAGATATTTAGTATATGCTAGGATAGGATATGATATGATATGATTAGATTGGATAGGATAGAAAAGGATAGGATATGATAGGAAATGATAGGATATGATAGGAAATGATAGGATATGATAGAATAGGATATGATAAGACAGAATATGATAGAATTGAATAGGATATGATATGATAGGATAGAATATGATAGGATAAGATAGAATGCGATATGATAGGAAAGGAGATGATTAGATATGATAGGATATAATAGAATATGATATAATATAATAGAATATGATAGAATAAGATAGGATATGATATGATAGGATAAGATATGATATGATAGGAAAGGGTAGGGTAAGATGGGACAAGAGAAGACATGACATGACAAGATAAGAAATGATTGGAGGAGAGCACTGGACATGATATGATTTGATATGATATGATAGGGTAAGATATGATAGGATCGCGTATAATAGAATATGATAAGACATAATAGGACATGACATGATATGGCATGACAACACAAGACAAAACAGGAAATGACAGGACATGGCATGACAAGATAAGAAATTACAAGACACGATAGGACAAGACATGATATGACATGAACAAATAGAATATGATATGATAGGATATGATATAATATGATATGATATGATATGATATGATAGGACATGACATGACATGATAGGATAGGGTACAATATGATTAATGGATAGGATAGGACATGACATAAGAGAATACGACTTGACAGGATAGGACATGCAAAGATATGATAAGATTGAATAGGATAGGACATGACCTGACAAAAGAGGATACAATAGGATAAGTTAGAATACGATAACATATGATAGGATAAGATAGGACAAAATATGACATGTCATAATAGGACATGACATGACAACCCCAGACAGAACATAACAAAAAATGAAATGATAGGACAAGAAATGACAGGACATGACATTATAGGACATGACATGATAGGTCAGGAAAGATTAGAACAAGATAGGAAATGATAGGACATGACAGAAAGGGACAAAATAAGATTGGATATGGTAGGATATGATTGAATAGGATATGATATGCTAGGATAGGAAAAGACATGAGAGAATACAACATGACAAGACACGATAGGATATGACATGCAAGGATATGATAGAATTGGATAGGATAGGACATGACAAGACAAGAGATGATAGGATAAGACATGACATGATAAGATATGATAGAATAAGATATGATTGGATAGGATTGGATATCATATGATAGGATAGGTGATCGAGGTCGTACCTGTTGAAAAGAATATAACAATTAAAATTGTAGTACTAGAAAGTGACTCGTAGGTCATGTCCAAAGGATTATCTTTTAGACAATGGTTCAAACTCCTTATACTCATGCACACA
>NC_032019.1:14903450-14923020 GCF_001865875.1 Lupinus angustifolius | reverse complement strand
TGTATGGTATGAACATAAAGCAATTGTAGAAACAGTAATTAAGGAGTATGGTAAAACAACTAAATCTTTTGGTTCATTTGTTCACAACTCATTCCTCGGTTTCAAAAGATCAAATTTAGAATCTAACCATTAACTTCGTAATTTATTGAGAATAAGTTAACTTAGCAATAATCAATTCACAACTCCATTGTCTAAGCCTCTAACTAAGTGAAATCAACATAAGCCTAGAATATTTAACAAATTTACACAAACTAAGTGTTCATGCACTAGAGAATTAACCAACTAAGCGAAGATTAATTCACAAACCTATTTCCAAACGATGGAAATAAGAAAACCACAACCTGAACTAGGATAGAAGAAATCAATATAAAAGAAACCTAAAATGCATTAAGAACAAAACCTCAAGAGTTGTGAAACATTCCCAAAGGAATTTAGTCTAGAAATTTAGCCTTCCATGGAAATAGAAGAAGAAAACGAAACTGAATGTAGAAGCCCTAACAAAGCCAAAAGAGGGAAAACGAAATTGAATGCAATGTAAATGTGTGTAAAGTGAAAATGTATAATGGAATAGAGGAGCAATGTGGAATAAGTAAAAAGTAGAAACCATAGGCTTGACTAGCCTCTAACATTAACATCATAAACATATGCACATAAAGATCAAAATGACTTTTCAAGGTTGTAATGGGGCCAAGGACAAGGTAGTATAAAATATGGGATGTGTAGCTAAAACCAAATGAAATAGAGGAGCAATGTGGAATAAGTAAAAAGCAAGTAAAAGTCAAACCCAAAATAAGTATAAAACTAAAACCTCTAATTCCAATACTCTTTGCCTCACTCAACCTTTTATTCACTTTCGTTTCTCTTTCTGTTGTATTTCTTTTTACTTTTTCATTTTTTTAGAAAAGAAAGGCAAGGCCACACTAATGTAGACAAATGTATCAACCACTGAAACATAACCAAGAATCCACAATAAATCAAGAACAATGCACCTTACGTACTTAATACCCATTTCCAAAATAATTCTAAAGCTTCAAAATTCCCTAAGGTTAGGACAATCATGGTTTTCCAGTTATATGCTTGTAATGAGCTAAATCACAAGGAAAATGGTAAAAAAATATCAAAGGGGATATCAAATGATAAATTCATTCAAGGTAGGCTTATATGGCTAGTGGCTTATTCAAAATAAATGTCTAAATCACTTCAATATGTGCATGTGAATATCAAGTATCAACAAGAAACAAGTCAAGTTCTAGAATGCAAATAATCAAGAGTGCCATCTCACATGAAAGAAAATTAGATGGCATACAACAATACATCCACAATTAAGACTCAAATTCTCAGAAGGAACAAGTCTATCACTATTGTTTCAACCTCTCAATTTTCAAAAGCAACTAGGCACACAGAAATGTATGGATTCATACCACAAGATATCATGACTTACAGAAAGAAAGCATGAAAGAAAATGCCTAAACCTAAGCAAAACCTAAAAATCAAAGAAAATCATGTATAAACATAAACCTATGACCTACATTAGTCTCCCACCCACACTTAAACTACACAGTCCCAATATAGCACAATAATAAAATCCAAACATACATATCAATCAAAGGAATTGAACAAGTGTAATAAAAATAAAGGAGAACAGAAAGAAAAACTCCCTGATTCATGGAGGGAGGAAAGCGGGTTCCACAAATGAGTCCTCCTCCATAATTGTGTCCACTAAGGAAGGATTTGTGTGGAAAGACTTGAGGGGATGCCCATTAACCTTGAAGCTATTATCAATGGATTCACTTTGATTTCTACAACACCATAAGGAAACACATTAGTAGCAACAAAAGGGCCAATCCACCTAGAACGAAGCTTGCCACTCATGAGTCCAATCCTAAGGTTATACAACAACACTTTTTGGCCAACCAAAAATTCCTTTCAAGAAATCAAGCTATCATAAAATAATTTGGTCTTCTCTTTGTATAACATAGAGTTCTCATTGGCTACTAAGTGGATCTCATCGAGTTCATTAAGTTGAAGCTTTCTTTCTTCATCAGCTTGATCAAGAGCCATGTTACAAGTTTTAACAATCCAATATGCATGATGATCTTTCTCTACATGAAGATGACATGCTTTACCAAAGACAACCTATAATGGGACATCCATATGGGTGCCTTGTAAGAAGTCTTGTGTGCCCAAAGAGCATCCACAAGTCTGTTGCTCCAATCTTTTATGTTAGGCTGCACCATATTTTCCAAAACTCTCTCTATCTCTCTGTTTGAAATCTCATCTTGCCCATTAGAATGAGAGTGATATGATGTGGAAACTCTATGAACAACCTCATATTTCTTGAGTATCATTAGTCTTGGTTGCCTTTGCTTCCATCCATTTAGGAACATAATCAACACCAAACATAATATATAGAAACCAAAAGGAACAGGAAAGGGACCCCTGAAATCAATAGCACAGACATCAAAAACCTCACAAAATAACATAGGTTGTTGAGGCATCTATTGTCTCCAAGAAAGGGTACCACCTGCTCTCTAACACTGCTCACAAGTGCTACGAATCCTCCATGCATCTTTGAAGATGGCGAGCCAATAAAATCCAGAGTCAAGCACCTTTCATGATGTCCTTTGGGTACCAAGATGTCCACCCATTGTAGAAGCATGGCAAAAATGAAGGACTGACTCAATCTCATGATCTGGAATGCGTCTTTTAATAATCTAGTCAGTACCAAATCTCCACATATAGGGATCATTCCAAATATAATATTTAGCATCACTCTTAAGTTTGTCATTTTGAGCTCTAGATGTAAGTGTTGGAAAAACATATGCAACCAAATAATTAACAATATTAGCAATCCAAGGGAAAGGTATTAGTACCAAATTTTGTGTTCCACTCCTATCATGGATCTACAAATCAAAATCTTGGAGCAAGAGCATCCACCTAATCAACTTTGGATTGGACTCAGCTTTCTTCTACATGAACTTCAATGTTGCATGGTTAGTAAAAACAAAAATTCTAGAACCAAGCAAATATGATCTAAATTTATCTAGAGCAAATATAATAGTTAAAAGCTCAAAATGGACTATCCAATCAAGTGGTTGGATAATAGGAATAATAAATCACCCTAAGCATTATAAATAGTAATACATAATTAGAATCATCATGCATGAGCTCAAAATGGACTATCCAATCAAGTGGGTGGATAACAGGAGTGATGGTTAAGGATCTCTTGAAGCAATCAAATACCTCCCTACATCTCTCATCAAAATCAAACACCACATCCTTTTGCAATAGGTTGGAGAGTTGAAGGACCTTCTTGCTAAAATCCTTAATAAACCTATAATAAAAACCTACATGACAAAGAAAAGAACAAATCTCTCAGACGCAAGAGGGGTAAGGCAAATCTAAAATAACACCTATCTTGGCAGGATCCACCTCGATGTCCCTATTAGATATCACATGTCCTAAAACTATGCATTGCTTTACCATGAAATGACATTTCTCATATTTTAGAACAAGGTTAGTTTGAATGCATTTATGAAAAACTCTATCCAGACTAGCGAAACAAGCATCAAATGAAGATCCATAATAAATGAAATCATCCATAAATACTTCTATGCATCTCTCTAAAAAATCACTAAAAATGCTCACCATACACTGCTGGAATGTATCAGGGATGTTGCATAGGCCAAATGGCATCCTCCTATAGATAAAAGTGCCAAAATGGTAGGTGAATATGGTCTTCTCCTGATCCTCAAAAGCAATATGAATCTAAAAGTACCTAGAAAAACTATCAAGAAAATAGTAGTGAGATTTAGCTGCTAAGCACTCAAGCATCTGATCAATAAATGGCAAAGGAAATTAATCATTTCTTATTGCTTGATTGAACCTTCTATAATCAATTCAGACTCTCCAACTGTTCTGCACTCTAGTATGAATAAAATCAACACTCTCATTCCTTACCACTGTAATTCTTGTCTTCTTTGGAACCACCTGAACTGGGCTCACCCAATGATTATTAGAAAAATGATATATAATTCCAGCTTGCAGAAGCTTGGTGACCTATTTCTTAATAATATCAAGGATCACTAGATTGAGTCTCCTTTGTGTTTACCTCATTGGTTTAGCTCCATCCTCCAAGAGTATCCTATGAGTGCACGTGGATGGGCTAATACAAGGAATGTCAGCTAAGGTCCAACCAATGGCCTTCTTGTGCTTCTTCAGCATTTGCAACAACTTCTCCTCTTCATCAACATCAAGGGAAGTGAAAACAATGTCAGGTAGCTTCTCATCATCTTCTAAGCAAGCATACTTAAGGTTATCATGTAAATGTTTAAGCTCCAATACAAGTGCCTGCAAAATAGATGGAACCATACTAGCAGACCTATATTGTGTAGCCTGCACCTGAACAAGTTAATCAGATTGCTGTATGATTCCTGTAGCAATTATGTTAGTGCAATCATACTCTATAACATTTGAATCCACAAAAATACCCAGGAATTCATCAATACAAGAACTACACATTTCAGAACCAGTGCATGCATGACAAGTGTATGAGTCTATCAATGATGGATAATTAGAATCATGAAGAAAATCAGATATATGCTCATTAGTCAACTCATCAAGTGAATCAATATGAAACACAGAATGGTCCTCAGATGGATGCTTCATAGCATCAAAAATATTAAGTTGGACCATAATATGACCATATTCCATAGAAAGTGTTCCAACATGGACATCCATCTTTGTTCGAGCTATCATTAAAAATGACCTCCCCAAAATAATAGGAACTGTGTTACAAGAGGATCTCAATTCCATATAAAGTATATAAAAATCAGCTGGGAAAATGAGTTCACCAACTTGAACCAAGACAACCTCTATCAAACCAGCAGGGTAGGCAATTCTCTTATCTAGCATGGCATTCTCAAATTGGTTATTACCTATAATGCAAGGTATAGCAAATGTCCATGGGTTCTTACATTTTTCATGAATGTGGGGAACAAGTTTACCTATGAGTTCAGAAATATTTCTTCCCATGTTGATCCTCTCATTACCTTTCAACTTCCTTTTGTGAGTGCACAACACCTTTAGAAACTTTGCATATCTTGGAATCTAATATGGCATCAAGTAGAGGTATGTTCACCTCTACCTTTCTGAATGTTTCCAAGATCTCCTTGTCTACCTCTTCCATCTTCTTACTTGGAATGAGTTTTGATTGAAATGGAAGATGAATGGAGAAAGGTTGTTGTTCAACACTTGATGAAGGTTCACTAGCATGAATTTTTTTGCTAGTGTTCTATATCTCTTCTAAAACAAGGCGCTTCCCCTTTGATGTAGCAAGATCATATTCAATTTGTTTGCCTGACCTTAGGATGATGGCACTCATATTCTTTGGGTTGACCACAATATGGGAATGCAAGTTGTCCGAATTTTAAGACTACAATGTGTTCAATGAAGTAGTCATTTGTCCCAATTGAGTGGTTAGATTCTGAATGTAGGACTTTTTTCTTTGATTGAAGCTTAGTTTCTTGCTAGAAATATATGTTTTGCATGGTCATCTGCCTCACTAGGTGCAAATGGAGGTGTATGATTATTAATCACTTGATGTCGCCTCTATTGTTGTTGGATTGGAGGAGGCAGATATGGTCTAAATTGTCCAACTTTGTTCTAACATGGTCCTTAAGGAGGCTGTGAAAGATCAGACCATGTGAGATTCAACTAATTTCTCCAACCAGGGTTATATCTGTTTGAAGAGGGATCATAATTGTGTTGTTGTTGTTGTAAATATTTGCAGCATAAGCCTCTAGATGGTCAGCAGTTTTAGGCTCTAGTAGAGAAGGACAAATATCAGTGTAATGATCATTTGAGGTGCAAATGTCATAGACTCGTGCAAGTGTAGGTTTCTATTGATTCAAGACTAATTGTGACCAAGGTGGCAAGAATATCAATTTTTTCTCAAGCTTGTCTGGTCTTACTGCATCTATCCCAAGATCATGGACACCTCTAACCACTATAGCATCACTACTCCATTGACTAAAATGTCGAGAGTTGGAAGACATCTTCTCAATCAAACCTCTAGCCTCAAAAGGGGTCATATCTCCAAGTGCTTCGCTGCTAGCAGCATTATTGATACTCTTATCCATGTTGTTCAGACCCTCATAGAAATAATGCAAGAGGAGTTACTCAAAGATCTGGTGATACGGGTAGCTTGCACACAGTCTCTTGAATCTCTCCCAATACTCATATAAACTTTCTGCATGTAGCTACGTGATTCCTGAAATGTCTTTTTTGATTGCACTAATCCTGGAGGCAGGGAAGTATATTTCAAGAAACACCCTCTTCAGGTCATCCCAACTTGTAATAGATCAAGGAGCCAAGTAATGCAACCAATCCTTTGCAGGAACTTCAAGAGAATGAGGGAAGGCCTTCAAGCAGATGTGATCATCTTGAACATCACGAGGTTTCATAGTGGAACAGATAATGTGGAATTCTTTGAGATGCTTTTGAAGACATTCACCTGCAAGTCCATGAAACTTAGGCAAGAAATATACTAGTCTAGTTTGAAGCACATATAGCACATCCTCATTGGGATACTATATACACAAGCTTTCATATGTGAAATGAGGTGCAGCTAGACCCCTTATGCTTTGTTTGGTTAAAAAGTAGAAAATAAGAGAAGAGAGGGGTGAGAAAAAGGAAGGGGAAAAAGAAAGATGTGAGAAGTAGAGTAAATTTTTGTATTGTTTGGTATGAGAGAAAGAGAAATGAAAGAGAAGAGAAAATTGTAGATATACATTTTTGAATGACAAAAATACCCTAGAATGAAAAAGATGTTTTTTTGTCAAGGTGCTTTTTTTGTCATTTTACTAGTTTTCTCACTTTCTCTTCATACATGAAGAGAAAACGTTTTTGAGGGTCCTACCCACTTTTTACTTCTCTCTTTCCGTACTCTCTTCGAATCAAACATACGAGATTCTTCCTTTCTCTTCAACTTCTATCTCCCCTTTCTCTTTCTTTGCTTTTTCTATTCTACCAAAGAGAACCTTAGTGTCCTCTCACATGGACCTAGAGGTGTTTTTGCCATATTTTCAAAATGCATATAATCATTATATGCAATAGAATGCACATGAATAGAATCAATATCACTATCAGCTAGACAAACAATATAAAAAGACTCATTATCTAAAGATAAATTCCTAATTTGTCTAACTAACCTATGAAATGTTCTGTTAATTTCAGGAATTATTGGATGCAAAATGCTTGGCTTTCCCCTAGTCAAGCACTAAATGCAACAATGGCAACCAAAAAGGTCATTAATGGAAATGCATGTTAAAATTGAGTGAACAGCCAAAAATATGCATCAATAACATCCTAATATCATAGAAAAAATCCACAAAATGTTTCAAGACAAGATTCAAAGCTAACTAATTTAACTGAATAAAACAAACTCAAAACAGATTCAAAATAAAAGTTGTAAAATAAAAAAGAAAGAGTAAAAATGGTCTTTTCGGATTTTGAGGAGAGGTTCTATAGGCTTATTCTTTAGAGAATTATAGAATGGAAAATTCTATCCCAAATGCATATATAATTTGTCCAATTCTGATTAACAATTCAAAAGTTAAGCTAAAAATAACAATTCAAGAAAATATTATTCACTACGTGTTTGTATCGCACAACCATCAGCAATGTGAGTGACTGTGGTATATCTAGCATTCAATATATGATGAATGAAGTATGGAAATCAAGTTTCATGCAAAAATTCCAACCACAACTATGTTAACAACCACTCACAGAATCAATCAAATTGCAATATGGCCAAGTAGAACAACATAATCAACAATGAATAGGCAAAAAAGATTGAAACCAAAACAAAATGATTATTCTAAGACACTACACTAAATTATGCTAAGAACCTTTATCAAGAACCGATAATCCCTGACAATGGTGCAAAAATTAATCGAGGCTATACCCGATGCAAATAATATAACAATTAAAACTATAGTACTAGAAAGTGTCTCCTAGGTCGTTTCCCAAGGATTATCTTTCAGACAAAGTTTCAAACACCTTATACTCACGAATGCAAGTGGAGTTTGTTCTTGTATAGTATGAACATAAAGCAATTGCAGAAACAATAATTAAGCAGTATAGTAAAATGGCTAAATCCATTTGGTTCGTTTGTTCATAATTCAATCCTCAGTTTCAAAAAATCAAATTCAAATTCTAACCATTAACTTCCTAATTTATTGAGAATCAATTAACTAAATGATAATCAATTCATAGCTCCATTGCCTAAGCCTCTAACTAAGCGAAATCAACATAAGCATAGTACATTTGACAAATTTACACAAACTAAGCGCTCAAGCACTAGAGTATTAATCAACTATGTGAAGATCAATTCACTGATCTATTTCTAAACGGTGGAATTAATCAAACCACAACCAGAACTAGGATAGAAGAAATCAATATAAAAGAAACCGAATACGTATTAAGAACAAAACCTCAAGAGTTGTGAAACATTCCCAAAGGAATTTTGTCCAAAAATTTAATGTCCCAAATGGAAGAAGAAAATGAAACTAAATGTAGAAACTCTAGTAGAGCCAAAAGGGGGAAAACAAAATTGAATGCAATGTAAATGTGTGTAAAGTGAAAACTTATAATGGAATGGAATCAAGTGAAATATGAATTCCCTACTCCTAAATTGCCTAAACCAAAATTGGGCCTAAAACCCAAAATGGGGCCTAAAACCCAAAATGGAATTACAAATAAAAACTCCCAAATTAAAAATACAATATTTACTTCAACACATATCCTCCACTTCTATAATGCCTAAAATTCCCTTGGTGCCAAATATGATCTGAAAAGGATAACAAATTTAATCAGGATAAATAATCCCAAATTAACTCATTTTAGGAATATTAGTCTAATATAGTCTTAAACACTAAACCATGTAAAACAAAGTCAATTAGACACCAAGAATTATCAATAATGGTATAATAAAGTTATGAATAATGTGTAATATATTGCTCATCAATAGGATACAATAATGTAGGGTAGGATATGATTGGATAGGGTAGAATATGATAGGATAAAATAGGATTGGATAGGATAGGTTAGGATAAGATATGATATGATAATATAGGATAGAGTAGGGTAGGTTAGGATAAGGTAGGGTAGGTTAGGATATGATAGGATAGGATACGACGGGATAATGTAGGTTAGGATAACATAGGATATCATATGATAGGTTAGGATATGATAGGATAGGATATGATATGGTAGGATTGGATGGGACAAGATAGGACATGACAGGATAAGACATGACATGATAAAAGTTGATTTGAGATGACAAGACAAGACAAGATATGATAGGACATGATAAGATTAGATAGGATAAGATAATATTGTATACAACATGATAAGATAGGATAGGGTAGGATATGATAGGATATGACAAGAGAGGATACAATATGATAGGATAGAATAGTAAATGATATGATATGATTGTAAATGCAAGCATGCATCAATGAGCAAATTGTATATGCAGGCATGCATCACATAGATTTTGATGAAAACAAGGGTTGATGAAAATAAAGATTGAAGACAAAGTTTGATAAATAAAAAGATCGACAACAAAGATTGATAAAGACAAAGTTTGTATATCAAGGATAAGCTTGAAGGCATGGACAAATCCACAAACAAGAAAGTTAGCAACAAAGTCAATAGTCAAGACTCAAGTTCACACTAGCTAAAGTATTCAAGAAGATCTAGAGGCTAAGTATTTTTATATATCTTTATTAGGTCTTAATAAGTTTTGTTTAGAAAGAGTCTAGGTTAGGATGAATATTAATGAAAGTATCACAACAAAAAATCAATCATAACTAAAATGAGACTTACATGCATACATACATGATTTACATGCATATACATAAATACATGATCATATGATTTTGATGCATTTAAAAAGATTTTTAAATCATACATCATTCAAAGTTATGCATCATATTTTTACAAATCATGTAGGAGGTTCATATCACATTGATTATGAGTGATTTTAATTGATTACGCAATGAAAAATTGGGAACTTGTTAATCGATTAAGTATGGGTTTAATCGATTAATGTTAGTAACAATTTTTGATTTCTTGAATTTTAAAGAATCGATAATTGATTAAATAAAATGATAATCGATTACCTGCACCAGAAAATGGAATTGTATATTAACCCAAGTTTTTTCCATTTTGCCTTATAACACCGATAATGAAAAACACAATGATTACACATATTTCTGAAAATCACATTGTTCTTACACTTTCATATCAAAAGAGAGATTTTCAAAGAATTTTTTCAAAAGAGAGAAAAAGGGGAATCTTTATGAATCTTTAGAAAGATTTTCAAAGAAACATAATTGTCAAATCTTGCAAAGAAACCTTGCATTTCACATTTTTATGTTCTGAGTTGTGAGACTTGTAGAAGGGTTCTTAGATTCTGGAAGAGTGTATATTTAACACATATAGGTGCAACAACTTGTTAAGTTTAGACATTAGCATAAAAATATTCTCTTGGAATGTGAAGTATCACCATTGATAGAGGATTGGTTTGGGAAAAAATGTCCTAGTTGAGGTTAGGTCGTAGAGTTTTCACCATTTCATAAAGGTCTTAGTTGAGCGCAAGAACCGGTTAGGGCTAGACAACAAGTAGGTGTGGAGTATCTGAAAGAGGTATGTCAAAAGTCAAACCGTGTAGCTTGGCTCTAGATCTAAGAAGGAAACATTTTTGAAATGTAATTTGAATTGTGCTTGTAATTGTATATTACTTCATTTCTCAGTGAAGAAAAATCTCCCAAGATCGGAAGGGGATGCCTAGATGTAGTTTGCATGTGGACAAGCAAACGAACCAGGATAAAAGTTGTGTCTCATTCTTCTTAACCCTTAACTCTTTATATTTCCATATTACTTGATTTACTTAACTTGATATGCAAATTATTTTGAGTTATTTGCATATTCTGTTATGTACATTTACTATTCTTAATCATCTATAAGAGTGCATATAAGTTCAGTTAAATCTTTGTAATCTTGAAGATCAAATAAAATTGTTTTTCAAGGAACAAGAACTGAATAATCGATTAGGTTCTTTAGTTAATCAATTATATGCATAACAAGTTAATCGATTATATATGTGGTCAATTGATTAAACAGTGAGGAAATTTGTAAAAAAATGTTTGTTAATCGAGCAACGGTAATTGTGTACCATATCACCTATTCACCCCTTCTAGGTGAGATATAGAGCCCTTTGGGACCCAACAGGTGGTATCAGAGCTAGTACGATCGTTCTTTCTTAACCACTTAGATCATTGATCCTAGGCAGTTTTACCATGGGCTCCACTAACTCTTTTGGTAGCGATGGCGCATCCATCAACCGCCCTCTAGTTTTCAATGGTGAGGGGTACACCTATTGGATAATCCGAATGAGGATCTTTATTGAGGCCATTGATACAGATATTTGGCATGCCATAAAATATGGACCTTTCGTTCCCCTATACATGGTGGAAGGAGAAACCAAAGTGAAACTAGAAAGTCTCTCGACCAACGAGGAAAAGAGAAAAGTGTAGCTTGATTTGAAAGCAAAAAGTATTATTACCTCTGAACTTTCATATGACGAATTCTTCAGGATTTCTCAAAGCAATAGTGCCAAGGATATGTGGGACACTTTACAAGTAACATACGAAGGCACTAGTGAGGTCAAACGATCTAGATTAAATACTTTGATACGTGAGTATGATTTATTTGGCATTTTTCCACAAGAATCTATTTCTTATATGCAAAACCGATTTACTCACATTATTAACCATCTCATTGCATTGGATAAATCATTTGCCAAAATTGAACTAACGAATAAAGTGTTGACACAAGAAATGGCAACCGAAGGTGACAACCATCATGGAGTCAAAGGACTTGGACTCAATGACACTTGCTACGCTTTTTGGCAAATTTCAAGAAAAAATTGAGTTAAGACACTTGACATTCAATGAAAAAATTGACAAGAACATCAAAGGAATCTCTTTCAAAGCAATAAAATCACATTCAAGAAGTCAAGAAGAGAAAATTGATAATGATAAGTCTAATTCTGATAAAAATGATAAAACCATGTTCCTCCTCATCAACAAATTTAGAAAGTACTTAAAAAAGAATGGAGGACTGAAAAAGTTTTATAAGGAAGATGAAAACAATTCAATCAAGAGGAGCAAGTATCCCAAAGACAAAACAACTTGCGATAAGTGTGGGAAAGTAGGTCACATGAGGTACACATGTCCTACTTCTCTCGAGAAGATTGAGCATGATTGATGAACAATATATTACATATTATTCATAACCTTAATTTAGCATGATTAATGATTCTTGGTGCCTAATTGACTTTGTTTCACATGGTTTAGTGTTTTAGACTTTATTGGACTAATATTCCTAAAATGAGTTAATTTGGGATTATTTGGCCTGATTGAATCTATTATCATTTTCATATCACTTTTGGCACCAATGGCATTTTGGGCATTATGGAAGTGGAAGATATGTGTTGAAGTGAAGATTGTATTTTCATTTTAGGAGTTTTTTTATATTGTAATTTAGCTTTGGGCCCATTGTTTATGCCCAATTCATTTTTATGTGTGTTGGATGGGTTAAATATGGATTCCCAACTCCAAACACACACACTTTACTTTTCCCTCATTTTTGAACACATGTCATTTTCGTTTTCCCCTATTTTTTCACTGCTAGGATTTCACTTCTTCTTCATATTTCTTTTTCGGTTTGTTCTTCCATTGCCATGGAATGCTAAATTTCTGGACTAAGTTCCTTTGCTAATGTATCATAACTCTTGAGGTTTTGTTATTAATGCAATTTTGGTTTCTTTATTGTTGATTTCTTTTATCTTATTTCTGAATGTGGTTTGCTTAATTCCATTGCTTAGAAACTGGTTGGTTGAGTTTATCTTCACTTAGTTGATTTACTCTCTAGTGTATGCATGCTTAGTTAGTGTGAATTTGTTAATCGTTTCATGCTTATGCTGATTTCACTTAGTTAAAGACTTAGGTTATGAAACTATGCATATTAGGAAGATGATGTTTGGAATCTGAAATTAATCTTTTGAAACCGATGATTGAGTTGTGAACAAACAAACCAAAGAGATTTAGCAATTTTATCACATTATTATTTACTATTTCTGAATTTGCTTATTGTTCAGACTAATCTAACAACAAAACCCCCATTGTGTGTGCGAGTATAAGGTGTTTGAATCTTTGCTTGATAAAGATAATCCTTGGGAAACAACCTAGGACTCACTTCCTAGTACTACATTTCTTAATTGTTATATTATTTGCATCGGGTATGGCCTCGGTCAAATTTGGCGCCGTTGTCGGGGATTATCGGTTCTTATCAAAGGTTCTTAATATAGTTTAGTGTGTGTCTTAGAATAACCATTATGTTTGTATTTCAAAAACTGCTTGTTCTATTCACTGTTTGTTGTTTGCTGTCTTGTTTGGCCATTTGCCTGTTGGTTGATTCGGGTATATGTTGGTTAATATAGTTATGGTTGGAATTTTTGCATGAAACTTTGTTTGCATACTTATTTCATCACATATTGAATGTTAGATGCATCATAGTCAATCATCTTGCTGCTAGTTGTGAGATACAAACAACCAATGACTAGTTTTACTGTTGATTTTCTATTTTGGGTATAACTTTGGAACCGTTAATCAGAATTGGATGTATTATATATGTATTTGGGGTAGGAAAATCCAACGATTATTTCTCTACACACTGCATCTGTAGAACCCAACCTGAAAATCCAAAAAGAGTTTGTTTACTATTTCTTTTTTATTTTACAAGTTTTATTTTCAAATTGCTTTGATTTTGTTGTATTTAATTAAATTAGTTAGGCTTGGAGTTTTGTCCTGAAACTTTTTGTGGATGTTTCCTGTGGTATTAGGATTTTATTGATGCATAGTTTTGGTTGATCACATAAATTTAACATGTATTTCACTTAGTGCCCTGAATGGTTCTTACTATTGCATTTAGTGCATGACTAGGGGAAATCCTGACTCTTTGCATCCAATAAAGTCTGAAATTGATAGAATATTTCGTAAGTTGGTTAGACAAGTTAAGAATTTAAATTTAGATAGTGAGTTTTTTCATCTTAGTGTTAATCTACCTGATAGTGATACTGATTCTACTATGTCTGTGCATTCTGCTATTTTTGTGCATTCTGTTGCATACTCTGAAAATATGGTTGAGCCACCTCCAATCCCGCGTGAGAGGACATTAAGGAAGCTAGCTGCAACTAATTTCACATATGAAAGCTTGCGTATCCAATATTCTAATGAGGATGTGCCATGTGAGCTCAAAACTGGACTAATCCATTTGTTGCTTAAGTTTCATGGACTTGCAGGTGAATGTCCTCATAAGCATCTTAAGGAGTTCCACATTGTATGTTCCACCATGAAGCCTCGTGATGTCCAAGAGGATCACATATGTTTGAAGGCTTTCCCACATTCACTTGAGGGTGCTGCAAAAGATTGGTTGTATTACTTGGCCCATAGTTCTATTACTAGTTGGGATGACCTGAAGAGAATCTTCCTAGAAAAATTATTTCCTGCCTCCAGGACCGATGCAATCAGAAAAGATATTTCTGAAATCAGACAACTACATGCAAAAGGTTTATATGAATATTGGGAGAGATTCAAGAGATTGTATGCAAGCTGCCCCCATCATCAGATCTCTAAACAACTCCTCCTGCAATATTTTTATGAGGGTCTGAACAACATGGAGAGGAATATCATTGATGCTACTAATGGTGGTGCACTTGGAGATATGACCCATTTTGAGGTTAGAGGTTTGATTGAGAAGATGTCTTCCAGCTATCAATAGTTCAGTGTAAGAAGTAGTGATGCTATAGTGGTCAGAGGTGTCCATGATGTTGGGACAGATTTGGTAAGAAAAGATAAACTTGAGAAAAAAATTGACTACCTTGCTACCTTCGTCACTCAACTTGCCATGAATCAGCAGAAACCTCCACTTGCAGCACGAGTTTGTGGCATTGGCACCGCAACTGACCATTATGCTGATGTTTGTCATTCTTTCTTGGAGCCCAAAATTGGTGACCATCCTGAGGCCTATGCTACAAATAATTAAAACAATAGACCTCAAAAACAACAACAGAATTATGATCCTTCCTCAAGCAGATACAACCCTGGTTGGAGGAATTATCCGAATCTTAGATGGTCTGATCCATCACAACCTCATCCAGGACCACCATTTCAGAATAATAATGCTTCAAAAAACAGACCATATGTACCTCCTCTAATCCAACAACAGAGGCAACAACAAGTGAATAGTAATCCTGCTCCTATATCTAATGAACCTTCATTAGAAGAATTGGTGAGGCAGATGACATTGCAAAATATACAATTCCAGCAAGAGACCATAGCTTCCATTCAGAGACAAGAGTCCTCCATTCAGAATGTGACCATCTAGATGGGACAAATGGCTACTTCATTAAACACATTACACTCTCAGAGGAGGCTCAATCCAGTCATCCTTGAGGTTGTAAAGAAAGAGGTCATAAAGCTTCTTCCAGATGAGATCATATATCCCATTTCTGATAATCATTGGGTGAGCCCAATTCAGGTGATTCCAAAGAATATAGGAATTACACTGGTGAGAAATGAGATGATTCCTACGAGAATGCAGAATAGTTGGAGATTCTGCATTGATTATAGGAAGCTCAAATGCTTGAGCGCTTAGAAGGTAAATCTCATTACTGTTTTCTTGATGGTTTTTCTAGGTACTTCCATATCCACATTGCTCTTGGAATAAGGAGAAGACCATTCACCTGCCCCTTTGGCACTTTTGCCTATAGGAGGTTACCTTTTGGCCTATGCAACGCCCCTGGTACATTCCAACGGTGTATGGTGAGCATTTTCAGTGACTTTTTAGATAATTGTATAGAAGTGTGTATGGATGATTTTGCAGTCTATGGATCTTCATTTGATGAATGTTTGGATAGTCTGGACAGAGTCTTGGATAAATGCATTGAAACTAACCTTGTTTTGAATTACAAAAAATGTCATTTCATGGTAGAGCAGGGTATTGTTTTGGGGAATGTGATCTCAAATAAGGGAATTGGGGTAGATCCTGCCAAGATAGATGTTATTTCACAATTGCCTTACCCCTTTTGTGTGTGAGAGTTTTGTTCTTTTCTTGGTCATGCAGGTTTCTATCGCATGTTTATTAAATATTTCAGCAAGAAGGCTCTTCCATTATCTAACCTGTTGCAGAAGGAGGTGGTCTTTGATTTTGATAAGAGATGTATGAAGACATTTGATTGCCTCAAGATAGCCTTGACCACCACTCATATTATCCAGGCACCTGATTGGACAGCTCCTTTTGAGTTGATGTGTGATGCTTCTAATTATGCATTAGGGGCTTCCCTTGCTTAAAAAGTGGACAAAACTGCCTAAGGTAATTTATTATGATTCTAGAACTTTAGATGCTGCACAAGAAAATTACACCACAACTGAAAAAGAGCTTTTAGCTATTGTATTTGCACTGGATAAGTTTAGGTCTTATTTGCTTGGTTCTAGAATTGTTGTTTTCACTAACCATGCAACTTTGAAGTTCCTATTGAAGAAAGCTGATTCTCAACCAATGTTGATTAGATGGATGCTCTTGCTCCAAGAGTTTGATTTGGAGATCCGTGACAGGAATGGAGCACAAAATTTTGTGGCTGACCACTTGAGCAGGATTGAGGGAGTTGCTGATATGATGTCTATTAGAGATGATTTTCTTGATGAACAACTTTTGAATATTTCGGTTTCTTTCCCCACTCCTTGGTTTGCCAATGTTGTTAATTATTTGGTTGCATCTGTTTTTCCTCCACTTGCATCTAGAGCTACGAATGATAAACTTAAAAGTGATGCTAAATATTATGTGTGGGATGATCCCTATTTGTGGAGATTTTGTACTGGCCAGGTTATTAGAGGATGCATCCCAGATCTTGAGATTGAATCAGTCCTTCAGTTTTGTCATTCTTCTGCATTGGGTGGCCATCTTACTACCCAAAGGACAACACGAAAGGTGCTTGGCTCTGGTTTTTATTGGTCCACCATTTTCAAAGATGCATGGAGGATTTGTAGCACTTGTAAGCAGTGTGAGAGAGCAGGTGGTTCCCTTTCTTGGAGACAATAGATGCCTCAACAAGCTATGTTGTTTTGTGAGGTGTTTGATGTCTGGGGTATTGACTTCATGGGTCCCTTTCCTGTTTCTTTTGAATTTTACTATATTATGCTTGTTGTTGATTAAGTTTCTAAATGGGTGGAAGCTAAGGCCACCAGGACTAATGATGCTCAGGTTGTTCTAGATTTTGTTAGGTCTCATAATTTTTGCAGGTTTAGCATATCCAGAGCCATTGTTAGTGACCAAGGCACCCACTTCTTCAATAGATCCATGCAAGCTATGTTGAAGAAATATGGGGTTATTCATAGAGTCTCCACACCTTATCACCTCCAATGTAATGGGCAAGCTGAGATTTCAAACAGAGAGATAAAGAGGATTTTGGAGAAGATGGTCCAGCCTAAGAGAAAGGATTGGAGTAACAGGCTTGAGGATGCTCTTTGGGCATATAGGACTGCTTACAATGCACCCATAGGGATGTCCCCTTATCAGGTTGTCTTTGGTAAAGCATGTCATCTTCTTGTAGAAATAGAGCATCGAGCATACTGGGCTGTGAAAACTTGTAACTTGGCTCTTGATCAAGCTGGTGAAGAAAGAAAGCTCCAACTTAGTGAACTCGATGACATTCGCTTAGAAGCATATGAGAACTCTAAGTTCTACAAAGAGAAAACCAAAAGATTCCATGATAACTCGATTTCTAGAAAGGAATTTTGGTTGGTGAAAAAGTATTGTTGTATAACTCTAGGTTTGGACTCATGAGTGGTAAGCTTCAATCTAGGTGGATTGGTCCTTTTGTTGTTACTAATATGTTTCCTTATAGTGCTAGAGAAATCAAAAGTGAATCACAGATAAGAGCTTCATGGTTAATGGGCATCGACTAAATCTCTTCCTCACAAATCCTTCCTTAGTGGATTAAATTGTGGAGGAGGACTTATTCGTTGAACCTGCTTTCCTCCCTCCATGAATCAAGGAATTTTTCTTTCTATTCTCTACTTTTATCGCACTTGTCTAATTCTGTTGATTGGTCCATTGATTGATATGTATGTCTGGATTTTCTGATTGTGCTACATTGGGATAATGTGTAGTTTAAGTGTGGGGGAGACTATTGTAGGTTGTAGGTTTTGTTGATGCATGTTTTTCTTTGACTTTTAGGTTTTGCTTAGGCTTGGCATTTTCTCCCATACTTTCATTCACTTAAGTCTTGATATCTTATGGTGTGAATCCATGCATATCTGTATGGCAAGTTGCTTTTGAGAATTAAGAGGTTGAAACAATTGTGATAGACTTGTCCCTTGTGAGAATTTGAGCATTATTTATGGATGGATTGTTATATGTCATCTAATATTCTTTCATGTGTGATTGCACTCTTGATTACTTTCACTCTAGAACTTGACGTGTTTCTTGTTGATACTTGATATTCACATGCACATATTGAAGTGATCTAGGCATTTCTTTTGAATAAGCCACTTAGACATATAAGCCTACGTTGAACGAATTTATCTTTTGATAGCCCCTTTGAGACTTTTACCTCTTTCATTGTTATTTAGCTCATTAAAAGTAGTGAAAAACCATGATTGTCCTAACCTTAGGGAATTTTGGAGCTTTGGAATTGTTTTGGGAATAGGTATTAAGTAAGAAAGGGTGCATTGTTCTTAAAATCTTGTGGATTCTTGGTTATTCTTAATGATGGTTGATACAATTGTTTACATAAATGTTCATCAAACAAAGAAAAACAAAAAAAAATGAAAATAAAAAAGAAAAACAACAAAAAGAGAAACAAAAGTGAATAAAAGGTTGAGTAAGACAAAGAAGATTGGAATTAGAGATTTGGTCTTATTTTGGGTTGATTTTTCCTTACTTTTTACTTATTCCCCATTGCTCCTATATTCCATTTGGTTTTACCTACATATCCCATATTTACCCTACCTTGTCCTTGGTCCCATTACAACCTTGAATAGTCCTTTTGATCTTTATGTGCATGTGCTTATGATGTTGATGTTAGAGGCTTGTCAAGCCTATGGTTGTGTTTGTTTTCATGAAGTGCTTTGAGTGTAAACACTGGTAACCTAAGACACATGAGTTTAAACACTTTAGAGAGTATATCTTATGAGATTCTATCATTGTTGCGACTCGCCTCTTAGTTTGATTGGTTTCGTGGCATACTTGAATTCATTGGATGATGTTCAAGGATATCTTGATTTGATTGTTTTACTCTTGTATGTTTGATTTTGCCTAGTTCATTGCATTTCCTAGATTTCATTGTGAAGTATGTGATTTTCTTAGGTGTTTCATTTTCTAGTTTTTGTGATCTTCTTGCATGACTCACTTTGGTGCATATCGGTTAGTATAACCTTAT
>NC_032019.1:14883431-14903350 GCF_001865875.1 Lupinus angustifolius | reverse complement strand
GCATTATGGAAGTGGAGGATATATGTTGAAGTGAAGATTGTATTTTTATTTTAGGAGTTTTTTTATTATAATTTAGTTTTGGCTCCATTGTTTATGCCCAATTCATTTTTATGTGTGTTGGAGGGGTTAAATTCAGATTCCCTACTCCAAACACACACACTTTACTTTTACCTCATTTTTGAACACAAGTCATTTTCGTTTTCCCCTCTTTTTGCTCTGCTAGGGTTTCACTTCTTCTTCATTTTTCATTTTCGGTTTGTTCTTTCATTGTCATGGAAGGCTAAATTTCTGGACTAAGTTTCTTTAGTAATGTATCACAACTCTTGAGGTTTTGTTATTAATGCATTTTCGGTTTCTTTATTGCTGATTTCTTACATCTTATTCCTAAATATGGTTTGCTTAATTCCATTGCTTAGAAACTGGTTGGTTGAGTTTATCTTCGCTTAGTTGATTTACTCTCTAGTGCGTAAATGTTTAGTTCGTGTGAATTTGTTAATCGTTTCATGCTTATGCTGATTTCACTTAGTTAAAGGCTTAGATTATGAAACTATGCAAATTAGGAAGATGATGTTTGGAATCTGAAATTAATCTTTTGAAACCGATGATTGAGTTGTGAACAAATGAACCAAAGAGAATTAGCCATTTTATCACATTGCTATTTACTATTTCTGAATTTGTTTATTGTTCATACTAATCTAACAACAAAACCCCCTTTGTGTGTGTGAGTATAAGTAGGGGTGACAAATGGATGGATTTGGATGGATTTGGATGGATTTGGATTTGGATGCTAAGGGATGGATGCAAAACTATCTATTAATCCATATAAATCCATTTAAACTACATTTTAGTTATACAATCCGTCCATATCCAATAGATTCCAATCCATCCATATCCAACGGATTCCAATCCATCCAAATCCAATGGATTCCAATTTATTCATAACTCCCTTTTCATGGATTTGGATGGATGGATATCTAATCCATTTGATTTTTTTATTGGAACTAAAAAAATCTATGGAAAAAAATCATTACTTTAACAACTACTATTTCAACTAAACATTTTTTAAAATCACCTTTTTAAAAAAACACTTCTAAAATAATTTAGAAATCCATTTTTTTTAAAAGTGCTTTTTTGAACTTGTATAGAAAATACTTTTTTTTCAAAAAAATTTAAATACCTATGCACTGTCATTATAAAGATTTATACATAATCGTTATATCATTCACTATTCGTTTGAATTACTTTTTCTGAATAATCAATGATAATTAAATATAAATGGTGGATGGTGCAGTTATAGTATATAAAACTCATACATTGGTCAGTGCATACATTTTTATCATACATCTATATGGAACATATACTTAAGAATAAAATTTTAATATTAACCAGTGTTATTAATACTATACCGATCATCAAATCGGTCAGGGTACTGTCTTACTATTATAGTGGTATAGTGGTTTAACCGGTGGTTCACTAGATAAACCGCATACCGGCGGAATTAGATATACGTATATAATATATTAGCATTAATGTTGAAAAATCAATAAAAAACCAATATTTGTTTATTTTCATTAAAAAATTATTTTATATAAAAATCGGTTGGTATGACCAGTACTATTCAATTGAAAATCGGTCGATATGACCGGTTTTTACCGGTATGATTGCATAACCGGTATAATTATTATACCGTACCTGTATTAGGACTGGTTCACTAGTTTACTGGTTCAACTGGCCGATATGAAACAGTTTTAACAACACTGATATTAACTACATACACATTTCCTATAATTGATATCAATTTAATAAAATATTAAAAGTGAGAGTGAGAATCATGGATAAATTTGCTTAAATTTAGTTTTCTTAAATATAAATGAAATTTAAAATGCAAAGAAAATATTTTTTTTATTTTTATTTTTGGATGGATTGGATATCCATTGGATATCCATCCAAATGGATATATATTTGAATCCATTCATTATCAACATTATCCATTGGATTATATCCATTTAAATCCAATAGCTCTAATGGATGGATTTGGATGGATTGTGAATTGTGGATAATTTTGCCACCTCTAAGTATAAGGTGTTTGAATCTTTGCTTTAAAGATAATCCTTGAGAAACGACCTACGAGTCACTTTTTATTACTACAGTTTTTAATTGTTATATTATTTGCATCAGATTCAGCCTCGATCAATGATAATAAGAAAGACTCTTGGCACATCAAAGCTAAGAAGGCATACATCGTTTGGGATGCACCTGAAGAGGATATTACATCTGTAAGTTTAAGATGCCAACTAAAGGGGGGTGAATTAGTTGTTCGGAGAATATGGCTGATTTTTCTACTACGTTATCAAAGTTTATGTGCAACTGATTATTTATGCAAAATTCAACCAAGTTAAGCAAAAGTAAATGTGAAGAATAAGTAGAAGAAGAGTATGCAGAAAGTATTTATACTGGTTCGCCTTCTTGTCCACTGAAGGTTACACCCAGTACTCTTGCCTCACAAGAGATTTTTCCCCTAGAAAATTTTAGTTGTAATTACAATTTCTCTCCCTGATATTATTGTACCTTATAAACTCACAACTTATCTACCCTTGAAAATTCAATTTTTAAGTGAACTCTTTTCCCATTCTAAACACACCCTTGTGAAGAAAATTTTACAACCAAGATGAAGAATATAACAATGGCAGGATTACCTTTACAAGTTTTGACAATTCTATAAGTTGCAATCCTTAATCTCACAATATGAATACTTAGTATACAATGCTCTTAATATTTTGAAAGTTTAAAACAAATGCACTTTGGAAGCAACTTTAGAAAATCTGAAAGTGTTAGAACAAAGTTGCTAATAAAATGTGCAAATTTTTGTTTACTAAGTTGTGAAAGTTTTTGTATGATTGTGTAGATCTTGTGTTTTCATGTGTTATGAATTTGGATGTCTCAATGCCTTTAAATAGGCTTCCAATCAGCCAAGATATCCTTCCATGAAGATGAGACACGATTGAAATGAAACCTTTTCACTTTAGATGAAAGTTGTTCATTTGAATTTGAAAATCTGGTTCCAACAACTTTGTGTAATCGATTGTTATGAATTGGTAATCGATTACCCAAATGTCATGTCTAAGGTGGTAATCGATTAATAGACTGAATTAATCGATTACATCAGTCAGTTTTACTTTGCAATTGTTTTCTCAGTCAGGTAACCTGTTACGCAATTCGAGTAACTTATTACCAACTACCTCACAGTTCAGGTAACCTGTTACCTAGTTTTGGTAACATGTTACACAGGTCAAGTAACTCACTACTTAGCAATTTGACTTGGCATTTTAGACATTGATGAGTGTCAAATTATGCTACAGTTGCATTGCATTTAACTTGTATTTTAGGACATAATTAGGACTTTAGGATTTTTTTAGCTTTTATTTCTCTTTCTTCGGGTTGAGCGGGTGTTTTTGGCTATGTTGTAAAGTTTGGATGGATTAAAGCCAAAAGGAGTAGAGATTTGGTGCAAGAATATGAAATTTAGTGTTGAGACTATGTGAAGACCAATTGAAAGGCCAAAAGAAGTCATAGATGTTATATTATATTCCTATTTTTTAGATTTGTTTTGTTGGGCTTAGTCCAATATTTTGTAATTAGGGTAAATGAGGGTTTTCCCTCGAGGACAAAGAGATTTTACACATTACATTGCAATTCTCTAATTTAGAATTTGACATTCTCTTCTCCATCATGAGTGAGTAATTCCCTTTGTCTCTAGGATTGGGGCTATGCCCTTTTACATTCAATAAATACTTGTTCTTACTTCTATTTCATTGAGTGTTGCGATTTGAATCATTAAACTGAGTTTTATTCGTGTGAGTTGTCTGGCCAAAAATTACACCTCTTAGATACATTGGGGAAGGACCGAGAGGTGAACCCAACTATCTGATCATTCAGTTATTCAAACTAGAATGCTAATTCACGAGAGTAGTATTAGGATTCTCGGTGGTTTCTGAAATTCACCTTGGGTTGCTACGAAGCGATTGGATAGAAAGATCCAATTAAAGGATTTGATTGATAACTGTACCACGAGAGTAGGTACGACTTCAGTTGAGTACACGTGTTGGAGCTCGAGAGAGAGGATGACACATATCAAAGAACAATTCACCCTCACAACTTAAAGTTCATGAAAAGGAGCAAAACAAGAATTTGCGAGTGTAAAGGCGGTAACCCTTATCCTAGGAACTCTTCCTAAATTAGATTTCAACCCTTTTTAATATTTTCATAATTACTCTTGCCAATTGCTCAATTATTCTAAATTCACTTTGAATTAATCTTTGAGTTAAATATAAATTAATTGTTATAATTAAAGGAATTTTCCATTCCTCGTGGGATCGAAATTTTATTATTTGACGACATAATCATGCACTTGCTATTTGTCCTATGAGACATATCCAATTCTTTAAAAATAATTTTGATTTGTGTGAGTATCTTGAAGTTTGAATCTTCTATGTCTTCAAGGTCTTCTTCATTTTCTTCTTTTTGTGATTTTGATGTCTTCATCAAAATCGTGGCAAAGTTAGGAGCAAGATCTTCTTCATAATCTCCCCTTTTCTTATCCAACTTGTAAAAATTTGGTGTGCTAAAATTGTCAATATCACGCACAAGTATACCGATGCATGGAAACAAGGCTCCAAGGAAAAATATATTCATTGAGTAGGATCCATTGTGTTCCCAGAATCAAATATGAGACTCGAGTTAAAATACCTTACTCTCAGCTTTGGGCTCCTAGGCCCGACTCTTACCTATGATAAGGTCTCACGCTCGTCTTTAGATGGATCACACACATGTACCGATAAACCATAGCCCCAAAACACAACATTTAAGCCTACAGAAAAAGGACTTCTCTGAGCCACAAAGGCACGTTAATTCTCTAACCATTATCTCTCAGACTAGACAACAGTCATGTTGGAACATTAAAACAAAAAATGAGTGAATTGTTAAAAACCTTTTAAAAGGTTAAGTCTCATATTGGACACAAATCACTCTTTTGTAATGTTTATAAGATAGAAAGATGGAACTTGAGGTGTATCATAAGGACTTGTTTGGGAGTTGGATTTTGGAGGGGAAAGAAGAGAAAGGGAAGACTTGAGAGTCATCTCACAATTATATTTCATGGTTCCCAAGCCTTCCCTTTCCCTCCAAAATTCAACTCCCAAACAAACCCTAAGGGGCACAAAGACTTTTGTGGATGGAGGGGTATGCATCCCCGACCTATAGCCTCTCCAACCGCGCGATGTCATCCAACCTTGCAAGTGGAGAAAATAAATTAATATTCCTTTTCGACATTGTAAGAAGGACTTAAAAGAAGCAGTGATGAAGAACAATAAGGTAGAAGTAATACAATTTGATACACAAAGAGAAATAACATTATATCTAGAGAGAGTAGTTAGAGTACATTTCATCTTGCAGTAGAACTTCGTATCAATAAGAAATGAGTTGTTTTATTTGCATAATTGAAGACACTATCACATGCATTTTACAAAGAGCTACCTCATTCCAACACCAACACAATTTATCCTAAAAACAATAGCCCACCTCAAAATATTTTTCATGAGACAGGAGCCGATAATATTGTCCCGAAATATTTGCAACTCCAAAATTGACACTCAAGCCCGTAGGAGCTTTACGGTTTTACCAGAACACAAAGCCTTTATCTACATCTGTCACGTTCGTAAAATATATAATTCGATTTCATTCCTAAAAGAAATAATCCATTTCATACTTCTGTTTTAAGAAAAAACCCAGTAGTTTTCTTTGCAAAAGATTCCTACCTAATGTACTCCTAACAAGTTTGGAAGTGAAACAAGTCTTGTAATGAATTCAAATGGCTTTGAATTTGAAAATGAGATATTATGTCATGTTCAAGGTGTCTAAATCCATTTTATGCATATGATCTAGTCCTTTATTTTATTCTATGGTCAAACGGGTGGAAAAGTAAAAACAAAAAACACCAAACTTCTTTCTATTTTCTAGGTTATACAATTCGCTGCTACATGAAATCCATGTGTATTAACCTAGTCTTTTTCTTTTGATCAGCAACAATTCCATTAAACAAATAAATAGTTAAGAAAACAAGTGGTACTTTTATCCACAAGCTAATTAAGTAATATTAACAAAGATACAACTAAAGAGGCTCGAGACCCACTACTCAAAACAAAAGGAAAAATCAATAAAACAAACATTAAGAATGTTCCACCAATAAAAAGAAATAAGGTACAATATCTCCTTAAGATAAAAATTTGCATGCCAAAAAATAACTGAGTGGAATACGATTTCTATTTTTTTAGACTAACTACCACATGAAAATAAATAAAAGAGCTTTATTCCTACCACAACTCACCCCTAGATTATAAAAGGAATTTACTCCATCACATTTTTTTTCTAAAGAATTAGCTTAATTCTAAAAAAGTAATTAAGATTTATCTAAACTCTCATGCAATTGTAGACAAATCTGTTGTAACATATGTCACGTTGCAATTATCATATAATTCTAAGATTTTTTTTATTAACTTAGATATTGAAAATATAAAATAATCAATCCATATTATTATAATTATTATTTTTCTTCCAACCCCTATTATATAATTGTTGTTTTATATGACAAATTATGTGATTGATAATAGTACTACTAGATACTAACATATTTTAATTTATATTGAATATTTATTTTTAATAAATTAGAATTTTTTTCTTATTTTGTAAGTATCCACAAAATAAGAATCTAATATTTACTAGCTTATAAATATAAAACTTATATTTTGATACTATCAATGATATTATTTACCTTTTGTATATGGAACTAATCTTTTTGGGTGTGTGATTGTCTCTCTCAACAAACCTCGCTATCAGGAATTTAACTCTTGATCTTTTAGCCTTTCTGATGATTTAGCAAGGTCTTACTCTTTTAAAAATTTAATATTTTTACCATATTATTCAAAGTCATTTCCAAAGTGAAAGTGGTTGGTCATTACAAAGATAACTAACTTTATGCGTATCTAGCATAGTCTTTCCATCTCTGAGCACTTATAATAAGTGATATAACATTGTTAGGCATTGTGATAGCTAAGAGGTGTTTTGATCCCATGCATGCAATAATGCATGAGGTGATAAATCTATTATTTAATAATATTGTTCAATTATTAGGCTTTATGTCAAAATTTAAGTAAACCTGTAATGTATTTTATAATTTAAGAAAAACTAGTAATATGAATAATACCCCATAACAAAAGTAAAATAAATGAATAAACTAAAACATAATAAATAATCATATTAATAAATCAACTTAGGACAGCTTGTTTTGACTTGTTGCTCTTCAAAAGATTTTTGTACAATAAAAAAGTCAGTCATATTTGTTAAAATGGTAGGAGGCATGAATAAGAGAGATTCTTGATGAACAAGAAAGAATGAGAAAATGTTATTTAATTGAATTCGATTCTAAAGTTACATTGAATCATATATAAAGGGAAGAAAATACTAACTGCCCTAACCAAATTAACTAACCGACTAACAAAAGCTCATCTATTTTAACATTCCCCCGCAAGTTGGAATGTATCAAGTATTCCAAGCTTGAAATAATTGTGTTTAATACGATGATATACTCTAATACCTCATCTTGCCGGTGAGCGAATCTTCGTCTCCTAGTCTTGAAATTTGAACGTGAAGCAATACTGACGCTTAACCACCATTTGGCAGAAGCAATTTCATCCGATACTTAACCATCTATTTGACAGAAGCAAACCAATCATAACGGATGAAAGAGAGAAATGAGATGGGCCTTAATCTTAATCCTTATATGTTACTTCAATGAGGAAAAAATTACACACTATAGTGTTGTGTGATTAATGAGAGAGAAAGAGGGGTAAAGAAACTAGAGTAATAAAGAAATGAGAAATAATTGGGGATACTAGATGAAAGAATGTGTAGATTCTTGTTGTCATTGATAAAAAATGAAAGAAAGTAATTGAAAGAAACAAATATTGTTGTGAACATGCCGTTGAAAATGCCCTCATCCAAACCTGAAAATGCTGTCTCAATTCCTTTTTTTTTCAATAAGGAGACAAGGAACTTGAGACTAAGTTGCACGTTCCGGAAGTTATGCTTCTCATCCATTGCACAACTTGTTTAAACTGAAGCCCAGAAGACAATAAATTTGCTTGATGATAACTTCAGATGCAAGAAAGACATGGTATTTCTTGGGTAGATTCTTGATGATTCTTTGTTGAACTTTTGATGAATCTTGGAAAGAAGTATGATAAGCGGAAGCAATCAATCAAAGAGAAATAATTAGCTCTGATACCATGTTAAAATGGTAGAAGACATGGATAAGAGAGATTCTTGATGAACAAGAAAGAATGAGAAAATGTTATTTAATTGAATTCGATTCCAAAGTTACAATGAATCATCTATATAAAGGGAAGAAAACACTAACTACCATAACCAAATTAACTAACTGACTAAGAAAAGTTCATCTATTTTAACAATATTCACATGTTTGTTTAGTTGAACAGCTTTACTCAAACTTTTATTAGGAAAAAACTGAAACCCAACTTTTGAACAATGTTTAACAAACAATATTGTAAAACGAATATGGATAATTTACTCAACTTTTGTTATGTTTATTTTAGGTACAAAAGGGTGACAGTCATTATTTGTTAGGAGTGAAGAGATAGTTTACTCAGTTTTTAAATAAACTTTAACTATATGATATATGCATGTAACAGTTTAATTTAGTCCTCCTGTATTTCTCTGAAGACAATAAAAATAGAATTTAATATTTAGTCTCATGTATAAACTTTTGTATTATACACCATTCATATATATCATCTTTATTTAACAATAAATAATGATCAGTATAATAATAATAAATAATATTCGTTTTAGAATTTTAATTAAATTAGTTAGACTTACATACCTCACATAAATAAGGATCATCTCTTCTACTTTAATATAAAGATATTCATTTCATATTATTTTTATTATTATGTTTGATCAGAATCTCTCTTGTGGATAGAGAAGTAATGTTGAAAACTAAAGAAAAAATAAAATGAAATAACAATTTTATCATTTTATCTATAGTAACATGTCATACAAAAAAAAACAGAACTTCCCTATGTAGTCATGGAGAGGATCTTGGTTAGTGTTTCACAACACTTTCTTCTCGACAACCAACCGAGAAAATCCCTACTCACGTCAGTGATAATCAACATTATTTTTTGGCTTTGCATGAATTAGGTCCAGCATCAACCGAACAAGTTTTGTCTTTTTCCAACCCTAGGGAAGTTTCTCAAGAATTTTCTGGGTACAATCCTATATAGGAACTTGTCAACGATATCATCCCGATCCTATGTTCTGTACGTACAAAACAAAGACATAGCACAGTTGTCAGTAACCCATGCTTATGTATAACATAGCAGAATCTTTTATAATCCATCATCTTAATCTTAATCGTGTATTTTACTTATATATAATTTCTTTCTTGTTCCTTGTCTTAACAATATAATTAACATTTTGTCTGCTCCTAAAGTAATTAGAACAGGTTGGCATGCACGAATGCATGCATGTAATGTAATGCTATATATGTTAATCATATTTGTATTTATTTATAGAGAAAAAAATGTATGCATCATATGAGTTTTATGTACTTTTATTTTTATCAGTAAAGAGAAATTTAGTCACTCCTTTATTATTCAGGTTTAGTGATCATTGATTCTTCAGAAAAAGTAATCCAGATAAATAGTGAGTGATAGACTGATTGTATATAACTGTTTACATCAGTATTGTATAGATATTACACTCTTATTTATATTTGTCTAATATTAATTCAGCAGCAATATCTTAAACTACTGGCATATCCACATAAAGAGAAGGTTCATTTAGACAACATGTGCTACCTTTGCTGTTACAATTATCTCAATTCCGTACCATAAAAGGATACTTCATTTTTGCTTCCACACCATGGATCTGAGATCTAATTATAATAAATTATTATTGAAGCTTTACTACTATATAAACAAACATCCTATGAATCAATCATAGTACTACCTTTCTACCCTTTATTACTCACAAGAATCTTGACTTTTTGCTTGCTAAGTATAATAACTTTTTCTTCTACTTTTCAAGACATGGCACCCCTTGATTTTGATGCTCTTAAACACTTGCACAATTCTGCAAATGATCTCCTTCATTCACCAATGGTTCAACAAGCGTTTGTAAATCAGAGAGAAGATAAATGGGTTAATGAAGTTTCAGAATCATCTTTGAAGATGTTGGAGGTGTGTGGAATCTCAAAAGATGTTCTTTTGCTCATAAAAGAACACCTTCAACAACTTCAATTTACTCTACGTAGAGCAAGTATTGGTGAGCCTGGAACTGAAGAAAAAATCTCAGAATACAATTGCTATAGGAAGAAGTTAAAGAAAGATACTCTAAAGTGTTTAAAGTGTTTAAAGGGTATGAAGAGTAAAGCTACCACTTTAGACCATCCATTTGAAGAACAGAAACTAATGGTTGTTGTTGATGTTCTAAGAGAAGTGAGAATGACCAGTATTTCCATTGTGGAATCACTATTTTCCTTAATTTCAACACCATGGTTGGATTCAAAATCAGGCAAATGGTCTTTCACATCAAGGCTTATGAACTTGCAGAGTTCCAATGATATCTATGATGTGATAGCGCTTCAAAGTGCTAACAAAAGGTTATTAGGAGTTCAAATGGCTATTGAAGATCTCGAGGTTGAGTTGGAATGCATGTTTAGGCGTTTGATCCATACTAGGGTTTTGCTTCTTAACATACTTACCAACTAATAAATTTGGTGTGAACACCACACTAATGATAGAACAACTAGCTAGGTAGCTTAAACAATGGTTTTTATTCTCTTGGGATAGTCTTTTAATTTTTAACAACTCAAGTACTCACCCTATTCTTTGATTGTTTCAAATAATTACACTTAAATCTTTAATATTATAGAACACTATCCATTCCATCTTGATTCTTGGGCAATTACTCTAGTCAGCCATATAAGGTTCTTACTTACAGTTTTTATTCAATAAGAGGAGAGTTTGAGTTGGGATCTCTCGGATAATGGAGAGGCAAGTTTATTCAAAACAAGCTAAAAAAATAATATGATTTGACATTTTTATCCTTAATACATAATGAGATGAAATTTTTACTCCTTTTTGTAAGTGAAAAAGTTATAATTTTTCTCTTCATTACTTCTAAAAGAGTTTGTTGGGTAATCTTTTTTGTCTTGATTCTTTTGCAATCCTATTGAAACTTGGTCCACTTGGATTTCATGATAAAGATATATATGGATAAGCTACGTACCCTTTGTTATGTAGTTTACACTGAAAATTAAAAATGGAATCAAATTTCTTGTTTTTTTTTATGTCCAAAGATGTTTTATTACAATTCAAGAAATATATTTCATATGCAATTTCATGAGCATCTAGCTGTCTACAATAGTATTTTATATAGGTCATTAGATTATATAACTAAATGAGGCTTATAAAGAAAGTAACAAAATGAGGAATTTTAAGGAAGAACAGATAGAAAATTTATATTATACACAACAGAAACATGATATGTCTACGTGCGTTTTCATTTTCAATTGCATAACTCGAAGTCAACATTGATATCAAGTAAAATATATTCATGGTAATTTAACATGTGAACAGCATGTCCCAGATAAAGTTAGACATCTCACATATTTATGTCATTTTATGTGTGATAATTTTGCTTTCTTGTTTAACAAAGGATATCCCCTTAATAATCAAATGTATAAATTACTCAACTCTTTTGCTTAATTATGTGTTATTCATAATAAGTGATGTTTCTATGAATCAAAACCTCACATATTTATTATGAAAAAAATATAATTTATTGAATTTCTAATTAAAGTTTATTATGTTTTGACATATGACATAATATAGTAACATGAAGTAGTAAAAAGTAATGGGTAGCATATTTATTGTGTAACCAAGTGTAACGTGGGAATTCATATGTATAAAACTTGATAAAGATAAACTATGTAGTGCTTGTCAAATGGGTAAATAAATAAAAACCTATTTCAATCCTAAGCATATGGTTTCTTACGATAGACCATTGTAGTTACTACACATGGACTTATTTGGCCCATCAAGGACCAAAAGTTATGACGGTAACTACTATACTCTTGTTATAATTTTTCGAGATATACTTGGACTCTATTCTTAGTTCATAAGAATGAGGCATTCAACGCCTTTGGCAAATATGCTAAAAGAGTTCAAAATGAAAAATCTCTGAAAATCGCTGCTATAAGAAGTGATCATGGGGGGGAATTTCAAAATGATTCTTTTGAAGAATTCTGTGATGATTTGGGTATCAATCACAATTTTTCAGCTCCTAGAACACCACAACAAAATGGTGTTGTAGAGAGAAAGAATCGGTCCTTAGAAGAACTTGCTCGTAAATGTTGAATGAAACTAATCTCCTAAAATACTTTTAGGCTGATGCAGTTAGTACGACATGTTATGTTCCAAATAGAGTTCTTATAAGACTAAATCTCAAGAAAAAACCCCTCTGAACTCTTTAAATATAGAAAACCAGACATTTCTCATTTGCATGTATTTGATTGTAAATGTTTTGTTTTAAATAATGGTAAAGATAACTTAGGCAAGTTTGATGCAAAAGCTAATGTATGACTCTTCCTAGGCTACTCTCTTACGAGTAAAGCTTACAAAATTTTCAATAAAAGAACTCTAGCCATGGGAGAATATGTTCATGTGTCTTTTCATGAAACCAATCCTATAATAAAGGAAGATTAACTCTTGATGAAGAGGACTTGCCAAGTTCCCCTTTAAAAGAGGATTCTTGTACCAATACAACAACCAATACTGAGCATTTGAAAATGGATGATACTCTATCTTCTCAAGAAGAGAAAATTCATTCTAATTTACCCAAAGAATGGAGAACCCATCGAGACCATCCTATTGATAGCATCATTAGAGACATAAGTAAGGGTGTCACTACTCGTTTAAAGCTAAATGATACTTGTTTAAACATGACTTTCGTTTCTCAAATAGAACTTTCCAAGATTGATGATGCTATCGAGGATGAACAATGGATTCTTGCTATGTAGGAAGAGTTGAACCATTTTGAGAGAAATGAAGTTTGGGAACTTGTTTCTAGACTAGATAATAGGCATGTTATAGGAACTCGTTGGGTATTCCATAATAAATCAGATGAAAATAGAATTGTTGTTAGAAATAAAGCTAGACTGGTAGCACAAGGATATAATCAGGAAAAAGGAATAGATTTTGATGAAACCTTCGCTCATGTTGCTAGACTTGAAGCTATTCAGTTGTTACTTGCATATCCTTGCTCTTTAAATTTTTAGTTATATCAAATAGACGTAAGTAGTGCATTTATTAATGGTTATATACAAGAAGAAATGTTTGTAGAACAACCTCCAGGTTTTGAAGACTACAAACATCCTTCTTATGTTTATAAACTAAAGAAAGCTCTTTATGGCTTAAAGCGGGCTCCTCATGCTTTGTACGATCGTCTAAAAAACTTTCTAATTGAAAAAAGTTTACCAAAGGAAAGGTCGACACTACACTCTTTATTAAGAAAATCATCATATTCTTTTTGTTCAAATATATGTAGATGATATTATTTTTGGTTCTACTAATGAGATTCTGTATAGTGATTTTGACAAAATGATGCAAGGGGAATTTGAAATGTCTATGATGGGGAAGTTAAATTACTTCCTTACATTATAAATCAAACAACTCGAGGATGGTATTTTTGTGAGTCAATCCAAATACTGTAGAGACTTGCTGAAAATATTTGAAATTGATGACTGCAAGCCAATTGCCACTCCTATGGGTTCTAATACATACATTGATACATATGAAGTTGGAAAGTGCATTGACATATCAAAGTATCAAGGCATGATTTGTTCCCTACTCTATTTAACTGCTAGTAGACCTGATATAATGTTTAGTGTTTGTTTGTGTGCACATTATCAATCAAAACCATAAGAATCACACTTAGTTGTTGTCAAAAGAATCATGAAATGTCTAAAAGGCACAATTGACGTTGTATTATGGTATCCAAAAGGAAGTATATATGATTTGGTTGGATATTCAGATTCAGATCTTGCTGGATGCAAAACTGAGAGAAAAAGCACAAGTGGTACTTGTCATATATTAGGAAATGCACTAGTCTCATGGTCATGCAAGAAACAAGCCTATGTTGTCCTAAGTACTGTTGAGGTAGAATACATAGTGGTAGGTAGTCTCATGGTCATACAATACTAGTGCTATAAATCTCACAAAGAATCCAGTAATGCATTCTAGAACCAAACACATATATATAAGACATCACTTCCTTAGGGACCATGTTCAAAAGAAAGATCTATCTATAGAATTTGTTGATACTCATGACCAACTAGCAGATCTATTCACTAAACCCTTAGCAAAAGAACCTTTCTATAAAATTAGACGTGAATTAGGCGTACTTGATGAACCCTACTTCTCTTAAATGTTTATTCATGATTCTATGTTTGCTCCATTGTACTTATATTATGCCTACTTGTACTTAAAATTGTTTAATTCTATTCAAAATTTTCAAATTCTTGGGTATGTAATCGATTACATATGATCAGTAATTGATTACCAATCATCAATATACCTGAAAATTCAAAGTTTTGGGTTCAGTAACCGATTACTCTAGAGAGTAACCGATTACGGCAATGAGAAGGAATCTTCAATAACCGATTACCCTCTTGTGTAATCGATTACTCTGATCAGTATTTAAGTTTTCCTCCTCATTTTTCAAACACTTCTTCTTTCTCCTCAAACCCTCTTTTTCGTGTCTACCCTAGATGTTCTCTAAAATCTTCATTTTTTATCCGATTTATGTGATTTTTGAGTTGTTTCATATCATATTTTCAATTCTAAACACTTCTATTGCATAGATTTCGTGTTTAGTGGCCTTAATAAAAAATCCTCAAATCTCTCAAAGCTCAAAACCTAACTTTTTCAAAACCTCAATCTATGGCTTCATCATCAAGAGCTAAGAAGCAACATACCAGTGTGTCTTAAAGCTAGCAAGGAGCTTCATCTTTTGAGGCTAATCCTTTGGATTTGGCACGTCTTCTCGCAAATGATGTCCAACACAAAACATTCTCAAAGCATTTTCTTGGACGCTTCATCTTTGCTCCTAAGTATGGTAATATCAGTAACTTTGAGTTTGAAGATTTTCATTTCCCTACTCTTCCAAGGCAACAAGATCTTTTTCATTTATGTAGGAATCAAGAGCCTATTATCATAAACTTGTTAAAGTATTTTACTGCAACTTGAACTTTAGGAAAAAACGTCTAACATCCTATGTGAAAGGAAAATAAATTATTTTGGATATTAAGACCTTTAGTTCAATGTGTTGTAATATACCTTCTCAAGATAGCATGAAAGATTTCAGTCTTGCATGTGAATGAGATAATTATGATACAAAAGAGTTCTACTACTCTATGTGTAGATTCTCTAAATGGGAAATAGAAATGCGTAAGCAATTGACCTTAGGTGAAACTGTAAAGAGTAGAGATATCATTGCTGTAGGAAATCTCAATCTCGAAGACCGTTTGCTTCATTACTTTCTTAGTTATGTCATTGTTCTAAAATATTCAAATCATTCTCAAATCAGTGACATGGAACTATAGTTGATGTATGCTCTTAAGCATAACCTTTCAATCAATTGGACTTTGACAGTAATGAGACATATGTGGTCTTTACGAGAAACTCACAGCCCTTTGCCTTATGCAATCTTCATAACCAACATACTTGAGCATTTTTGTGTATCCACTAGTGGTGAATCAAAGTCACATTTGATGCATGCGATTGTAAAATCGATGTGGAAGTGATCCACAAAATGGGCTTCTTTTGAGATCCCATTGATCGACTCTATAAGCATCAAAGTGATAGACAAGTTGCACTTGCTTATCCAAATGCAAATGTCAATGCTAACCCTCCTGAACATCAACATTCTGAGTTTCATGCCGAGTCTTCTTCATTTGTTCCCATGTCTACCAATGAGATGATCATGGAGGAGTTATTCTCCCTTCGAGGCTACATCTTTAATCAGATGGATGCTCTTGACGCTTAGAATCAACAAGTCAAATTTGAGCATGAGTCTTAGAACATTTGTTGTCAAGGAATTATGTTTGTAATGTTGCATGATTGTGGAAAATTTGTTGTTTTCGTTGTTTTTCTAATTATGTTTGACTTTTGTATGAACATATTTTAATTTGTTGCTATGTTATGTTACCTTTATGATTACTTTTATGTTTGTTATATACATATTGTATGGTATACATATTGTGAAGATCTTACTCCTGACCTTGGCATGGTTTTGATGAAGACACCAACATCACATAAAAGAAGAAAGGGAAGAATACTTATAAAGACAAATTTGAACCTTTACATTCGATGTTCGTGATAATATTGATGTGGATATAATCCACAAAATGGGTTTCTTTCGAGATTCCAATGACATGATCTATAAGCATCTCAATGATCAACAAATTGCATATCAAGAAAATCCTTCTATTGACCCTCCTACTTATCCCTCATTTCGTGCTAAATCATCTTCTTCTGAATCTACTCCTACCAATCAAATGATAATGGACGAGTTGTTCTCGCTTTAGGGCTACGTCACTACATGTATGGATGCTCTCGATACAGCGAATCATCAACTCCAAGATGAGCTGAAACGCTTATCAATTCAGTTGGACTATATGGACTTGGACTCTTAGAAAGCTTAAAGAGATCATCAGGAGTAGCAATCTAGCATTCTATGATTTTACTTATGTATTTTGATGTCATTGGTGTTATTGTTATTTCAGAACTGATGTTACTATTGTTGCTTTTACTTGTTCTTTTACTTATGTGTTTGAACATTGTGCTATGTGTTCTTGAACTATTTGTGATGTATAATTATGTTTCTTAAACTGTTGTTTCAAATGTTATACTATGACATGATATATAATTCCCTAACATTTGATATTATTCAAAATTCATATCATGCAAAATTCTGACATTGGCTTGTACATAAGCCAATATATCTTGTTACATTTTCTATATATATTTGTATATTGGGCTGGACAAAACTAGTTTTTCTTCTTTTTGATAAAGTCAAAAGGGGAGAAAAGTTGGATTTGTATTTTTCTGTAAAATCTTTTCAAGCACATACAATAAAACAAAGGGAAGTATACAAGATAGGGGGAGCATATTCAAACTTTCAACAAAGTTATATCATCTACATATGCTAAACCTCATAAAATTCAAGATCTTCATTTTCAAAAGATATTGCTTTCTCATCATCAAAAAGGGGGAGATTTAATGTAATAATCGATTACCACCTTGGACAGGACATTTGGGTAATTGATTACCACTTCGTGACAATCGATTACACAGAGCTGTTGAAACCATATTTTCAAATTCAAATAAAAATCTTTCATCCAAAGTGAATATGTTTCATTCCAATCATGTCTCCTCTTTATGGAAGGTTTTCATGGCTGATTGGAAGCCTATTTAAAGGCATTGAGACATCGAAATTTATTAACACATGAAATACACAACTAGTTACAATCACACAAAACTTTCAAACATTTAGTAAACAATTTTCTACACATTTTTCTTAAGCAACTTTGTTTCTAAACTTTCATATTATCTGAAGTTGCTTGTTAAAGTTCAAATTGTTCTAAACTTTCTAAAGATTAAGAACATTGTATACTAATTATTTATATTGTGAGATCAACGATTGCAAGTTATAGAATTGTTAAAACTTGTAAAAGCAATCCTGTCATTGTTATATTCTTCATCTTGGTTGTAAACATTTCATCACAAGGCTATGTTGAGAAGGGGAAAAGAGTTCATTGGATAATGGAATTTTAAAGGGTAGATAAGTTGTAAGTGTGTAAGGTACAAAAATATAGGAAAGAGAAATTGTAATTACAACTCAAATTATCTAGTGGAGAAATCTCTTATGTGGCAAGAGTATTGAATGTAACCTTCGGTGGACAAGAAGGCGAACTAGTATAAAAACTATTTGTGTACTCTTCTTCTATTTATTCTTGTCATTTACTTTTGTTTTACTTGGTTGAATTCTGTATAAATAGTTCGCTGCATATAAACTTTGATAAATAGCAGAAAAATCAATCATATTCTCCCTACAATTAATTCATCCCCTCTTAGTTGGCATCTTAAACTTACATAAATCTTTCATGTCAATCTCCTTGCATCAGCCTAACTTTATGTTCATTGATACACACAAATTATTGGCTGTAATCAATACATCATCTAAATAAAGTACCATAAAATAAAATGTCCATCATCATGGCTTATCACATAAACACAACAATCATACTCACAATACTTGTAATCAAGCTTCAACTTATAAGTGTCAAATCGCTTGTTCCACTGCCTAGAAGAGTGTGATGAATAATATATTACATGCTATTCACAACCTTAATTTAGCATGATTGATGATTCTTGGAGCCTAATGGACTTTGTTTCACATGGTTTACTGTTTTCGACTTTATTTGACTAATATTCCTAAAATGACTTAATTTGGGATTATTTAGCCTGATTAAATCTATTATCATTTTCAGATCATATTTGGCACCAATGGCATTTTGGGCCTTATGGAAGTGGAGGATATGTGTTGAAGTGAAGATTTGTATTTTTATTTTGGGAGTTTTTGTTTGTAAATTCGGTTTTCGTTTTGGGCCCATTTTCAGTTTTACACTTTGTAAAAGAGGGAACCAGAATTTCAATCTCACTCTCTATATTCACTCATTTTAGAATTTTGTTTTCCCCCTCTTTTGCTCTGCTAGGGTTTCACATCTTCTTCATTTTCGGTTTTCATATATCGTTTTCCTTTTCGGCTTTCATTCTTCCACTCAATGGAAGGCTAAACTTGTAGACTAAATTCCTTTGGTAATGTATCACAACTCTTGAGGTTTTGTTATTAATGCATTTTCAGTTTCTTTATTGTGGATTTCTTCTATGTTAGAAACTGGTTTATGAGTTTATCTCCGCTTAGTTGATTTACTCTCTAGTGCATGAATGCTTAGTTCGTATGAATTTGTTAATCGTTTCATGATTATGTTGATTTCGCTTAGTTAGAGGCTTAGGTTTTGGAACTTTGAATTGATTATCGCTTAGTTAATTCATTCTCAACAAATTCGGAAGTTAATGGTTGGAATCTGAAAATAATCTTTTGAAACCGAGGATTGAGTTGTGAACAAACGAACCAAAGGGATTTAGCTGTTTTATTACTTTGCTTAACTACTATTTCTGAATTTGATTTATGTTCATACTATCCAACAACAAAAACCCCCTTCTTTGTGTACGAGTATAAGGTGTTCGAAGCTTTGTTTGAAAGATAATCCTTGGGAAACGACCTAGGAGTCATTTCCCAGTACTGCAGTTTTTAATTGTTATATTATTTGTATTGGGTACAACCTCGTTCAAATTTGGCGTCGCTGCCAGGGATTATTGGTTCTTGTCAAAGGTTCTTAGTATAGTTTAGTGTGTGTCTGAGAATAACCATTTTGTTTGGGTTTCAAAATCTGCCTGTAGCATTCACTATTTGTTGTTTGCTGTCTTGTTTAGCTATTTGCCTATCGGTTGATTCGGGTGTATGTTAGTTAATATAGTTGTGGTTGTGGTTATATTGAATACTGGATGCATCATAGTCAATCACCTTGCTGCTGGTTGTGAGATACGAACATGTAGTGGCTAGTTTTATTGTTGATTTTCAATTTTTAGCATAACTTTGGAATCGTTAATCAGAATTGGACATATTATATATGCATTTGGGTGAAAAATCCGATGTTC
>NC_032019.1:14882009-14883331 GCF_001865875.1 Lupinus angustifolius | reverse complement strand
TTTACTATTTCTTTTTTATTTTACAAGTTTATTTTTCCAATTGTTTTGATTTTATTGTATTTAATTAAATTAGTTAGGCTTTGAGTTTTATCCTGAAACTTTTTGTGGATGTTTTCTATGGTATTACAATTTTATTGATGTGAAGTTTTGGTTGATCATTGAAATTTAAGATGAATTTCACTTACTGTCGTACATGGTTCTTACTGCTGCATTTAGTGTATGACTAGGAGAAATCCGAACTCTTTGCATCCAATAAATCCTGAAATTGACAGAACATTTCATAGTTTGGTTAGACAAGTTAGTAATTTCAATTTAGATAGTGAGTCTTTTCATCTTAGTGTTAATCTACCTGATAGTGATATTGATTCTGCTGTTTTTGTGCATTCTGTCGCATACTCTGAAAATATGGTTGAACCACCTCTAATCCCACGTGAGAGGCCATTAAGGGAGCTGTCTGCACCTAATTTCACATATGAAAGCTTGTGTATCCAGTATCCTAATGAGGATGTTCCGTATGTGCTCAAAACTGGACTAATCCATTTATTGCCCAAGTTTCATGGACTTGCAGGTGAATGTTCTCATAAGCATATTAAGGAGTTCCACATTGTATGTTCCACCATGAAGCCTCGTGATGTCCAAGAAGATCACATATGTTTGAAGGCATTCCCATATTCACTTGAGGGTGCTTCAAAAGATTGGTTGTATTACTTGGCTCCTAGTTCTATTACTAGTTGGGATGACCTGAAGAGAATCTTTCATGAAAATTCTTTTCTGCCTCCAGAACCACTACAATCGGAAAAGATATTTCTAGAATCAGACAACTATTGGGAGAGATTCAAGAGACTAAGTGCAAGTTGCCTCCATCATCAGATCTCTGAACAACTCCTCCTACAATATTTCTATGAGGGTCTAAACAACATGAAAAGGAATATTCTTGATGCTGCTAGTGGTGGTGCACTTGGAGATATGACCCCTTTTGAGGCTAGAGGTTTGATTGAGAAGATGTCTTCCAACTCTCAACAGTTTAGTGCAAGAAGTAATGATGCTATAGTGGTCAGAGGTGCCCATGATGTTAGGACAGATTCGGTGAGGCAAGATAAACTTGAGAAAAACAAATTGACTCCCTTTCTACCTTGGCCACTCAACTTGCCATGAATTAGCATAAAGCTTCACTTGCAGCACGAGTTTGTGGCATTTGCACGACAACTGACCATTATGCTGATGTTTCTCCTTCTCTCTTGGAGCCCAAAACTGGTGACCATCCTGAGGCCCATGTTGCAAATATTTACAATAACAGACCTCAACAACAACAACAACAGAAT
>NC_032019.1:14881541-14881909 GCF_001865875.1 Lupinus angustifolius | reverse complement strand
ATTTCAGAATAATAATGCTGCACAAAATAGACCATGTGTGCCTCCTCCAATCCAACAATAGAGGCAACACCAAGTAAATAGTAATCATGCTCCTACATCTAGTGAACCTTCATTAGAAGAATTAGTGAGGCAGATGACATTATAGAATATGCAATTCTAGCAAGAGACCAGAGCTTCCATTCAGAGACAAGAGTCCTCCATTCAGAATTTGACCACCCAGATGGGACAGATGGCTACTTCATTAAACATATTGCACTCTCAGAATTCTGATAAGTTGCCTTCCCAAAATCTGGTCAACCCGAAGAATGTAAGTGCCATCACTCTAAGGTTAGGCAATCAGATTGAAGTTGATCTAGCTGCATCAAAAA
>NC_032019.1:14880395-14881441 GCF_001865875.1 Lupinus angustifolius | reverse complement strand
CCTTGCATAATAGGTAATAACAAATTTGAGAATGCCATGCTAGATCTAGGTGCTTCGATTAATGTTATGCCTATGTTTGTTTTCATGTCTCTTTCACTTGGACCTATGCAACCCACTAGGGTAGTGACTCAATTAACAAACAGGAGTACTGCCTACTCTGTTGGTTTGATAGAGGATTTCTTGGTTTGGGTTGGTGAACTTATTTTTCCGTAACACTGTTCCTATCATTTTGGGAGGCCATTTTTTAGAACAGCCCGAACTAAGATAGACGTCCATGCTGAAACATTATCTATGGAGTTTGGTGATATTGTGGTTCGGTTAAATATTTTTTATGCTATAAAGCATCCATCTGAGGACCATTATGTGTTTCATAATTATTTACTTGATGAGTTAACTAATGAGCATATATGTGATTTTCTTAATGATTTTGATTCTATGTCATTGATAGACTCATACACTTGTCATACATGCAGTGATTCTGAAATGTGTCATTCTTGTATTGATGAGTTTCTGCATATTTCTGTTGGTCCAAATGTTGTAGAATTAGATTGCACTAACCCAATTGCTGCAGACATCATACATCAATCTGATTTACTTGTCCAGGTGCAAGCTGCAAAATCTACGTCTGCTACTTTGGTTCCATCTGTTTTGCAGGCACCTGTATTGGAGCTTAAACCTTTGCCTGAAAACCTCAAGTATGCTTACTTAGAGGATGATGATAAACTTCCATTTATTCTTTCCACCTCCCTTGATGCTGATCAAGATGAAAAGTTGTTGCAAGTATTGAAGAAGCATAAGAAGGCAATTGGTTGGACCTTAGCTGATATTCCTGGTATTAGCCCTTCTATGTGCATGCATAGGATACTCTTGGAAGATGGAGCTAAACCAAGGAGACAACCACAAAGGAGACTCAATACAATCATCCTTGAGGTTGTGAAGAAAGAGGTCACAAAGCTTTTACAAGCTGGGATTATATATCCCATTTCTGATAGTCATTGGGTGAGCCCAGTTCAGGTGGTTCCAAAGAGGACAGGAATTACAGTAGT
>NC_032019.1:14878281-14880295 GCF_001865875.1 Lupinus angustifolius | reverse complement strand
TTGATTCCTACGAGAGTGTAGAATAGTTGGAGAGTCTACAATGATTATAGGAGGCTCAACCAAGCAACAAGAAAAGATCACTTTCCTTTGTCATTTATTGATCAGATGCTTAAGCGCTTAGCAGGTAAATCTCATTACTGTTCTCTTGATGGTTTTTCTAGGTACTTCCAGATCCATATTGCTTCTGAGGAACAAGAGAATACCATATTCACCCGCCCCTTTGGCACTTTTTCCTATAGGAGGATGCCTTTTGGCCTATGCAACGCCCCTGGTACATTACAACGGTGTATGGTGAGCATTTTTAGTGACTTTTTAGAGAATTGCATAGAGGTATTTATGGATGTTTTCACAGTTTATAGATCTTCATTTGATGCATGTTTGGATAGTCTGGATAGAGTTCTTCATAAATGCATTGAAACTAACCTTGTTCTGAATTACGAAAAATGTCATTTCATGGTAGAGCAAGGCATAGTTTTGGGGCGTGTGATCTCAAATAGGGGAATTGGGGTAGACCTTGCCAAGAAAGATGTTATTTCGCAATTTCCATACCCCTCTTGCATGCAAGAGGTTCGTTCTTTTCTTGGTCATGCAGGTTTCTATTGCAGGTTTATTAAAGATTTTAGAAAAAAAAGCTCTTCCACTATCCAACATGTTGCAAAAGGAGGTGGTCTTTGATTTTGATGAGAGATGTATGGAGGCATTTGGTTGCCTCAAGACAACCTTGACAACCACTCCTATTATCCAGGCACCTGATTGGACAGTCCCTTTTGAGCTGATGTGTGATGCTTCTAATTATGCATTGGGGGTTGTCCTTGCTCAAAAAGTGGACAAACTTCCTAGGGTAATTTATTATGCTTCTAGGATGTTGCAGAAGAAAATTACACCACAACATAAAAAGAGCTTTTAGCTATTGTATTTGCACTGGATAAGTTTAAGTCTTATTTGCTTGGTTCTATAATTGTTGTTTTCACTGACCATGCAACTTTGAAGTTCATATTGAAGAAATTTGATTCCAAACCAAGGTTGATTAGATGGATGCTCTTGCTCCAAGAGTTTGATTTGGAGATCCATGACGGGAGTGGAGCACAAAATTTGGTGGCTGACCACTTGAGCAGGATTGAGGGATTTTTTGATAAGATGTCTATCAGAGATGATTTTCCTGATGAACAACTTTTTAATATTTTTGTTTCTTTCCCCACCCCTTGGTTTGCCAATATTGTAAATTATTTGGTTGCATATGTTTTTCCTCCACTTGCATTTAGAGCTCAAAAAGATAAACTTAAGAGTGATGCTAAGTATTATGTTTGGGATGATCCCTATTTGTGGAGATTATGTATTGACCATATTATTAGAAGATGCATTCCAGATCATGAGATTGAGTCAGTCCTTCAGTTTTGTCATTCTTCTGTAGTGGGTGGCCATCTTGGTACCCAAAGGACAGCACGAAAGGTGTTTGGCGCTAGATTTTATTGGCCCCTCATCTTCAAATATGCGTGGAGGATTTGTAGCACTTGTGTGTAGTGTCAGAGAGCAGGTGGTACCCTTTCTTGGAGACAAGAGATGCCTCAACAACCTATGTTGTTTTGCGAGGTGTTTGATGTTTGGGGGATTGATTTCATGGGTCCATTTCCTATTTCTTTTGGCTTCTACTATAATCTGCTTTCTGTTGATTATGTTTCTAAATGGGTGGAAGCTAAGGACACCAGGACTAATGATGCTCAGATTGTTATGCTTTTTAGGTCTCATATTTTTTGCAGGTTTGGCATACCCAGAGCCATTGTTAGTGACCAAGGCACCCGCTTTTGCAATAGATCCATGCAAGCTATGCTCAATAAATATGGGGTTGTTCATAGAGTTTCCCCACCTTATCACTCCTAATGTAATGGGCAAGCTGAGATTTCAAACAGAAAGATAAAGAGGATTTTAGAGAAGATGGTGCACCTTAACAGAAAGGATTGGAGCAACAGACTTGAGGATGCTCTTTGGGCACATAGGACTGCTTACAAGGCACCCA
>NC_032019.1:14877555-14878181 GCF_001865875.1 Lupinus angustifolius | reverse complement strand
TAGAAGCCTATGAGAACTCTAAGTTCTACAAAGAGAAGACCAAAAGATTCCATGATAACTTGATTTCTAGAAAGGAATTTTTGGTTGGTCAAAAAGTGTTGTTGTACAACTCTAGGCTTGGACTCATGAGTGGTAAGCTTCGTTCTAGGTGGATTGGTCCTTTTGTTGTTACTAATGTGTTTTATTATGATGTTGTAGCAATCAAAGGTGAATCCACAGATAAGAGCTTCAAGGTTAATGGGCATCGCCACAAGCCTTTCCTCACAAATCCTTCCTTAGTGGATGAACTTGTGGAGGAGGACTCATTGGTTGAACCCACTTTCCTCCCTCCATGAATCAGGGAGTTTTCCTTTCTTTTCTCTACTTTTTATTGCACTTGTCTAATTCCATTGATTGATATGTATATCTGGATTTTCTGATTTTGCTACATTGGGATAATGTGTAGTTTAAGTGTCAGGGGGAGACTATTATAAGTTGTAGGTTTTGTTGATGCATGCATTTCTTTAACTTTTAGATTTTGATTAGGTTTGGTCATTTTCTCTCATACTTTCATTCACTTAATTCTTGATATCTTGTGGTGCGAATCCATGCATTTCTATATGTCAAGTTGCTTTTGAGAATTAATA
>NC_032019.1:14876497-14877455 GCF_001865875.1 Lupinus angustifolius | reverse complement strand
GACTTTTACTTCTTTCATTGTTACTTAGCTCATTACAAGCTTATAAGTGAAAAACCATGATTGTCCTAACCTTAGGGAATTTTGGAGCTATGGAATTGTTTTGGGAATGGGTATTAAGTAAAAAATGGTGTATTGTTCTTCAAATCTTGTGGATTCTTGGTTATATCGTAATGATGGTTAATACAATTGTGTACATAAGTGTTCATCAAAGAAAAAAAAACAAAAAACAAAAACAAAAAAATGAAAATAAAAAAGAAAAACAACAAAAAGAGAAACAACAGTGAATAAAATGTTGAGTAAGGCAAAGAAGATTGGAATTAGAGATTTGGTCTTATTTTGGGTTGATTTTTGCTTACTTTTTACTTATTCCACATTGCTCCTCTATTCCATTTGGTTTTACCAACATATCCCATATTAATCTTACCGTGTCCTTGGTGCCATTACAACCTTGAAAAGTCCTTTTGATCTTTATGTGCATGTGCTTATGATGTTGATGTTAGAGGCTTGTCAAGCCTATGGTTGTATTTGTTTTCATGAAGTATTTTGAGTGTAAACACTTGCAACCTAAGACATATGAGTGTAAACACTTTAGAGAGCATATCTTGTGAGGTTCTATCATTGTTGTGACTCGCCTCTTGTTTTGATTGGTTTCATGGCATACTTGAATTCATTGGATAATGTTTATGGATATCTTGATTTGATTCTTTACTCTTGTGTGTTTGATTTTTCCCATTTTATTGCATTTCCTAGATTTCATTGTGAAGTATGTGATTTTCTTAGGTGTTTCATTTTCTAGTTTTTGTGATCTTCTTGCATGACTCACTTTACTGCATATCGGTTAGCATAACCTTATTTCTTGATTTTGCCCAAGAGTGCGAAAGGTTAAGTGTGGGGGAATTTGATGAACAATATATTACACACTATTCATAACCTTAATTTAGCATGATTGATGATTCTT
>NC_032019.1:14864867-14876397 GCF_001865875.1 Lupinus angustifolius | reverse complement strand
AAATCTATTATCATTTTCAGATCATATTTGGCACCAATGGCATTTTAGGCATTATGGAAGTAGTGGATATGTGTTGAAGTGAAGATTGTATTTTTATTTTGGGAGTTTTTATTTGTAAATTCGGTTTTAGTTTTGGGCCCATTTTTGGTTTTACTCTTTGTAAAAGAGGGAATCCGAATTCCACTCACTATCTACATTTACTCATTTTAGAATTTCGTTTTTCCCCTCTTTTGCTCTGCTAGGGTTTCACATCTTCTTCATTTTCAGTTTTCATATATCTTCTTCCTTTTCGGTTTTCATTCTTCCACTCAATGGAAGGCGAAACTTGTAGACTAAATTCCTTTAGTAATGTATCATAACTCTTGAGGTTCTGTTATTAATGCATTTTCAGTTTCTTTATTGTTGATTTCTTCTATGTTAGAAACTAGTTTATGAGTTTATCTCCGCTTAGTTGATTTACTCTCTAGTGCATGAATGCTTAGTTCGTGTGAATTTGTTAATCGTTTCATGTTTATGCTGATTTCGCTTAGTTAGAGACTTAGGTTTTGGAACTTTGAATTGATTATCGCTTAGTTAATTGATTCTCAACAAATTCGGAAATTAATGGTTGGAATCTGAAAATAATCTTTTGAAACTAAGGATTGAGTTCTAAACAAACGAACCAAAGGGATTTAGCTGTTTTATCACATTGCTTAACTATTGTTTCTGAATTTGATTTATGTTCATACTATCCAACAACAAAAACCCCCTTGTGTTTGTGTAAGTATATGGTGTTTGAAGCTTTGATTGAAAGATAATCCTTGGAAAAGGACGTAGGAGTCACTTCCTAGTACTGCAGATTTTAATTGTTATATTATTTGTATCGGGTACGGCCTCGATCAGAGTGCTTCAACTCATATCGAGACTTCGTCAAATTTCAAACAAAGTGACTCCATCGAGCTCCATTGAACCCTTCTCATTGTGTTGTATAAATTTTCTCCTTTAATCCACTATGGAGAAAGTCAGTCTTCACATCCATTTGTTCTAACTATATATTTGGACTGATTACCAAGGTAAGTATTTCTCTTATAGAAGTGTGTTTCTTCAATGAAGAGAAAATCTCATTGTAGTCGATCTCCTTGTGCTATGAATAGCTACAAAGCGAACCTTGAACTTTTCTCCTTCTTTTTCTAATACTATTGGCTTCCTCTTATGCACTCAACTACATGATTATCTAGGGGCAATAGGACAAGCTCTCAAGTTTAGTTCATGTGCAAAAATAATATATGTTCTACATATTTATGTTATATTCATTATGCTTTAAATATTACATTTTATTTTTTTAGGTCTAAGATACCATGAGAAAGAGTCTAAGTGCTTATATCTCATTTAATATCTTATCATTTTTTTATCAGCAATAAAAACTTTATTAATTTAGGGATATAGTAGTTAGGAGAACAAGTGGTATTCCTATCCATGAAATCCCTACATCAACAAAGAGAAAAACAATATGATGGATGTCTCACCCGAACTATTAATGAAAAAGAGAAAAGAGGAAAGCGAGCATTGAGAAGACTCCAAGAATGTTTAAAAATAAGCTTCATCACATCATCTATTTGGAACATTTTGTGCTCAAAAATGACTTTGTTCCTAATGTGTCAAATAATCCAAATTGTCACAAACCAAAGAGCCACCTACCATTTTTGTTTCTTGTTCTCCAACCAAATAACTCTTTCATGGATAGAGAGCATAAACATGATATTATTATGAATAATAGAAGGGAGCTCAAAGCAAGAATAAAGCTTTTTCCAAACCAAATATGCAATAGAACACGAAAAAACAAATGACTAGTGTGATTTCTCCACCTCACCACAAAGAGAGCAAAGAATAGTGTCTTGAGAATTTAGCTCACCTCTATGAGGAAGGTTCACCTTAGTTGGTAACTCATCCAAAGCAATTTTTCACACTAGGTACTTCATCTTTGTCGTGGCGTTACAATCCCAAAGTCTTTTAAAGAAACCAATAACACTGCTTTCTTCCATCTTTGGTAGAGTTTGATAAGCATTCCTGACCGAGTATTTTCCATTGGTATCATGAATCCAAGACCAACAGTTATCTATGTGACGATTAGGAATTAAGCCATGTAGTTGTTTAAGGAGTTCTGCAAATTCATCTTCCTCCCAAATGAACAAATTCCTTCTCCATCTCAAGTTCCATGACCAAATCCTGTCATTCCATGTACCCAAGGAAGCAATAAATGTCTCTTTATCCAAAGCCACCTGAAATAATCTAGGAAAAGAATTTTTGAGAGTATCACTCCCCACCCATAAATCAATCCAGAATTTAACAATAGAACCACAACCTAGAGTCCTACGGATACCATCATTTACCCACCCACATCTTATTCCTTCCCTATTCTGACTAAGATTCCCTAATTATCTCCACCGAGAAGAGCCCCTCCTAAAGCATTCCAAATCACCTTCCCATGTACACCTTAAAAATTCATCCATGTACTTCAACTTCAAGACTTTTACCCAAAGAGAGTCTCCCTCAAATAACAATCTTCATCTTCATTTACCTAATAGAGCTAGGTTAAACAGGAATAAATTATTTATCCCAAGACCATCTTCCTCTTTAGACCTACACATTTTTTCCCACCTCACCCATTGAATCCCTTTTCTCTCTTCCCCCAGTCTTATCATTGAACTTGCAAATCATTATATATATATATATATTTAAAGAAGAGGATCTATTTACAACAAAGTTAAGTTACACTCAATCTCAGCTATTGATTTTTTTAAATCCAACAGATCAAATGAGTGAAACTTAAAGGTTATCTAAGATTTTTTTTTCTCTCTCGTCATTTATTTCACTCAGTCATTTGGTCTGTTGGATTTAAAAAAATCAATATCTGAGATTGAGTATAACTAGTGTAACTTAACTTTGGTATAAACAAATCCCTCCTCATATTAAAAATTGCATGATTTGAGATGAATGAGTAAAAATAAGTATTTTTATCTGAATAAGCGACTAAATAATCATTAAGAAGGTTTAATAGTCTATACAATCAATTAACTTATGTAAGAATTTTTGTGAAACTAATTTTTACAACAAATAATTGATTATGGCTAATCCTTAATCAATTATGTGTTCTTGGTATGAGATAAAAGCTTACGACTCGGTGTTAATCGATTCTCCGATATCTGTAGCTAAAAAATAATTGCTTTTGAGAGTTGGGAGTTTCACACAGTTCATATATGTCAGTTTGTAATCATTTTAAAAAATTACAAGTTTTTAAAAGTATCCAATTGAAATAAATACATTGAGGAATCTCTTGTTGACAAAATCATAAGCATTTTCATAGTTATATCTATTCAATCCTGTCTAAGATCGTGATATGGATTCATGGATTAGGGATTGTTAGAGAGTTATTTTATTTCAATTTTTATTGTAATTTTAAACAGTGAAGGTGCTATTCATTCACAACATACAAGATTGATTTATTTGAGGACAATAAAGAAAGAGTAAGGGATCTTCTACAATAAGAGGAATAGATTTGGATAGGTAAGATTTTCAAGATTGTTATGGGGTATACAAGTTTTTGGGGTCAACCTGCAAGATCAGGATTTAATCTTCAAAGTAAGCTTGTATACAAACAACAAAAGTTTATATGGTAGAAATCCTCAAATAAGAAAGAGGGACTTGATTTAGCGCTAATTGATTGATGTAACATAAAATTTGTGTGTCAAATTATCTTAACCCTTATCTCATTCACTTGTAATAATATGTATATTTGTTGTTTAATTTTTGTTTATCATTTTTAAACATTGATTTTGTGTTTAAATCTTCATTCTTGATTCAGAAACTTTTCTCTTACTACATGTAATTGATCAATATCAACCAATTAAGTGAACATAATATCTACTTAATTGATTAAGTAAACATAACCAATATTAATATCTGAGTAATCAATTATCACTTCAATTAAGAAATTGTTTTTTTCTTTGAAAATTAATTGTTTGGCATGTGTGGTGATTGAGGCATCGAAGTAATCTCGTAAATATTCAATCCTCCTCATAATCGTGTGTAGAGTCACTGTTTACTAACAAGTGACACCAGAACTAAACTTAAGACATTAGCATAATTGCTAACATGAGATTCAATGGGATGAGCTCTAATGATGATGGTGCCTCGATTAATAGACCACAAATCTTTAAATGCGGTGATTATACCTATTATAAAATAAGATGGATTTACTATTGTGAAGAAGATCTTGCTCCTGACCTTGGCACGGTTTTGATGAAGACATCAACATCACCAAAAAGAAGAAAAGGAAGATGACTTATGAAGACAAATGAAGATAAAGCTTCAAGACATTAGATTAAGTCTTTGTAAGTACTTCTATCCTAAACTCTTAAGTATATACAAGTATAATTGCTCAAACTATTTTTTAGAAAATGTGAGACACTTTTAAAAGACTTCAAACATTTTTCAAAAATAGTGTGTAACAGGTTACTTCATTGAGTAATAGGTTACATGTGTGAGAAAAGAGTTATCCAACTGAAAAACTGATTTTTGAAATCTGAGTAACCGATTACTCAAAGTGATTAACCGATTACTCAAAATAATTTTTAAGTATCTGTTGGACAGAGAGTTTGAGTAACCGATTACTCAATGTAAAATTCAAATTTCAAGTGGACAGAAAGTTTGAGTAACTCATTAGTGAGAGTTGTTGGAAGTGTTTTTCAGATTTCAAAGTGAAAGGTTTTCACTCCAAACGAAATCTCTTCACTCCAAACAACTCATACACTTTCAGAAAACTTCAAAGGGTGTTTGTAAACTCTATAAAAAGGCTCTAAACTCTCACAAAAAAAACATACACAACTTTCATACAATTTTCTCTCAACTCTCAAAAGCTCTCACACTTTTTCTTAGAATTTATCTTTGAACTTTTTGCAACTTGTTCTTAAACTTTCAAGTTAATTTTGCAAAGTTGCTTCAAGTGTTTCAAAGACTTTTACAAAGAGCATTATATACTTCTATATATATTCAGAGTTTGGATTGCAAGTTACATAAGTTTCATACTTGTAAAGGCAATCTGCCATAGTTGAATATTCTTCATTCTTGTGAAGAATTCTTTCTTTCACGGGGTGTGAAAAGAAAAGGGAATAGATTCACTTGGAAAGGTGTTTTCCAAGGGTATAAGAATTAGGGAGTGTGTAAGGTACATAGAGATCTCGGGGTGAGATATTGTAATTACAACTCATAATTCTTAGTGGAAAATCTCTTGTGTGGCAAGAGTACTGGACGTAGCCTTCAGTGGACAAGAAGGTGAACCAGTATAAAACTCATTGTGTACTCTCTTCTCCTTATCTCTTTCATTTTATTTCCTATTATTTTCTGCATATTGTTCCGCTGCACTTTAACTTTGATTTTGCAGAAAAAGCGGCCATTATTTGCATCATAACTATTGATTCTACTCTACTATTACAAAACAAATCCTATTTGGAGGTTCCACAGCATCTAGATTCACCTACAATAACATTGCAAACAAAGAATCGGGTTGGTATTCTATTCGAACCAAGACATAGTTATAGACTTGTATTTTCCTTTGATCTAGAACCATGACTTGAGTTTTACGGTATCAACTATATCCTCCATGGTTGTGTCTTTTTTGTTAAATTTTTTGCATTCCTACATGTCCAAATTGTCCAAATTCCAGCCATCTATATCACCATCAACATATTGTGCAATCTTTTATCGTCTACTAATAGGGAGTATTGTAATAGATGCTCCTTTCCTATTGATGGAAGTACTGAATTGAAGTCAATTCAATGATAGATTCCCTACCACACCAAATAAGAGAAATGACATGAGAAAAATAAATGATTCACAGATTTTTCATGAATAATACACCAGATATACTTTAAATCTTGACCATTGACATCCATACCCATGTGTGCTAAGTTTAGTTTACATGGAAGTATATCTGATATACTTCTTCAGGCTAGCATTCGGGTCTTCAATGGCGCTGCAGATTTCCAAATCAAGTGAAGCATTTTTCTATCATTTGCTCCATTGTCACCTTGTTTCCAAATAACATTTTAAGCAAATTTAACTATATAAGTGTTTGACACATAATGAATCTAACTCTAGTGATCTTCAGTTTCCTCCTTCATATCAGAAATATTAATCACCTTCAGTAGCTCCCCAATCCTAGGTTTCTCCCTTTCAAAATGGTTTTCTCCTCCACTTTATGTTCCATATCCACTTTCCTTCTATCCATTCACCTAACTCACTAACCAAAGTCTGTTTGTCCGCACTCAAATTGAAAAGTTGCTTAAAAGAATCTTTCTAGGGTGTTTCACCCACCCAAAAATCATACCAAAACCTTTTTTCCCATTCCCTAATTTTTTAAACCCACCTGTCAAATGTCCTTGCCCAAAAGTTGGCTCAAACACTACCATCTTCAAATCTCTCTACCAAAGTGGCTAGTTAGACCATTCTAGACTTCTACCTACAAACTCGAAGTTACCTTGTCCCTCATATTACTTCTTCATTTATGCTTTCAAAATTCAATTATTTATTATTCATCATAATATTAGAATAATAAAGTGGTTCAATTAAATATTTTTCACTTTGAAAGCATAAAATTATTATGGTTCCTATAAGAGGAGCAATAACTCTTCTCTACACAAAATAACATATTATGAATATGGAAATAAATGATACATCAAGTTCACTTATCTCTATTATCTCAAGCGATGTGATAAAGAGAATAACCCTAAAAAGAATAAGGACAATAAAGGCAAAAGAGCCTGCATAGTATGAGTAATGGAATAGAAAATTTCTCAAGTCATCGAAAAGATGAAGAAAATGTAAAATTATGCCTCATCACTTAATGTAATGAAAAACAAAGTAATAATGAGGTTAGTGAAATGAGTTCAATAACTCCCCACTTACGATCAACTTTATGATGCATATGTTGATATTTATATGGTTTACAATCATATGGATTAATCACGATTATGTGATAGCTTAGAAACAAGATTGTTTTTTAGAATAAAAGTTTTCACATGAACGAGGCGAAGAAGCTAATCTAATTAAATTTTTGGAGCATTCTAAAAGTGAGGTATGCTACTTTTAATTCTTATATAGAATTTGTGTTAAACTCTTTGGATTGTATTAATTCTTTTTAACATCTCTTGAGACTTATGTGGACTGGAGAACCTCTTTTCTCTATTTCCTTCTCAATTACTTAATAAATTGCTACTTTATTTGCTGATTAAAAAATGATGCATATGTTGAATTGTATGAGGAAATTAAAAAGAATTGTAAAAATAAGTAATGCTAGAAAAATGTTAACTTTGTTATATGATAAAAAGATATTTGATCTTCATAATGAAGTGAATGGTCTTAGTCTTCAAAATGAAACCTTAGATCTCATTTATATAAATTCTAGTTGTGATCATGCATATAAGAAAGTTGTTATACCACTTCATCAAAAAAATACATGTATTTAAAAAAGAGAATAAAATATTTCCTCATATTAAGAGATAATTTATTTCCTCCAGACATTAAAAATATGACATGTGTACTATTTTATTTAGTTTTAGAGATATTTTTGTAGAAAATAATGAAATAGGACATATGTCATGATTTTAGTGGTTGGAGGAGATAATTTATCTCCTTATACTAGGAAATATTTTATTCTCAAGAATACCGATTTAAAAAAGCCACTTGCAAAATTCATAATGCATAATTACAATTTAAATGCATTGCTTGACAAAAATATGAATGTTCTTCATAAAAATGGTTTAGGATATTATAGCAGTATTCACAAAAAGACTTCATATAGAAAACTTCTAGTGTATTCTTATAAATCATTTCATTCATCTTCTTATTATTTCTATTGTTGTATTCATGGAAATACATCATATTCATATAATATTAGAAATGTGGTCTTCATAAAGTAGATAACATTTAGAATGTTAAGGGAAAAGATGCTAATGCTAAATACATAGGACCTAAGAGTATTCGGATACATAGATCTTAAAATTAAATGTTCTTTAAACGTGTGCCTTAAGACCCAAGGAACTTATTCATAGTGAGTGCTCAAGGAATATATTGAAGATAAGAGAAATTTTGTTGAGTTGTCTCCTAAAGAAAAGTACACATAACATATGGATATAACAACAAAGGTATAATGTTTTGGAGTTGAAAATTTACTAATGCTTCAAACATCTTTATTGAAAATGTCTTCTATACTGGAGGTTTTGAAATAATCTTTTGAACATTAGTCAACTTTATAATAAATTAAATAAAGTGATATTTTCCACTAATACATATGTGATCAAAAACAACATAAATATAATAGTTATATGATCAATGTGAATGGTATTATATTTAGAATCAAGAATTCAATTTGTCAATCAGAGAATGATGGTGATCAACATAGTTGATTTAACAATGAATGAAATTCTTAAAAATATCTCAGAAGATGTGTTTAAAATCAAAAAGGGAAAAGAATTATCCATTGTGCAAAGCTTATTTGGTCAATGGCTTTGCGGAAATCAAAATACACTTTATTGGTGCAAAAGAAAATTTCTCAATGCAAGTACAAAAAAAGCATATTGATTTGTCACTTTTTGAGACTATCACATTCTCTCTCTTTCAAGCTAAAGAGAAGGAAAGTCTCCATGGATATTAAATTCAAGAGGAAGCTTTGCATGACTTCAACGACTATATTAACAACGGTCACATATAGAAATAGCATCAACGTTAAAGAACAGAAATATTGATCATAACATATTATAATACACTTACAATGTGGAAAACATAGAAGCTTTCATTTACTACAAATATTTTGATGTGAACCTCTTGGATAAAAGGCTCTTGAACGATCTATCTTGGTTAGTGCTTGACCAAGCTCACGGTTGACTAGAGCTTTTAGAATAAAATAGGCAACGGAAATATGAAATTTGGATAAGAGAAGATGGATTAGATTTGAGGTGAAGGCGCCACAATACTTGAGGTGTTGATAAACCAAAGTGGTGTTCTCCACAAGAACTTGGTTCTTGATAAGAACTTCTAATCTTGGTTCATCCAAGAAGGTTTGGAGAATTCTCTCACAAGGATTCAATCCTTAATTCACAAAGAATTCAACTTAACTTGTTTTTTGCATTGAGTCCAATCTCAAGGCCAGTTAATATTGTCTTGGCTTCCCACCAGTCATCAACTCCTTTGATGATTCCAAGGTCCTGAAAAATTCTAGAAACATATCTTGGCAAAACAAAGTTAGTTGTGAAACAAAACAGAGGTGTGGCAGGTTGTTTTGTTAGGACAACCTTGTTGTCTTCCACTTTATCCATAAGATATAGTGGTTTCCTCTCCCTCTCTTTTTGTGTGTTCTTCTCACTTTCTTTTGTTTTTTTGTCATTCTTTTTTTTTAGTGCTATTCTTTTCAAGATCTTTTTGTCTTCAATGACTTGTTCGGGAGTCAATGGTGAAAGAATCACCCTCCTCTTGTTATGTACTAATGTGTACTTATTTGTACATCCATCATGTTTTTCACTCTTATCATATTTCCACTGACGGCCTAGTAATAAATGACTAGCCTCCATATCCACTACATCACGTAGGAACGAATCTTCATAGCTCATAATAGTAAAAGGGATTCAACTTGTTTATCAACAAGCATCTCTCCAACTTCACTCAACCATTACAATTGGTATGGAGTGGGATGTGCCTTAGTCTTAAGATTTAGTTTTGACACTAACATTGTACTAACAACATTTTTACAACTTCCACTATCAATGATCAAACAACAAACCTTACCACCAACTAGACATCGTGTATGGAAGATGTTTCCTCTTTGGTCTGCTTCTTGGTCTTTGATTCGACTTCCTAATAGCCTCCTCACCACAAGCAAGTCACCTTCAGGAACAATAGCATCATCCTCCTCATGACCATCTAGGGATGGCAAAAAAACCCGTACCCGCGGGTAAAATCCGCACAGGCACGGGTACGGGTCACAAACGGGTACGCGTGGATATTGTAAACGGGTTTTTAAAATACCCGTAGCCCAAATGGGCGGACACGGGTATTGTGATACCCGTACCCGCGGGTACCCGGTGTGTGTAATTATCATATTACCCTTAGTAAAATTCATACATTACTATACACATACACTTGAACTTCCCTAAAACCTCCTGAACTAAAATTCCTCTTTCCCCTAAAACTCAAATCCCTAACCCATTTACCCCCTTTCTTTGAATCTTTGTCATTCCCTTCTCTAAAACCTAATTTACTTTCTCATTCCCTTCTCTAAAGCCTTCAAGCATAGGTATATTCGTTTCTCTCTCTTCAACCATTGTTGTATTTTAAGTTCTCTCACTTACATTGTGTACATTGTTCATTCATTCCTTCAATTTATTTCCTTATACATAACATATATATGTTTCAGTTTATTTCCTTTAATGATAGATCTATATCATAAACATTTTGTTTCTATTAGTGTATGTTTGTTTTTATCTGAGGTTGTGTATGTTTGTGTATGTTTGTTTTTATCTGAGTTTATCTGAGGTTGTGTATGTTTGTTTTTATCTGAGTTTCTCAACGATTTGTGGTTTAGTTTCATTTATATCAGAGGTTGTGTATGTTTGTGTATATTTATTTTTATCTGAGTTTCTCAACATTCTGTAAAAAGAAGGCACATTTTAGAATAAAAATAACAGACATGTAATAGAATTTGAGTTAGGAAGTTGGCCTTTTTTTCATCTTCTCTTTGATCAGTTCTTACATGATGTTCAGGGTGTGCATATTTATGAGCAGTTACATATTAAATTGTATAGTACTATCACACAATGATGAATGATTGTTTCTCTATAATATCTTATAAATTGTGAGGCATGAAAATTGTCATATACTATTGATAGTAAGTACCATATTAATTTGTATTTTGTACTTAAATTGCTCAAATGCAAACTTTGTTCATCTCACTAAGTATGAAAAAAGATAGAAGCTCTTACAGATCCAATTTATACTGATAAACCAGCCAACCTAATTTGTTTAACTCTCTTGGACAATCTAAGTTGTTGATTTGAAGAGATTCTCATCATTGAGTTTGATGAAATTTGTAATAAATTGGTCTAAGACATGTTAAAATTGTTGCATACATTGTGTAGGGTTGCTTGAAATTAAAGGCTGCTTGAAATTAAAGGCAAAGAAAATAATGTAATGCTGATTTTAGAAAAAATTAAAGGCTAGAAGTGTATGTTCTCCTGCTACTGAGATGATATTGTGGGGTTATATGGTATGCTAGAAATTTTATACTGACTCAAATAATACGCACGGTACATGATCTGCATATTTAGTGTACCACAATGAGAGCCTCTGTTTAATAATTGGATAGGTAGTTAGAACTAAGTTTTTTATCTATATAATTGGTATTTAGTTAGAACAAAGTTTTTTATCTATATGATTTTGATTTCCATGTTGTATCTATCTTTGCAGTATGTCTACCGAGCAAGCCTCTGTTGGGCAAGATCAA
>NC_032019.1:14723290-14864767 GCF_001865875.1 Lupinus angustifolius | reverse complement strand
CTCTGATTGTTGATAATTGCACTACAAATGATAGAATGATTGAGTGCATGTTGTGTAAGATTTCACCTAGATCGTTTATTTTGGGTGGGCAGTTATTTCACATGCGTTGTTCTGCTCATATACTAAATTTGATTGTGAAGGATGGGTTGTCCGTTATCTCTAGTGCAATAGAGAGGGTTAGAGATAGTGTTAGCTTTTGGACGGCAACTCCAAAAAGAGAGGAAAAATTTGAGGAGACGTGTGAACATTTAAGCATTCGATATGATAAAAAGTTAGAACTTGATTGCAAGACTAGATGGAATTCTACATTCTTGATGCTTCATGTGGCACTAATATATAGAGATGTCTTCCAAAGATTATCACTAAGAGAAAATCAATATAAAGCATTGTCGAGTGAAGATGAATGGGAGATGACCAATGAAATTTGTCAAAGGTTGAAGTTATTTTATAATGTGACATTAGTGTTTTCTGGTACTTTGTATCCAACTGCAAATGTCCTTTTTCCAAAACTTTGTGAAATTAAATTGGCATTACTTGACTGGCTTCAATCTACTAACCTTGTTATTCAACAAATGGTTGAAGCAATGTATGTCAAATTTGATAAGTATTGGGTGATATAGGTGCTTTGATGGCTGTTGGTGCTATGTTAGATCCTAGATACAAACTATGTTTTTTAGATTTTTTTTATCCCATAATTTATGGAGAACAACATGTTTCTGAAATGAACAAGATGAAAGGTATTTGTGAAGAGTTGGTAAAAGAGTATGAGATTAAAATGAAGGATAAAGAGAGTATTTTTTCAAGTCAAACTCTAAATTTAATAGTTGTGGGGGCAGATGGAGTGAATATTGATTGGAGGGCAAAGTATCAATGTTTTGTTTCTGAGCAAAATATTGCTACAGCACACAGTAAGTCAGAACTAGACATATATTTAGAGGATGGAGTATTACCCGATCAAGGTGGAGAGTTTGACATCTTAACTTGGTGGAAAGTAAATGGGATAAAATATCCAACCTTGCAAAGAATTGCAAGAGATTTACTTGCAATTCCTATCTCCACTGTTGCTTCAGAATCTTCATTTAGTACTGGAGGACGGATTCTTACTCCCCATCATAGTAGATTGCGTCCAGATACCATAGAGACATTGATGTGTCTCCAGGATTGGCAAAGGTGTGACATGAAAGGTAATATTATCTATTACTTTTAATTACATATTTTGTAGATTATTATATAAATCTTGAATGAAGTTATTATGTTTTTGCAGGCTCTTCAAATTCAAAACTGGACATCATTGAGTGTGGTACAGTATTGGAAGATTTTGATGTTAGTAACATTGTTAAGTTGTGATTGATTTGAGACCACTTAAAAAGAATTATGTTTCTTGCTTTGATTTTAAATTTTGATTTTTTTATAGGACTCAACTAGCCGAGGTAGTGTGCTATTGGAGGGAATGACGTTAACCGTTGAAGAAGATTCGAAAACTGCAGCAATGAATATATTTTTCATTTCATTTTGTTGAAGACTTAATATTTTGAAAGTAGTTTAAATTTTAAAATTTGTATGAACAATTGAATTTTTATGATTACTCTTCAATATTATGAAAGAATTGTTGAATTTATGGTTGAGTAGGAATTATAAATTTGTTGATAATACAAAACCCCATGAGTATCCAGAAATACCCACGGGTACCCAGAAATACCCGCGGGTACCCAGAATACCCGCAAAATACCCGCACGCGGGTACCCGTACGGGTACGGGTGGGTATGGGTAGTGACCCAAAATTTCAAAACGGGCAGCGGGTAACTATTACCCGTGTCCGCTCGTGCCCGTTGCCATCCCTATGACCATCCTCTTCATCACTTGAGGCTTCGGATTGAGATTATATCTCCCCATTAGTCATGATCATTGTCTTCCTTGTAGGACATTGAGAGGCAATGTGTCCAAGGCCTAAGCACTTGAAATAGTTGACATCTCTACTCCTTTGACTTACCACCATAGGTTGTTTACCTTAGCTAGTAGTCACGGATCCTTTGGTGCTAGGTGTAGCTTCCTTTGTTGGGCCCTCCTTCTTGATTTTGTCCACCCATCTTGATGATTGATATTTGGAACTAGACCTCGAAGTGAATTTAGACTTCTTCCTCCTCAATTGCTCCTCTACCTTCACAGCTTGTTGAACTAGATCATCCAACTCAACATAGTGTTATAATTCAACAATGTCTTGGATGTCTTGATTCAACCCATGCAAGAACCTTGCCATAATGGCTTCTCGGTCTTCATGAAAATTAGACCTCAACAAGGAAAATTCCATCTCCTTGAAATACTCATCAACACTTTACCCTTGTGTTAGCCTTTGTAGTTTGTTGTGAATATCCATTTGATAGGAGTTAGGAATAAATCGTCTCCTCGTGATCAGCTTCATCTCTTCCCATGTATCAATAGGTTCAGCACCAATTCTTCTCCTTTCCTTTTGAAGTTGATCCCACCAAATCATGGCATACTCCTTGAACTCCAAGGTTGCCACCTTCACTTATTTTTTCCTCATTATAAGAATTGCAATCAAACACTTGTTCAATTTTCAATTCTCACTCAAGGTAAGCCTCCAGATCATTTTTGCCAATAAAGGTTGGTACCTTTATCTTGATCCCTTCTAGTTTGGCATCCTCCATTCTTCTTCCCCTTCTTGCTTCCCTCATTTGCCTACCCATGCCTCCTTCATCATCCGAGTAACTTGAATACCTATAGGCACGGTTATCAAGCCTCCTATCATACTCCAGTTTCATTTGCTCCATTTATCTTTGGAGTGTTTGAAATTGTGTAGTTATCATGGCATGTAGGGTTATTGTCCTTGGGGACAATGGAGAACTATCACTTTCATGATTAGACATTTCACTCAAACTCACGTGTATCACTCACTTTTTGTTTGTGGAAAATGTAGGGAATGGTGTATCACTCAACACCCTATCCTCCATGGCCTTCTTAAGTAAACCAAGTTTGAACCAAGAATTTTGTGAAAGAAAATTACTCCAACTTCTCAAAATTGGAACATTGTGACTTGAGTTATACCTCAAAGAAAGAACTTAACACTTGACACTTTTTTTTTACTCTTTTAGATTCTATTGAACTTCTGTAGAATCACTTTGACACTTTATGATTTTTGGACTTTGACACTTTTTTTGTTTTTGGACTTTTTTGACACTTTTTATTTTTGGACTTTTTGACACTTTTGAAAGATAAAGACAAAGATAAATATACTCATGGCCAAGAAAGAATAGTGAACACCAAGCAAGAGACTAGCTCTGATGTCACTTGATGTGAACCTATTGGATAAAAGGCTCTTGAACGATCTATCTTGGTTGGTGCTTGACCAAGCTCATGGTTGAATAGAGCTTTTAGAATAAAATAGGCAGAAGAAATATGAAATTTGGATAAAAGAAGATGGATTAGATTTGAGGTGAAGGCGCCACAACACTTGAGGTGTTGATAAGCCAAAGTGATGCTCGCCACAAGAACTTGGTTCTTGATAAGAACTTCTAATATTCGTTCAGCCAAGAAGGTTTGGAGAATACTCTCACAATGATTCAATCCTTAATTCACAAATAATTCAAGTTAACTTAACTTGTTTATTCCATTTCAAAAGTCTTACAGTTATAGGCAAGCCATTAGGCTCCCACGGTTGGCTAACATTGAGATGGTAAGGCTAATGCATGGTAATCTAACATAGGATACCATGAGCCAAATGAATCTATTCCTAAACTAGACTACATTCGATTGGTAAAGAATTTAGCACATGTGTTTCTGGTGCTTTATTACAATTGAAAGACTAACATAATGACTTATGTCTAGGATGCCTTGGATGCCACGGTTGTAATATGAAGAGCATAGGATTCCATTTCCTCTTAAGTGCACGGCCCACAATTAAGTCTCATGGTGAATGAGACTTGATGACTCCTTAATGCTTACAGCTAGGCTTGATGAGCTTCATAGGATTCTTGTTTGACCTCCAAGTCGACACATGTTGAATTGTTAAAGTTATGGCCTTCTTAATGGTCCTCGGGTGCACTTATGCTTGGCATTGGATTCCCTTTTTCAAGGAAGGAATTTCCCTCGGCTGAATGATGAGTGGTCATGCACTAAATAGCTTAGAATGTCGTTGGTGCAAGTTATCACGCTGCCAACTGCTAGAACATGTCCATAATGCACCATTAATGCACAATTCAGGTCTCCAACGGGCACATGTTAATTCCACAAGAGAATTTTTGCTCCAACGGCTCTGAAAGTGACTTAGGATTCCCCTGGATGAAATGTGCCCAGGTGAATTAAGCTCCAACGGTCCAGACAAGGTGTTTAAGCACCATAAATGCTCCATTAAGCCCCTTCACGATCATATTTTGATTCCCATCGAGCAATCATCCTCCAACAACTACAATAGTCTTTATTTACCTTCCAAATAATAATAGACTCAGTTAGAATGGCTTTGGTTCATGAAAAATAAAAGTTGGTCCAAACATTAAAGTGTCGGTTACACTTTTAGGCTTGGTTTGGTCTTCCACAAGCCATTTTTCAAACTGGACATTATTTATGGGCAGATTTATGATCAAAACACTTAAAATAAATTAACTAAGTGTTGGACAAAAATTAGCCCACACATTTATTGTTAAAATTAACAATGCTCAATGCTAACTAAATTGGCTAGGCCTAACTCGGTCAGGCTACGCCTAGTGCCTGATGCGGCACGCTAGGCGCATGCGCCTCGGTCAGATTTCCTGGCCAGGCCAGATTAGCCCAGTGTTTGGCTCAGCACTTGGTGCGCCAGGGACCTCAGCTCGGTCAGAGTTGTGTTGGTCAGGTTCCATGGGCCTGGCTCCGTGCCAGTGTCAAATTTGGCGTCTGTGCCAGACCCGTGATTTGTCTCATGCGTGTGGCTTGTTCCGTCTTTGACTTAGTCAGAACCATGGACCAAGATGCTACTACGCATCTTTAAACCCCCTTGGGCTATTTCTGGCTCACCATCATGGATCAACCCTATGAGTTGTCCAAGGGCATTTTCAGTCATTTTTGCCCTAGCCCTAGTCATAGGACCACTTATGCCTTCAAGGCCATCATAATCAAGGTTAGGCTCTTTGGGGTTCACATCACATTTTAATCATCTTGTATTTAATAGTATTGAGATTAACTGGATATTTAATCATTTGTTATTAAATTCACATTCTTTTTCTTTCATATTTATTACATTTATTTAATGTGATTGAGAGGCTTGCAAAATTATATAACGCTTTCTAACATAAACAACTATTGTTTAGTGTTGAGCTTGTAAATGTTAGATGTCTAAACAATACTCAAGTTGTTTACCCTAAAAAGACTAGTTGTGCAGACAATAATTCTTCATATAATCAGTATTGGATGATAATGGAATCTTGGTGTTGTCAAGGAACTAGATATAACTTACGATTTTTGGCAAATAAATACTTTTTTGAATCTTCTATCCCTTAACTCTTTTATTAAGCTTATATAATTTCTTTCTAATCTCAGAAGTTTTGGTCTTTTGTTACCACAACAACTTTTCTCTCAAACATGTTTTAAATCAATTTCTACAGGACGATGTAATTGTTTGAAAATTAATTTACAAAATAGACTAGTCAATTGTTTAATTTTTTTAATCATGGTTAAGATTGTTTTTCTATGCCAAAAGGATTTTATTGTACTTTTAACCATTGGTAAACACAATCCAATCCATTTTTATGTTACTTTTAATTATTTCACCTACAACGAAACTTTTTATTTGTTTTGTATATAGATTGGTGGATGATGTACAATACAATTAAAATAATATGAAATATATAAAAATAGTGTTAAAAAAATGACAATGGTAGCCACAATAATAATGGGTTTGACAATAACTATAGTAATGACTTTTGGTGGTAATAGTGATAATGATAACAATAATCTAGAGATGCCAAAGATGATGATGGTATTGGTATGGTGATAGTGATGATGAGAGTTGTAATATTAATAATAACAACACCGACAAACAATAGTGACATAAAACAATTAATTATAATAATATTTTATTATTAAACTTATTGATGATAATTTATAAAATAATAATATTTCAAAATAAATAATAAATTTACACATATTAATTAAATTAATATTCTGAGATTGGTGATTTTTAAATAATAATCAAATGAAAAGTAATATTTATAAATAAATAATCTAATTTGTATTTATTAATTGAATTCAAAAATTCAGAATAATTAAAATAGATTAAATAAGTTGGACTCACTCTTACCCAGATATTATAAAATATTAAGAGTGTTTAATTTAAATCTTAATGAATAAAAAGTTGATATAATGGATTCTTAAGATGCATTCACCTTCTGTGAATCTGGATTAGTTAGCAAACTTGTGGTGTATAAATACAAAATAGTTTATACCAAAAATAAAGATCTAATCTTAAAATTCATGTGTCCACTTCTTTCGAAAACCACAAGTATGGGGAAATTGGCAGCAATTTTTAAAATTTAAAAATAATAGATATGACACATTATATCCAACTTTTTACAATTATCAATCTACTTTTAACGAAAGATAAACTTTTTATGTTTCTTGAATCATGAAAGGACCATGTTGTGATTTAGCCGAGAATGATTATTACTCTATTGTCACAGTTGAGAAAATCTTTCATGACAAGAAAATTAAGTACAAGCAAAACTAGACTTCACGAAGAGATGTATATTTGAAGAAAAATATACTGAGAACGAATTTAGGAAATTTTCTCATATTTAGTTCTTGCACCAAAGAGTAAAGTGGGTACTCCAATGCATCTCATAAAAGCAAAAAAAAAAAACTACTTTTAAGGTACTACATAATCAAGCTGGAACATATAATGTAAATGGAGAAAATGTTTCATTGACACAAAAACTTGGCCATAAATGGTGTCCACAGTTTTTTTTATATTTTAAAGAGAAGTGTATACAAAGAAAATAGAAATAGGTAAGAGACAAAACTAAGTTTAATATCTATGTGATATCACTATAAAAATTTATACACAATCAGTACATTATACATTATTCATTTGAGTTACTTTTTTTAAGAAACAAGGAGGATTATATATGAATGGACATCCAAAATGCCTATACAAACTAAATTCATAGTTTGAGGTAAAAATAAAAACAAAGGAATTGTATAAAACTCATACAATGTGTACATTTTCTATCTTCAAAAATAAATGGGCATAATGTCAAAAGTTTGGTAAACAAACAACAGAGTTGGTGCCAATGTTTAGTGCAGCTATCAGCTAAAATTAGCTAGCATTGTTTTGCAAGTTTGGTACATTCCCTTGACTTAGGATTTTGAGAAGGGGACCAAAAATAACCCAGCAAAATTTCATTCCTAGCTTCATAACTCACAACAAAAAGTATTGTGCTTCATTATTACCATGTCATAAAAATAAGATCCAAATAAGGAGTAAAAATACAGGTTTGTATAAGAAAAGAATAACAGAATTGTGAAGTCATTGGATTGTTTAGCTCCATCTTCTCCTGTCCTCTTCCTCATCCACTGGAGCATACCATTGTGGTCTCTTCTTAGTGTTGCTCAGCCTGTAGTTGAGGAGGAGTTCCTCATCTTGAAGAGCCCTAGTAGCTACCAAAACAAGACTTTTCAAAATCGGAATGTTTGACCCGCTATTCTTCAATGCTCCAGATTTGAACCAAAAGCTGCCAAATCTCCTCATCTTTACTTCTGCCTTTCCAAACAATATGTTCGGAATGTAGATTCTCATGTTGTTCTCAGTCAATGGGAAATCATATGGGCAAATCATGACATTTGGTAGCACCCCTTTCGGAGGATGATTGGAGAAATGAGCTAAAGCTAACGGATTTCTAAGTTCAAGTACTTCACTGTTATCTCCTTGGTTGCCTTCCAAAGGCTTACTTAGAAGTTTCCACAACTTCTCTGAACCTTTCTCGCCTCCTTTTACATCAGCCTTGATTTCTCTCATCTTTCTTCCATGCCACAGTTGTCGCTCATCACCTCCAGATCCCCACGGTTGAGCATTTATGACACTCCCGTCGTATCTTGTGATCAAATACGGGTTCTGTGCATCAACTTTTGGGTATCCTGGAATATAACGATAATAAGCCGGAGAGTAGACTACTCCAGGGTAAAAGGCCACCACAGCACCAACATCTACTGCACCATCGACAAATAGACCCTGGCCAGCATCCTTGTGAGGTATTTGAGAAGGCTTAACACTAAGCGTGTAGCCAAGTTGATCTTTCAATTTCTGAGAAACTTCAGCTTGGCTTAATGGTTTTGTCTGAGGGACAGCTGCTCCAAAAGCACATCAATGACAAGTGGCTACAGTGAACATCAAAAGGGAGAAAAATCCTAATAATGTGAAATTATAAATAAAAGTTATTACTATACTAGGGCACTTTTCTATACTGCTTCGGATCTTAACGAAGAGAAATAGTACAATTAGCGGTAAGTAAATAATGTAGTGTTGAAACAAACTGGCAGATCAACTTCATGAAATTTTATAAAAATGGGGAATTTTTCAACTGGAAAGCACACAACCATAATAATCACATCCACTCTTTTCAATAATATGTCATGGCTATTAAAACACAAATCACATCAAATATGAGAATGTGCTGATTAGGAAAAGACGTTGAATTTTGAGGACATGTTGTACTTAAAATGTCAAATATGTCAAATGACTGTAACTGGGTTACTGGCTGCTACCTAAATTTCTGAATACGATAGAAACCTTTAAATGGCGAAATTTATTGATGACAAGAAAATAAGTAAAAACATGAAAATATTGCAAAATCCAACCAAAATAAAAGTGGAAAAACTCACCAGAATCATTAGTAGGTGAAACACTCCTACCCACAGCAAAACTAAGCCCACTTCGGCGCGGCAAAGTGTTTGCTTGTTGAGATGATTCAAATGGGTCAGTCACTGTCTTTTCACTTGGAAGAAGAATTTCATCCATGAAGGTGCAAAATGTTTTAATTTGTGAATGCACATTTTCTTGCACTTGAATCTGTTGATCAGTGGCAGAGGTTTTACTAGACCCCTCAATAATCTCTTCTACATCTGCCTCATCAGCACTCTTCCCCAACCGATTGTAACTGGATATTAAAATCTTTACATAAGCAAAATATATTTACATGTTAAAAAGGAAAAGCATCACATACACAAACTAATGAAATCTAGTCATTAAAAGAATATGAACTCACAAAAACATCAAATAGATAACAATTTATCTATGTAAAACTAGCATTGCATCGAAGACCTAACATCTCAAAGTTCAAATTAACTTAATCTTTGGACATTTTTTTAATTGTTCCTTTGTGATTTTTGTCCTTTGGCTATGTTTGAATATTTAATGATGAGTGGAGTGCAACGAAGTGGAACAATAAGTTGGTTCCATATCATGCTCCCAAGTTGGGAGGGAAGAAAAATAGATATATTGGATAGAATGGAATGGAAAACATTCCATTAAAATTCCATTCCACTCCATCCTATTTTAGACAGCCCAAACAATGGAACCCAATATCATTCCAAAATCGAACAAACTATGCAGCAAATATGCTGCTGGGAGAAATATGATTTATATTGTAATCGACGCAGGGACAAATAAGCAAAACAGTACAACAAAGTAGTTTACTCTTCACTGTTCTCTCCCACTTCCCTGCCTGTGATGGCCACCTCTCTACCAACCCCAATGCCTACATCCACGTCCTCTATGTCACCGGGATATTTTTTATCATTTCTTTTATGCATTTTCTGTAATTTGGATTGCAGCCATGTTACAGCACTGCATCCACACTTTTCCTTTATTTTTCTAAAATTCTGTAAATTCTGTTGGCTGAACTCATAAGGAAGCACACTAGAGACCTCTTATTCTAACTAAACTACTCCCTGGTTAAGAGTATCGAACTTCTCGAGCTTCTGCAACTGAATTTCTACTGTGCAGGTAAATCCCTGTCACATTCACCATTATTAACTTTGATGCTGATACTGTCTTCATCCATGCCAAGTCCAGGGAGCTTGCCAGTCAGGTAGTCACAACCATGCTCAACCCAACACCTTCCAGAAAGATCAGTGGGAAAAAAAAGCTGGTAGTGAATCAGCCCACAAACCTGCGGCTCCATGCAGTGTGGACTCAGACCATCTTTTAGCTGGTCCATTTAAATGCACACCAAACTGATCCAACGTGGTTAAGGTATGTCCATCGCAGGCTAGGCCAGTGGGAACCAGGTGGTTTACATACCCAGCTTGAATGACCACGAGACCCTCTAAACAGTTGTTAATTATGGCTTTGATACCATTCCAAGAAACAAGAACCAAATATGTCAAATGCTTGACATGTGGTAAGGCTCACAAATGGTTTTATATCTCAAACAGTAGCAATATGCAAATAAAAGCAAATTTAATGTATTCTACAAACCAATACAATCACCAAATTAAAAGAATTAGGTGTGTCTTATGACCATTTGAGCATGGCTCAGGGTTTCCCTTATAATTTTCAAACAAAGTCCAGAAACAAAGGAAAAAAGGACATGTTGGACATACAGCTCACAGTGTGAAGCACAGAAATATATCTAAACTACATTTGAGACAGTTACAGCATCAAATACAAGTATTCAAAGATAATGGTGGAGAGAAACTGCAGATAGCAAAGTATTTCTCCAATATGATAAAGGAGGAGAGTATGAGAGAGAAAAAAGGGGTAAGAAAGAAAACTACTCTGGATCAGACAACAAATTGAGCAGATGAGAATATAGTGAAGAATAAGATTTTACAATTCACAAGAGAGAGAGAACATTTACAAAATTATACCACTGCATAACTGTGCTTTAGTATTCATCATTAATAATGAAGTTGAAGACAACGAAACTGACCTTAAATAAAGGAACAAGCGATTAATGTCAGCTTCAAATTGTAGTTGTCTTGGATCCTTAGAGAACACAGGGCGTTTTGCAAGGGTTTTCACAGCCTGAAAACAAATCCAAACTAGGACTCATTGTTGTGATTAGTTTAAATGGATTCACAACGGGTAATTATAGCTTATCATAGCTTAAGTACAGAATTATGTTCCTGCAAAAATTACTATATTACACTTCCATCAAATAAATATAGAGTTCTTCCTTTCAGAAATATTGATGTTCTCAAAATTCATATGGAACAAAAGAAACTTATGCTAGCATATCACATAGTTATACAAGAAAATAACAACAACAACAACAAATGTTGTATAGTTATACAACCTTGAGATAAAAGTTCTAGTAACCTGCTGAATGATCACAAAACAATACAAAAAATGGAGCTTAAGTCTATCAGAGGATAAAGAATAAAAGGAATTAAGATTTCTTTATCTTAATGGCTTCATGTAGGGATATGGAAAATTTCAGCAAATGACATAAGCACCTACAGTCTTTCAGTGAAATGGATCATGCTCTACTGGACAAAAAAAATATACTACGCCCTGAATGAGTTTTGGTTGCTAATTTTAGACAGAATGGTCCTTCATTGGAACATTGAAAGAAAGCCATCTTTATTTATTTTTTGTCTGTTCACAATCTCTTGTTTTATCCCAAAAACAAATAATAGTTGATATATATTTTGGCTAATCTGAGCCAAAGGTAAGAATGTCTTCAGCCAGAAAACAATGCAATGACATATGGTCAAAATGATTATATCGTAAGAGAAGGATATACCTTCTGAAATTTCTGGAACAAAGAAGCCATGGGTAACTGGATGAAAGAGAAAGTCCTATGCACAACCGAATGTGCCTTTGATGCAATCAAATTTCTTATGATGGAAATGAACTGCCAAAGAAAAGAAAGGCTTAGCATGTTATAAAGTGGCCCCTTGTGTTTTAAACATGTCAGTATGTGACATCACAAGAAAATTCAATTAGGCTGTGTAAAACACAAAGTTATTAAAAAATAATAATAAAAAGGACGACCCAGTGTACGAGGCTCACACCTAGTGGGGTCTGAGAAGGGTAGATATACAAGCCTTACTCTCACAAGTGAATATGATCTTTCTAGGATTTTGAACTCATGACCTCCAGGTCAAGACAAACAACCTTATCGTTGCATCGAGGCCCATCCTCAAGTTTGAAGAGGAAAGAAATGAAAAAATTAAAACGTGAATATAATCAGGCTGCTAGATGAATCACGCTACAATAGCGTGAACACTAGAGAGAAACCTTTTCTCACCCATTTATCCTGCACCAAATTACCATGGATCTTAGAAAGATACAAAAGGGGAAGGAAAGTGCTGCTGCTTAGCACACTACTCCTTTTGGATCAAGGAGAGAAGAAAAAGGCAAATGACAACAGAATGTCAATTATACTTATTTGAGAGATACATGAAGCACCAACACATATTAACATGTAGAATGTAAGTCAGGATACATATACTAGGAGAAATCATGATACTTCTATTTTGCAATTTTGAGATTTTCTAAATCTGGGTACAGCTTGAATAGGTTAGATAGGGCAAGGAACTAAGTCTCCATCCACAGTTACATAATCCTGCATACGAATTCACCGTACCGTGTACCATATATCAGGTCCGTCATATAGAATGTCTCATAAAATTAATACAGCATACCCAAGTGAAGCATGTACTCGTACCCGTACTGTGTAACTATGACTCGAGCTAACACTCTTCCTTGTCCTTACTGATTGAATTAGGCTACTCTCTCTGCCATTCTTGTTTCAACCCCCTTATGCACTCCACCTAGGAAGCACAGATATGACCAGGCACTTCAAATACAACACACAGGGTCACAAGGGTACCGCAATCTTACACATTATATAGACCAAAATGACTATGATACAAGATATAAAATTATACAAGATTAACATAGAAAAACAAAGCTTACAAATTAAAAGAGACAGATATTATTCTAAAATTTAGTTTTTAGTTGTTATTAGCATAATAACAAAAACATAATATTTATCTGATTATAGTGACATTCCTATCTTTAATAAAGCATAAAGCATTGTTCATATCGATCAACATTCAATAACAATCAAACTTGTGATCAAAACCCTTAAAACCTAAAAGTATGGATTTGAGAGTATGTAATGTAACTAAATAATATGATGGTGATAGAAAAGAATGAAAAAGTTTGTTGATTAGGAAGAAAGGGAAAGAGAAACAGAGAAGCGAACCTTGGAATAGTAGAGGTCACTGGATATGAAGGAAGGGAATTGAGAGAAACAATACAAGGAGGACGTTAACACAGTGACACTATAGCTTTTGGGCTTCGACCCATTTATCAAAATTAATTAATTAAATAAAACGAATATATTCGACTATATCACATGGTTCAAAATATACCAACTCATCTAGTTGGTAAGCAAATTAATTCTAGTCTCACTTTTTATATACCAACTATCTAGTTGAAAAAATTATTTTAAGTTAAAATTATAATTATTAAATATATTTTTGGTCAATCGTATCTACTGACATATGAAGTGACACAAGAAATATGACACCAGATGTGAATACATCTAGTTATGTCCCATTAGATACTCGACCAAAAAATCAATCATTCGATTATTAGGAGCGACATTTATTGGGAAGGACAATCACATATCTCGAAAGAGATTAGTTTCTTACTAATAAGGTGGGAAAATATTTTTGGTAGTACAAAAAAAACATTGTTCAAAATATATATGGAAATATAATTTAGTCTTCAAACAATTTAATTGTAACTTATTGTTCTACATTGCAAGAAGAGTTTAATATATATTTACTATCATTATAAAAATCTATACATAGTATATCATCCATCATTTATTTGTATTACTTTTATTTAAGAGTTAATGATGATTAAATATAAATGGTGGATGTTGCAATCATAATATAAAATTTTTTTCTCTCATATATCTAATATCTTAAGGTTTTGAGTCAAGATACGGTTTCAGACTCAGTTACATGTGTCTTTCACCTAGTTCATGAAAGAATAATTTAGTTCAAGAATGAAAATCTCTATACACTTAGGGGTTTTTTCATGATCTTACTTGGTCAATTTTTTGTGAAGCATGTTTGACAACTTATTGTTCCACTATATGAAAAAGAATAAAGAATGTCATATTGGTTAAAGTATATTTTAAATTTGAGTCTACTCATTAAAATTTTATTGCTCTTATTATCAATACACTATATAAAAGTTTTTTCATGATCTTACTTGGTCAATTTTTTGTGAAGCATGTTTGACAACTTATTGTTCCACTATATGAAAAAGAATAAAGAATGTCATATTGGTTAAAGTATATTTTAAATTTGAGTCTACTCATTAAAATTTTATTGCTCTTATTATCAATACACTATATAAAAGTTTTATTTATTTCTAGTTAATTTTTTTGTTGTCTTGTAGTTATAAAAACTTAATTTGTTTTCAAAATTATAATTACATTTAACTCATTGGTTATGTGATTTTATTCTAGTGGAAAGTTAATAATTTTTATCTTTTTGTAATAAACATTTCAAGAGTATTCTTACATCCTAAAGAAGTAGGACATAATTGATTGATATGTTACATAAAATTTCCCAATAACACAAGAAATGTTAATTTTTTTTACTCTTCACGGATAATCACTTATTTGATTTGAAATTCTAACATTGAAAAACTTGAAGAAAAACATTTAGCATGCTTAGAATTGATATACACTCATATTATGAAGCACATTAGCATAATATATTAATAATTAGTGTACCTTACAACCTATAATATACCAAATATATTAATAATTAGAGGTCCCCTTTTATTACCATGAAATCTTGATCTTTTTGCTCAAAAGGGTTTCAACTACGGATATGTGTTGGTATTTTAATATTATTTATCATTTTCATTGTACTAGTTTTTTTATCAAGTTTGTGAACATGATTTGTTTTGATCAGATTTATACAATTATGCATATGAATTATGTTTAAAACTTTGTAGTATGCATGTTAGTTTGTTAGCTAAAATGATAGTTGAACTGAAGAAACAATTGTTGGAGAAATGCCTTCTCCATCCGAAATCCATAGAGTGAATGCGGAAGTCCTTATGACCATGGCTTTGTTCCCACAACCTAATGTGTATGCCCATACATACACCCGAATGGAACATCCATGGTCCAGACCGAAGAAACCCCAAATGAGTTCATGGTGAAGATGAAGAACATACCTTGTTGAGCCATTTCCGGGATCTCGAAGGTATGAGGGTGCGATGATCTTCCAGATGATAGAGCGCCGAATGGTTTTCCTTTAGTTCTCTCTAGAGGGGAATGAGAGAATACCTTAGTTTCTGAAAAAGGTTCCTTAGGGAGAGAATGCCTTAGCTATTTGGTTATGAGGAGAAACCTCATCCTTATACCTAATGAGCCTTATGGATGGGTGGATAGTGTCATCCTATCCTGGATAACACTATTCTCATCCTACCTTATTCTCCTTAACCTTAACACCTGAAAACCTGTTGCTCTACAAATGGGGACCATAACCCATAAAAGTAACCCCGTAGTGGTTACTACTTTAGTTGCAATAATTCTGATTCAGTCCCTTAATCAAATCAGAAATTGCCTGAAGGTATCTACACTTATTATTATTTCATGACACATATGCCCTTAGCCACCAAATTAATCACTGAAGATCATTTTATATTTTGGCTAATTAAATAATGGTCATAACACAATTATATAATTATATTTGTGACCCATAAATTGTCAGAAATTCCAACAATCTCCCACTGGTCACACATATGATTCTCCGTACGTGTTATCCTTATTGCGCGCTTAATTGCCATTATGACTTAGGCATATCCAAATTATCCCGTCCATTAGTCCTGTCTCCATATCGAACCACAGTGAACTTCGCCATATCAATCATGGCTAATTCAACAATGATCACCAACATTGACACAACCAAATGACACAGATACATCATGAAATGTGTAGCATGAAAATTACATGAATATGATCTGTACATGTCAATTTTCAACTGGTCCTACTTAACTTTAGTGAGATCCTTAATAATAACATAAAACCTTATTGTACAAAGTATAATGACAGAATACCAAACTGAATGATTAATCAACTGAAGTTTGAATACAAAGTATTCATACAAAATACTGAAATTACATAGAACATAACAAAATGTGTGCACTTTCTAACTCCCACTAAACCAAAATATCCTCACACTGTAGAACACCCATGTGAGCAGCATGCTCATGAAAGACCTTGGGTGTGATAGCTTTTGTGAGAGGATCCGCAATCATGGAGTTAGTGCCTAAGTGTTCTATGGAAAGCTGTCCACTTTGTACCTTCTCCTTAACAACTAGGAACTTAATGTCGATGTGTTTCGACTTTGCCGAACTCCTATTGTTGTTGGAGAACAACACGGCTGATTTATTGTCACAGTATAACTTTAGTGGTCTTTCAATCCTTTCCACAATCCGCAGCCCAGTGACAAAATTTCTCAACCATGATGACTGAAGTGATGCCTCATAACATGCTATATACTCTGCTGCCATGGTGGATGAAGCTACAAGGTTTTGCTTGGCAGAACGCCAAGAAACCGCACCACCAGCTAACAGAAAAACATAGCCTGAAGTAGATCGTCTACTATCTTGGCATCCCGCAAAATCGGAGTCAGAATACCCAATGATCTCTAATTGGTCTGATCTCCTATATGTGAGCATATAGTCTTTTGTTCTCTTTAAGTACCTCATGACCCTTTTGGCTGCTTTCCAATGGTCCATTCCTGGATTACTCATATATCTGCCTAAAACCCCAACTATGAACGCTATATCCGGACGCGTACATACTTGAGCATACATAAGACTCCCTACAGCTGATGCATAAGGGATCTTTTGCATTTCCTGAATTTCCAGATTTCCTTTAGGGCACTGATTGAGACTAAATTTGTCTCCCTTAGCAACTGGAGTATCCATTACTTTACAGTCCTGCATGCCATACCTTTTGAGCACCTTTTCTATATAGCTCTTTTGTGATAATCCAAGAATACCCCGAGATCTGTCTCGGTGTATCTGGATTCCTAATACAAATGAAGCTTCACCAAGATCCTTCATTTCAAAATTACTGGATAGAAATGTCTTGGTTTCTAACAAGGTACCCACATCATTAGTGGCAAGCAGTATGTCATCCACATACAAGAGCAAGAAAATATACTTGCTCCCACTGAACTTGTGATACACACAATCTTCAACTGAATTCATCTCAAAACCAAAAGAGAGAATCACCTCATGAAATTTGTGGTACCATTGACGAGACGCCTGTTTTAGCCCATAGATGGATTTTGTCAATTTGCAAACCATATTCTTTCGGTCTCCCGTTACAAAGTGTTCTGGTTGCACCATATAAATCTTTTCATTAATGTTTCCATTTAGAAAAGCTGTTTTGACATCCATCTGATGAAGCTCCAAATCATAATGTGCTACAAGAGCCATGATTGTCCTAAGAGAGTCTTTCGATGAAACCGGAGAGAAAGTCTCTTTATAGTCAATCCCTTCCTTCTGAGTAAAACCCTTAGCTACAAGACGTGCCTTATACCTCTCCACATTACCATTAGAATCCCGCTTGGTCTTAAAAATCCATTTGCAACCAATGGGTTTCTTACCTTCTGGTAATGGGACAAGTTCCCAAACTTTATTGTCTTGCATGGATTTATACTCCTCTTTCATTGCTTCAATCCACTTTTCCGAATTGGAACTTTGGATGGCTTCACGAACGTTTAATGGATCATTGTCCATTAAGCCATCACCCTCATGTTCCAAAAGAAAGCAAATGTAATCATCCGAAATTGCATTTCTCCTTTCTCTAGTGGATCTACGCAAAGCTATAGGCTCTTGCACCTCTTGTCCATGTTCCTGAGGGTTTTGAGTTTGTCCTTCATGAATTACTAACTCACCTTGAGCAGGGAAGGTTTCATCAACTATGTCCTGAGGAGGTTCCAAATTTGCTTCTTCAAAAGCAACCATATGAATCGCATCTGGAATAGATACAGATTCTTCCTCTAAGACAAAGTTTCTAACCTTATCTTCCCCCTCAAACTCAACATCCTCAAAGAACGTGGCTGTACCCGTCTCAAATATGGATTTCATACTTGGATCATAAAATTTATAGCCCCTTGATTTTTCAGAGTAACCAATAAAGTAACTACTCACTGTACGGGAGTCCAATTTCTTTTCATGAGGCCTATAAGGCCTTGCCTCAGCTGGACATCCCCACACATGAAAATGCTTCAGACTTGGCTTTCGCCCAGTCCAATGCTCATAAGGTGTTTTAGCAGTTGCCTTAGTTGGTACCCTATTAAGAATATAAGCTGCTGTCTTAAGTGCCTCTCCCCAGAGTGACTCTGGTAAGGTAGAGTGACAAATCATACTCCTTACCATGTCCTTAAGAGTCCGGTTTCGTCTTTCAGACACACCATTCATGCTAGGCGATCCTGGCATGGTGTACTGTGGGACTATACCACATTCCTCTAGGTATTTGGCAAAAGGCCCTGGACGTTGTTCACCTGAACCGTCATATCTACCGTAGTATTCACCACCACGGTCAGATCTGACGCACTTAATCCTTTTGCCGAGTTGATTTTCAACCTCAGCCTTAAAAGTTTTGAACACGTCCACCGATTGGGACTTTTCATGAATTAGAAAAATGTATGCATAACGAGAATAATCGTCTATGAATGATATGAAATATCGTTGACCATTCCAGGAAGCCGTAGGGAATGGCCCACAGATATCCGTATGTATCAATTCTAAGACGTCCGAAGCTCTATATGCACCATATTTCGATTGTTTGGTTTGTTTTCCTTTTATGCATTTAACACAAACATTAAGGTTTGTGAAGTCAATGGAATCCAAAATCCCATCTGACACAAGACGCTCAATTCTCTTTTGAGAAATGTGACCTAGGCGCTTGTGCCATAATGCACCTGAATTATTATTTTCAATCTTACGCTTAGTACCACGTGATTCCACATTCAGGGTTTCGCTATAATCAGTTATGATATTCAGCATATAAAGGTTGTCATTCAACATAAGTGAACCAGTTCCAATAACATTTGAATTTAAAGACAATTGAACCGAATTGTTTCCAAATGAACAACAATAACCAAATTTGTCCAAATATGAAACAGAAATCAAATTCCGTCTAAAAGACGGTACAACAAAAGTGTCTTTCAAATCCAAATAGAAACCAGTACATAATAACAACCTAAAATGCCCTATAGCTTCCACTTCTACCGATTTCCCATCGCCAACATATATGTATCTTTCAACATGATTAGGCTTTCGGTAGCTCAGGCAACCCTGCATTGAAACACTGATGTTAGAAGTTGAACCGGAGTCTAACCACCAGGTGTTTCCAGGTACTGAAGTTAAATTGACCTCAGAACAAACCAAAGCAAGAAATGTACCTTTCTTAGCACGCCAGGCGTGATACTTTACACATTTCTTCTTTTGATGTCCAGTTGCTTTGCAAAAGAAACAGACATCATCCTGCTTCTGTTTCTTTTGCACTGAACCCTTAGCAGCTTCATTCTTGGGCTCTGAAGTGATTTTCCTTTTGCCCTTGTCTTTAGAGGTAGTAACATAATGGGCACTTTCAGTCCTCTCTCGCTTCAATCTTTCCTCTTCTTGCACACAAAATGAAATGAGCTCATTAAGAGTCCATTTCTCCCTTTGACAGTTATAAGAAATCTTAAACTGACTGAATTGTGCAGGAAGAGACAGTAAGACCAAATGAATGAGCAAGTCTTCCGACATGTCAAGCTTAAGGGCCTTAAGTTTTGAAACGATGTTGGACATTCCCATAATGTATTCCCTTATGTTTCCCTTGCCTTGATACCTCATGGAAATCAAGTTCTGTAACAGAGTACTTGTTTCCGCCTTATCGCTCTTTGCAAAGCGCTTTTCAATCTCAGCAAGGAAATCTTTGGCACTATTTATCTCATCCGAGATAGTACCCCTAAAGACTTCTGGAATGCCACGCTTAATGATCATCAGACTCATGCGATTAGAGCGATCCCACTTCTCATAATCCTTCCTCTCTTCAGAGGAACTAGATTCCAAAGGAGAAGGAGGTTGCTCTACCCTTAGTGCATAGTCCAGATCCATGCAGCCAAGAACAATTTCCATGTTCTCTTTCCAATCCTTAAAATTTTCACCATTAAGGACCGGAACCGAATTCAAATTTGCAGATATAGAAGCAATTGATGTAGCTGATTGAAACAAAAGACAAAATATTAAAATATGCTCACAACCCAAAATTATCATTGTGCTCAAAACAATGGTATGTCCAAATCAAGATACCTAGTGCACCATCAATATCAAGTCTTTGGACAGTGATATCAACTGCAAGTGATACTCTTGTTGTAATGATCAAACATTCATAATAAGACATGTCAACTGACGAATCCCTCTTTGGATTGATTCATCAGTCACACGTATAAAACTTTAGAATTATGACATGTTTATCATCACAGGTGTATATGGTATTCGGCCAAATATTAACTTTCCTTTGGGCCAGCTAATACCCGCATGAATGACCATACACACTTCCATCCATTATTCCTCATGAGTTATATCCATGAAAGAGGTCACTTTGGCGACATTTCACTTCATTTGGCTCACTTGAAATAACAGACAACCTTAATGGACAACCAAACAACAATTAAACCAATACACAAAGATACTGAAATCCCAAAAATAATATAAATAAAAATAAAAAATAAAAAATTTTCTCTCGCTCGGGCGAGCAAAATCTCGCTTGAGCCCTATTTAAGGCGATTTGCCTCTGTTTCCTCTCGCTTGAGCGAGAGCACTGCAGCAGAACATGAAAAATGCGATTTCTGCATCGCGATTCTTCGAAAAATAACCAAAATTTTCAACAACAAACAGCAGAGAACAACATTCAATCATTTCAAATTGTTTTATTTCACATTGAAAAGCATAAGTATCTTCATAATCGATTCATAACAGAAACAAAACACCAAAACCCTAAATCAAACCAGATTTGGGAAAGAACATGAAAACCTAATTTCATCCATAAATCAATTTGGGGTGGCTCTGATACCACTTGTTGGAGAAATTCCTTCTCCATCCGAAATCCATAGAGTGAATGCGGAAGTCCTTATGACCATGGCTTTGTTCCCACAACCAAATGTGTATGCCCATACATACACCCAAATGGAACATCCATGGTCCAGACCGAAGAAACCCCAAATGAGTTCATGGTGAAGAAGAAGAACATACCTTGTTGAGACATTTCCGGGATCTCGAAGGTATGAGGGTGCGATGATCTTCCAGATGATAGAGCGCCTTACGGTTTTCCTTTAGTTCTCTCTAGAGGGGAATGAGAGAATACCTTAGTTTCTGAAAAGTGTTCCTTAGGGAGAGAATGCCTTAGCTCTTGGTTATGAGGAGAAACCTCATCCTTATACCTAATGAGCCTTATGGATGGGTGGATAGTGTTATCCTAAAAGTGTTGTGTTGAGGTTAGTTGGAGGAGGCTTATCCTTATGCCTTATAAGCCCTTATGGATGAGTGGATAGTGTTATCCTATCCTGGATAACACTATTCTCATCCTACCTTATTCTCCTTAACCTTAACACCTGAAAACCTGTTGCTCTACAAATGGGGACCATAACCCATAAAAGTAACCCCGTAGTGGTTACTACTTTAGTTGCAATAATTCTGATTCAGTCCCTTCATCAAATCAGAAATTGCCTGAAGGTATCTACACTTATTATTATTTCATGACACATATGCCCTTAGCCACCAAATTAATTACTTAAGATCATTTTATATTTTGGCTAATTACATAATGGCCATAACACAATTATAGAATTATATTTGTGACCCATAAATTGTCAGAAATTCCAACAACAATGTCTTTGCAATATAATTTGAAATATTACATGATTGTAAAAATAATAGACAAACTGTGGAACCAAACCAAACTGTTCATGGTCAGTTTGGTTCCTACAATGAATTTTAACATTAATCGAACTAAATCAAAAACCAAACTAAATCAAACCATTGCTCCTATCAAAGGCATTATGCAATAATAAACCAGATGAGTTGAAGGAGAAATAAACATAGCAAGATTATAGTGGGAACCACAACCATGCAAGATTTAGAACCCCAAAAACATGCATTATTAAGTGAGGATACTAGGATATAAAAGAGAGGGTGATCTTCTTTGATAAGAGAAGTGGTATTTCAATATGGTATGTCTACAAATGTAATGGAGAATGATGTTAATTGCTAGCGGATCCATAAAAGTACACATGTATTGATTGACTTTGATGCAGAATGTAACACGAGCCTGACTTGGATGTAGGGTTTAACACAAGCATCAGTATAAATGCAATGTGTGACATATGGTGTGGGTGCAAAGGTGTGGCATGAGTGTTGATTGACATTGATGGAAGGTGTGTGATGTGGTTATACTCTTTAAGATGAAGTATGATAGTTCTTTTTATCTATAATTATTGGTGTAGACAATAATGATAGGGGTTGAGACTTTCCTAGAAAGCTCCAAGGTTCACCTTGTTAGAATTTCTTTTATGATTGGTGAAATATCAATCATAGGATCTTAAATCTCATGATTCTCACATATAATATAAAACAAAGATACAATTTCATACATGAATCCATGTTCTCTAATCTACTCCTTTAATATACCTTTTGAGAGAGTTTTTCGGTATGATAGTCTTCCTCAATCAAATCATTAATTCATTTTGGGACCTTCGTTTTCTCTATGATAGGGAGAGGTGAAACCTATTTGTTATTTGGTGTCTTGGGGACCATAACCGTTCCTTATGCATTAACTTAAAGAGTTGTCATTATCCCTTATAGGCCAACTGTTTGGGTCACCACTTATTAAACCCATATTCACTATTAGTTTCAGAAGTCTTATAGGTTGTCAGTAATTAGATCACTTGTTTTATAACCCAAAGTAAATAGTTGATATAAATGTATTAAATATATGATTCTCACCTTAATTAGAAATTATGAATTTTAACAATCTCCCACTTGGGCTTCATATTTTTCCTGAAATAATTATATCACATATTCTTTAGGCGCACATTTGTATTTAGACGTCTCCTTAGTACAATCTGGTTCATCTCATATATCAATAATGGAACCACTGTGACTTTCATCACATTCAAGCATGACTCGACCATGATGATCAACATACTAATATACTTAATGACATAGATCAAATAAGGATAAGTGACATGAAAATTTCATGCAATGTGATCTCAAACATGTTTATTTCTAACTCGTCCTTCTTTATTCTTTAGTGAGGTCAATCCAAAATCTTTAATAGCAACACAATAGTTACAACGCACAAGTTCAAAATAGAACAATAAACATCAACTTTATTATGCACAAAATTGTATATGACATCCAAAGTAAATCATAAAACATATAGACTCTCACTAAGCTAAGGTATCCTAAGGAGCAACACTCATATGAGCATATGCTCATGAAAGACTTTAGGTACCAAATACTTAGTCAGTGAATCAGCTAGCATAAAATTTGTCCCTATATATTTTATGAACATTTGTCTATTTTGAACACTTTCTTTAACAACCAAAAACTTGATGTCAATAAATTTTGACTTTAACACTTTCTTTAACAACCACGAACTTAATGTCGCAATAAATTCTCGATGGTCATTTAATACAATCGTCCACACGTAAGCCAATGACCAAATTTCCACAACCATGTGTCATGGTCTGATGTTTCAAAATAAACCATGAACGTTGCACCACAACCATGATCGAAGGAGCTATGAGCGTCTATTTAGCAGACTTCCAAGAGATAGCACCTCCAGCCAAGATTAACACATATCTATAGGTGGAGTATTTATTGTCTAGTGTCCAAAAAATCGGAGTCAGAGTACCGAATGATCTCTAAATTCTCAGACCTTCGATAAGTGAGCATGTACTCTTTTGTTCTCTTTAAGTAACACATAACACGTTTGATTTCCTTTCAGTGATGCATTATAGGATTGCTCAAAAATCTCCCTAAAACTCTCATGACAAACGTTATGTCAGGATGTGTGCAAACTTGAGCATACATTAGACTTCCTACTACAGATGCATAAGGAATTTTTTGCATCTCGTATCTTTCAAGGTCATTTTTTGGCACTTTTCGAGACTAAACTTGGTTTACTTTCTTTCATGCCAAATCTATCTACGACTTTATCTATATAGCTTTCTTGTGATAACCTTAGGATACCTTGAGAACGATTTCTTAGTATTTGAATACCTAATACAAAAGAAGTTTCCCCATGATCTTTCATTTCAAAATCTTCATTAGAAATCTCTTGGTCTCATATCACTACTCGCAAGTAGTATATCATCGTCATATAATACCAAGAATATAAATTTACTCCCACTGAACCTGTGGTACACACAATCATGAACTTTATTTGCCTTAAAACCATATGAGGTAATGACTTGATGAAACTTATGATTCCATTGACGAGAAGCTTGTTTAATGACATAGATGGATTTCTTTAATTTGCATACATAGACTTTGAGCTGATTGACACAAAGTTTTCTGGTTGCACTGTATAGATCATTTTTTAATGTCACCATTTAAAAACACAGTCTTAACATCCATCTAATATAGCTCTAAATCAAAATGAGCTACTAGTGCCAATATTATTCAAAAAGAATCCTTCGAAGATATTTGAGAGAAGATTTCTTTATAATCAATGCCTTCTTTCTAAGTGCAGCCTTTAGCAACTAGACGAGCTTTATATTTGTCAATATTACCATTCGAATCCCTCTTGGTTTAAATATCCATTTTCAACCAATAGGTTTCACACTTTCAGGTAATTCAACAAGATCTGATACGTCATTATCATGCATAGACTTCATCTCATCCTTCATGGCATCAATTCACTTTTGAGAGTTAGAACTTTTCATGGCTTGATAGAAGTTAAATGAATCATCTTATGTTAACCCGATGTCATCCTCTTGTTCTTGTTGAAATACAATATAATCATCAGAAATTGCACTTCTCCTCTCTCTAGTGGATATCCTTAATGACATTTCTACTTCTTGTGGTTGTTGAATTTATTCTATAGGTACTTGAGGGAGAACATAGGTGACACGCTTAGTAAATTCATGGACCTTAGGTCGCATGTCAAGGCTGGGGTGTTACATATTCCTTGAATGGTAATAGGCACAAGAACTTGTTCACCATTAGTTACAGGTTCTTCCTCAAAGACAACATTCTTTATGTTCTGTTCCTTCCCAAAATCAACTTCCTAAGGAAATCTTGCATTTTCCGTCTCAAAAAAAAGTCTTGAAGTGAGATCATAAAATTTATAGCCCAAAGCGTTCGACATAGCCAACAAAATAGCAGCTAATTGTTTTTTAGTCCAGTTTCCTTTCATGCGGCCTATAAGGTCACGCCTCAACTGAACAAACCTAAATGCGCAAGTGTTTTAAGTTTGGTCTTTTATTAGTCCAAAGCTCATATAGGGTTTTGTTAACTGCTTTACTTGGCACCCTATTAAGGATGTAACTGTGTTTTTTAAAGCTTCCCCCCTAAGAGTTTGGTTTCATCGCTCAGCAACACCATTCATGCTAGGTTTACCTGACATAGTGTATTGCAGAACAATTCCACATTCTTTGAGGAAAAACACAAATTTCCCTTTCACAACATCCTTATTGTTCTTTCTTTTCTTATTCTGAGATGTCATAGTCAAATGAGCATTTTCAGTCTCATCTCTCCATAGTCTCTCTTTCTCTAGCACACGGTGAGATATAAACACACTAAGAGACCATTTTTCCTTCTAAGTGTTATAGCTCACTTTGAATGGCCCAAAGTATGCAGGAAGCGAGATGAAAACCAAGTGCACGAGCAAGTCATCATCAAGCTCTAACTTAAGTGACTTGAGTTTTGATGCGAGATTAGACATCTCCATAATATACTTCCTTATGTTCTCTTTGCTTTCATACTTAATGGAGATGCGTTTAGCCAAAAAGCTACTCGTCCCCAGCTTTTCATTTTTGGCAAAGTATGGTTCTATTTCTTCAAGGAACTTCCTTCCACTCTGACCCTCAAGAACAGCGCCCCGAAACGTTTCTGGAATAGAGCGTTTCATGATCATTCTACATATTCGATTAGAGAGTTCACATTTCTCATTTTTAACCTCGTCGAGGATTTCTGGAGTAGAAATAGATTTCTCCACCTGAAGTGTCAGATCTAAATCCATACAGCCGGGAATTTTAAAATGAAAGATCTTGGGGAAGCTTCTTTTGTATTAGGTATTCAGATACTAATGGTGAATAAGTTCTTGTGCCTATTACCATTCAAGGAATAACTTTGGTAATAAAAGATAATGTTCAGAATATTGTTCCTGACAATATTCCAGAACAAGACAACAATGAGGTTCTCCCTTAGGTACCTATAGAACAAATTCAACAACCTCAAGGAGTATAAGTGTCATCAAGGAGGTCCACTAGAGAGGAGAAGTGCAATTTCTGATGATTAAATTGTATTTCTTCAAGAACATGAGGATGACATCAGGCTAACAGAAGATGATTCATTGAACTTCTATCAAACCATGAAAAATTATTACTCTCAAAACTGGATCGATGCCATGAAGGATGAGATGAAGTCTATGCATGATAATGACGTTTGGGATCTTATCGAATTACCTGAAGGTGTGAAACTTATTGCTTGCAAATGGATATTTAAAACCAAGAGGGATTCGAAGGGTAATATTGACAGATAGAAAGCTCGCCTAGTTGCTAAAGGCTACACTTAAAAAGAAGTTATTGATTATTAACGTTAATCAGTAATTCCAGACATCACAACAACCTTATGCTGGAAACAATTACATATGCATATATATATATTAATATGCAATATATATCCAAGGCCATGAATTCTATATTGTATATGTAGAATAGAAAAACATGACTTAACTCATATACACCTTATACATATACTTGAGCAAATTGAAAAATTGTAAAATGACAAAGTCAATGCCCAACAGCAAGGCATTAGTACACATATAATATACATATTACATAAGAGAGTCATAAAAGTTAACGCAATGATCATGCAGAGATCTGAATATATACTGACACATGTTGCAAGGATTCATAATACAAGTTACTCCTAATTCAAATAAGTGGAAACAAATAAAAATTATTCTCATTATTCATAAATACCAAATTTTCATAACCAATAGCAGAAGCATAAAAATCCCCAAATTTAAAAATTTAGGGTTCATAAAAAATTGGGGAATAACATCTTTCACGTAGAACCATAAAATTCAGAACCTAAAACTCTGATACCACTTGTTAGAATTTCTTTTATGATTAGTGAAATACCAATCCTAGGATCTTAAATCTCATGATTCTTACACATAATATAAAATAAGGATACAATGTTGTTGTTACTGTAGCTCACAACAATTCTGAATGACACGAAATAATCCTTACTATGTGAGTCACGAGCAGGTCGCTCTCTTTAAGAGGCTCACGGTACTCACAAAATTGTGCAAGCAGACTATCAACCATGTCGTCTCCAGGATAAAACAACCCAGTTCTATGTTATATGATGTCTTACTGCTTTATGAGAATCTCTCTCAAATACACCCACAATATGACTACCATTGTCAATTCTCGAATTCCCATAGTATGACTGTCCGTGTCAATTCTTTTTCCCACAATACTGACTACCAGTGCCAGTTCTCAAAATTCTCACTTTGGATGCATGTGTCAATTCTCAAGTGCCACAGAAAGAAAAGGGGAGAAGGTTGTCGTAAATGTGTCGGCGGAATATAAGGGGGGAGAAAGAGAAGTTCAGAGGTAAACACCTTCAACTTGGTGCGAATTATAATGTGGGAAGGAGACTTCTATTTATAGCCTGAGGCCTCTAACGGCTCCCCATCCAATAATGCAACAGATTAAACTGCTATATGATCCAACGGTGCAAAACATTACCACCCACTAGCTCTATCACCAACGGATCTATTTTAAATGTGTGTGTTGACTTGGTCAACACACGGTCCAAGTCCGAATAGCCCAAAATAAAATAAAATAGATAAATGTTTATTTAAAAAGAATGTTGGGCCCAAGCCCAAGCTCGACCAGAACCCGAACATGTGCCGAACCGGACGACAGTGGAGGAGGTGATGGTGAGTTTTTTCATTCAACAAATCCCAATAATCTCCCACTTGAAATTAAAAACGATTTATGGGAATTTCTATGGTCTCAATAAGATTGTGCACAAACAAATGTGTCATGCGACGTGAACCTTTGCATAGTGAATAAGATCCAGATTTTACTAAAGTAACTCGTAGTTTTGAACTTTATCTTCGGCATCAAACCACACACAAACTTTTCTAAGGTGTATTTTATAAAGCCTTGTGTTAAAGGTCATGCATGTCTATCCCAGTATAGTGAACGCTCTAGAAATTTATGCCCCAAAATTTCATAGGAAGTAGCCCCCACTTCCACATTCACATTGGTGAGTCTATCAAGAGTACTCATATAGCCTAGGTACTCCATTTCAATTGGAGTATAGATCTCATTAAGAGTTTAACTCATCCTTACATATGTTGTAGGAATCATGCTTCTCATAATTTTATAGCATGTTCATTCTCATATCACTTCACAACTTGTTATTACCCATTGGACATATTTCTTAGGATCTCCAATCAGTTAGGTCGGGTTACCATCAAGAGTGATACTCATTCTAAGGGCAATAGTCCCATACTCTTAGAAATATTATGGACTTTCTCTCTAGCTAGTCCTTTCGTCAAAGGATCTGCTAAGTTATTCTGAGTGCGTACATGATTCACTCTAACAACTCATATAGAGAGTAAATATCTAATGGTGTTGTGCTTATGACGAATTTGTCGTTTCTTATCGTTATAAAAGCAGTTATCAATTTTTGCAATAGTCGCGGTACTATCACAATGGATCAATACAACTGTGATCGTTTTTCCATAGGGGAATCTTTGCAAGCAAGCTTCTCAACCAACTTGCTTTTTCACTAGGTGCTACTAGTGCTATCATTTCAGCTTCGATAGTGGATTGAGCCAAAATAGTTTGTTTCTATGACTTCCAAGAAACAGTCCCACCAGTTGCTTTGGAATAATCTGAAAGAGTGTTCCAATCAGCATCACTGAATCCTTCTAGGATAGTTGAAAACCTTCGGTAATATAATTCAAGGTTCATTATTTTCTTAAGTTATCTCATTACCCTGTCTATAACACGTCAATGATCTATACTAGGTCTACTAGTAAACCTGCATAATAATCCCACAACATAGGTAATATTGGGTCTAGTGCAATTAGTGGCATACCGAAGGCTGCCAATAATGCTTGCATACTCAGTTTGTCTTACACCTTCATCAGTGTTCTTAAAAAGTTTTACACTTGGATCATATAGTATGCTAGCAGGTTTACAGTCAAAATATTTTTATTTCTTTAAGATTTTTTCCACATAGTGAGATGGATCCAAAGAAATTCCTTTTTTTGACCTAGAAATATTTATACCAAGCATTATAATTGTCTCTCCAAGGTCTTTCATTTCAAAGTTGTTACACAATAATGATTTCACATTATTCACAACATGAATGTTGGAACCAAATATGAGTAAGTTGTCTACATAGAGACATATGATAATGCAAATGTCATTTTCTGATTTGTAATAAATGCATTTGTCACTTTCATTCACCTTAAACTCATTCAATACCATTAAGTCGTTAAACTTTTCATACCATTGTTTAGGTACTTACTTAAGACCATACATCGACTTATCTAACTTGCAAACCTTATTTTCTTGCCCATTTATTACTAAACCTTCAGGTTGTTCCATATAGATTTCTTCTTCCAAATCACCATTTAAAAAAGGAGTCTTCACATCCATTTGATGTACTAATAAATTATGTAATGCAACGAACGATATTAATACTCCAATGAATGTTATTCTAGTAGTAGGTGAAAAGGTGTCGTAAAAATCTACATTCTCCCTTTGCATAAAACCCTTGGCTACAAGGCGAGCCTTGTATTTATCAATTGTGCCATCAGGTTTCAGTTTCTTTTTCAATATATACTTACAACCAATGGGTTTGCAACCAATAGGCAAGTTAGCTAAATGTCGGGTCTTGTTAGACTCTAGAGAATCCATCTCATCATTTATGGCCTCTTGCCACAAATCAGAATCCAAAGAATTCAAAGCTTCTTAGAGTATTGAAGGATCCTCTTCCAATGTATAGACCACATAATTAGGTTCATGCTCTCTAGTAGTCCTTGCTCTCTTAGTTCTTATAGGTTCTATTTCTAACTCATCGTTATTATCATTATTGTTAATCACAGGTATGTAACTAGTTGTTGTGCCCCCACTATTCCTCAATTTAAAAGGGAATTTCATTTCATTGAAGTCTGCATCGTTAGACTCAATGATCACTTTCGCGTTAAGGTCATAAAACATGTATGCCTTGCTATTTACAACATATCCAATGAACAAACATTCATAGGCTCTACTTGCGAGATTAACTCTTTTGGGGTCTGGTATCTGGACATAAGCCATACAACCCGAAGTTCTCAAATAAAACAAGTTTGATTGCATATTCTTAATAATTTCATACAGGGAAATTTTGTTTTTAGCATTGAGGATTTTTTTTAGCACACATCATACAGTTAATAAGATTTCACCCCACCAGAACTTAACATAATAGCTACAACTAATTCACTTAAAGTTCTATTATTTATTTCAGCTTTACCGTTCATTACAGGTGAATATGGTGCAGTTGTTTCATGAATAATGTCATTTAATTTATAAAAATCTTTAAACATGTTAGAGCCATACTCAGTGTCTCTATCGCTTCTGAGTTTCTTTATTTTCTTGTTGAGTTAATTTTCAATTTTAGTTATATATAACTTAAACATGTCAAGTGCTTCAATTTTATTTTTCATAAGTAATCATCAATAAAAGTGATAAATTAACGTTTATCATTTCTAGTTAACGTTCCATCTAATTCACATATATCTAAGTGTATTAAATCTAAAGACTCATATTCTCGCATTACTGATTTATGAGGTTTTTTTTGAAATTTTCACTTGACTACATGATTCACAAATTTCAAAATCATTTTTAGATAACTTTAGAATTAAACCTAAGCTACTCAAATTAGAAATTGCATATTTATTAATAGAAACATCAAAACTTAATTTAAACATGTCATCGGTGGCATACCATTTCCCAAAAAATATCCCATTCTTAGTAAGAGTCTACAAGTCTGCTCTTATGGTCTGGGTAAAACAACCCTTATTAAGAAGAAAACCATAAAACCAGATTCTTCTTCATCTCTGGAATGCGCATCACATCCTTGAGAATCAGAATCTTGCCAGATGTAAACTTCAACTCGACATCACCAGTTCCAGCAACAACAATGGTGTGGGAGTTAACCAACAACACCTTCTTATCATCAACATCCGTGTATGTTTTGAACATAGCACGATCATAGCAGACATGGCAGGCTGCGCCAATATCTACCCACCACCCATTCGTTCCTCCAACCATAGTGACCTTAGATAATAGTGCCACAAATGGCTCATCAATCATGTTGGCCTATGGAGGATGATCCATAGGTTTATTTCTGCACTTGTGTGCCATATGACCTGGCTTCCCACACTTGAAGCATATAAATAGGTTGCTAGAGTCATTCTTAGTAGGTGGCTTAGCATATTGGACCTTTTGGGGGTTCCAATTCTTGTTGCGACTGGTGTTCTTAGCCTTATTCCCATTGCAGTTATGAATCTTGAAGTTAATGCTAGATGGCTTCAGAACCGCACCTGAGAATTTCTTCTTGGTGCTATTGTGGAGACAATCAACACATCTTCTCTCTGATCTTGTTTACAAGCCTCTTCTTCTATATGAAGATGAGTGGTCAGAGATTGCAAAGAGATTTCTTTGGTCTTATGCCTCAGAAGGTTTTTGAAGTCCTTCCAGCTAGGAGGCAGATTATCAATTATGACAGCCACTTGGAATTGCTCATCTAGGAACATACTCTCATAAATGATCTCATGAGCAATTTTCTACATCTCGTAGGACTGAGACTTTACTAATTTATCCTCAGACATTTGATACTTGAGGTAGCGGCTAACAACATACTTTTTGGTCTCAACTTCCTTAGTATCATATTTCTTTTCAAGTCATACCAAATTAGCTTGACAGACTTGTATGGGTTGTAGTAATCATAAAGATCATCAAACAACCCATTCATAATGAAGTTCTTACAAAAGTAATCACTTTCATTCCAGAGAGCTATTTTAATAGTCAGTTTATCTCTTTCCTCTTTTTCAGCCTCATCCGACTCCACTTGGATGTCGATTTTCAAAATGTGGACAATCTTTCTCACTGAGAAAATTTTTTATCTTATGTTGCCAACATTTGAAATTTATCCCGTCAAACCGAAATGGCGTGTTCAGGTCATAGTTGTTCGGTCTAGTAACATTATCTACGAATGTCATTACAGTAGAAACATCTTAAAATTGTTGTTACCATGGCTCACAACAATCCTGAATGGCACGAAATAATCATTGATAGTTGATTCATGACCATATTGCTCTCTTCAAGAAGGTTTGTGGTATTGCCAAAATTGTACAAGTAGACTATCAACCACGTCATCCCCAGGATAAAGCAACTCAGTTCTCTATTATACGATATCTTACTACACTGTGAGAATCACTCTCAAATATACCCATAATATGACTACCAGTGTTAATTCTCGAATTCCCATAGTATGGCAGCTCGTGCCACTTCTTTTTCCCACAATACTGACTACCAATGTCAGTTCTCAAAATTCCCATTTTGGCTGATTGTGCCAATTCTCAAGTGCCATGGAAAGAAAGGGGCAGAAGGTTGCTGGAAATGCGTCGGCAAAATATAGGGGGGGGGGAAGAAAAGTTGAGAGGTAAACGCCTTCAACTTGGTGCGAATTGTAATGTGGGGAGGATGCCTCTATTTATAGCCTGAGGCCTCCAACGACTCCCCCATCCGATGGTGCAAAAGGTCAAACGACTATATGATCCAACGGTGCAAAACATTACCACCCAATGACTCTATTTTAAATGTGTGTGTTGACTTGGTCAACACACGGTCCAAGCCCAAATAGCCCAAAATAAAATAAAATAAATAATATTTATTTGAAAAGAATGTTGGACCCAAGACCAAGCCCGACCTGAACTCGAACACGAGCCGAGCCGGCTGGACGGCGGCGGATGTGGTGGTGGTGAGATTTTTCATTTCACAAACCCAAAAGTCGCCATAAATGGTCACATTGATATGCGTTAAAACCACTTCAAAACCTCATTCTTTCAACAAATCCCAACAATGTCATACCTAAATCTATGTTCTCTCATCTACTCCTTTGATATACCTTTTGAGAGAGTTTTTCAGTATGACGGTATTCCTCAACCAAATCCTTAATTCATTTTGGGACCTTCGTTTTCTCTATGACGGGGAGGGGCGAAAACTATTGGTGATTTGGTGTCTTCGAGACCATAACTGTTCCTTATGCGTTAACTTATAGAGTTCACATTATTCCCTATAGGCCAACCATTTCGATATCCACTCATTAAGCTCATATTCATTATTGGTTTCAGAAGTCTTATAGGTTTTCAGTAATTAGATCACTTGTTTTATAACATCAAAACAAATAGCCGATATAATTGTATTAAATATATGATTCCCACCTTAATTAGAAATTATGAATTTCTAGCACACCTTGGTTGAATATTGAAGATGGTGGTTGTTAGTGAACTTTAGTACAGAGATTTCATAATATCAAAATACATAATACTAATAGAGAGCCATGCAAGATGTTTCGCTGGTCAATAGTACGAGTAGCTACAGTACATGTTTGAAGAGTTAAACTTTTGGTAATATCAACAAGCATACTCGAAAAGACTTATGTTAAACAGAACAAAACTAAGAAGCAAGAAATTCATCTATTTCAACCAAGGTGAAGATTGTTGGATATGCTTGAAATATTATTATATGAAATTTCATTTTGAAATGAATGAGAGAGACTAAGACTATATATTAGGCTCAAATTTCTTGTTATAATTGTGTCAATTAGAAACATCTCATGGGTCTTATGCCCATGAGTATGCATACTAGAGCTTGTAATTTTATTCTCTAATAATATATTATTAAGCACTCAACGTTAACGAGGATGTAAACACATCTGGTTGAACATGTTAAATTTTTTTTTATTTTTTCTCTTCTTTTTATTTTCTTGTCACTTATTTTATTGTTTATAGTTAAACACTACACAATAATTCTGTTGTACCAACAATTACCAGTCGTTAAACATATTATCTATACTATTATATAAAAGCAAACTATGCTTAAGAAGTATTTTCTATATTCCAACTTTGCCCTTACTATTATATAAATGCAAAATATACCTAAAGGACATTTAGGTAATTTAACATGTATAATTTCCTTCAAGAAACTTCCATATGTTCTTTTATTATTTTTCATCAATGTATCATTACTATTCCACGCATTCTCCCCTTCAATTCTTCTCTCTTCATCATCCCAAAAAGAACAACTTTGACCGACATTAAAAAGACATATAATGAAATACTAAATATTATTATTAGAGTCAAAAGTTGAGAAATTTATAGAAGCTCTGTATATAAACTTGATATCAGAAAATTAAGAATATGAATCGACATGCATGGAGTACCGATCAAAACGATAGTATAAATAAAAGAATTTGGGTGACCATAACATTGGTGGGTCAGCCCATTGGCTCCATACCCGTGCTATCTATTGGACATGTAAAGAATTGAGTCATAATGATCAATAATGAGTACGTAAATTTTGATCTAATTCGATCACACCAGATCAATAAGATTTATCTAACATTAATTATATCAAATCTTCACACCCTCCTCAAACTCAAGTGGGTCTCTTTAAAAGCGATTAGAATTAGATGGCATTTGCAATAATGAAACCACACTGCGTCTAGGCCAATAAGACGAAATAGGAAGCAACATGCATTTAAGTTGGAATCACAAAGCATTAGACAAAATTGAGAGATCATAATGAATGAAAGGAAACAACATGACTGGTCATTAGAAGAAACTGAGACAAATATAATAGCTCTCATATCATATTAGAAACGTTAAAAACTAAAAAGAAATGGATTGAATATATACATATTAGAAACATAAAAGAATATGAATATATATAGCACTTAGAGAAATATACCGATGCATGCATATTTTGAGGGAGGGGTGGCATCTCTATACATGCTCACCCACAAATTATTTGTTTTGTTTAATTATTTGCACTACATGTATTTTTCTTACCTGTATTAATGATTTTATTTTTAAAACTTCAAAAAAATTGGTGTATGTTTTTCTTATGTGTGGTTTGTGGCGCTCCCAATGTCTAGGTTTCTTTAATTCTATACTAATGCAATTTTAGTTATATAAAAGTTGAATAAATGTGATAGTCTGTTGAAGTTAGTAAAAATGAAATGTATTATTAGGGTTTTTTTGATACAACCAATGATATTCTTTCACTCTTTTGGATAAGGAACTAATCACTTTCAGGGTGTGTAATTGTCCGTCTCAACAAGTGTCACTCACATGAATTGAATTCTTGATCTTTTTATCATCCTAGAGATTTAGTGGAGTCTTACAACACGATATCAATACCTTATTGGTTATTTGGCCTATTATTGGAAAATTATAATGATGCATTTTGGTATTTATAATCGATATTATTATTAGCTTTAAATTCTTGAAAATTCTTAAGTAATAAGATTTAGCCATTTGTCAGGCAACTTGGGTTTCATTATACTCTTTAAACGGTGTGTTATACTCTAAAATAAATGAAAAATAATGTAATTATAGTTTATTTTATTATCTTCTTATAGATTCTTTTAGGAGTAGAAATTTAACTTAATCCGTTAGTAGATGCTTTCAGGTTCCTAATAGAAGATGTTGACTATAATTAGTTATATGTTAAACTTTTAAGCATAATTTTTTTATTATTAGTGATTTACACGTCATCCTAGAACAAGTCGTCTGAATTTATATTATGCTGCTAGTAGTTAATATGCATAACGAACCAAATGATGCTTCTCTAATAGTTGTTTTTCTTTATCACACATCATAAAAAATGTTCTAATTCTAAGAGGAGGCTTTAATTTTTCTTCTTCTAAATTTATGTAGTAGGTGGCTTCTTGGCCGGAACGAGGTAGCTATGGATACCTAAAAAAGTTGATAAGCTTTTTTACACAATTTATTTAAAAAAGCTAGGGTAATGTTAACATGCGACATAAAAGTATTATTTAAGGGAAAAAAAAGTGTAAACTTTTTCTTGAAATGTTTTTTTAATACATAAATGCTTAACTTTTTTGTACTACTAAGAGCACCCATTTACCGTTTTGGATAATGAATCTCTTTCGCAGTATGTTGTTGTTTTCCTAATCAGTGTCACTTTCAGAAATTGAATTATTGACTTTTTAGTTACCCTAGGAATTTAGTGGGATCTTGTACCACTAGAAACATACATAAATGCTTGATTTGATTTCTAAATGTTAATTTCCTCATTTTTCTATTTTTTCAACAATACTCTTGATACCAATACCCGAGTTGGATGTCAATCCGGAAGAAGTCATGTATTAGGTTTAACTGGTTTAAACGATTGAACCGTTCAGTCGAACCGGGTGATTTCATATATAATTAATAATTTTTATCTATAAATATATAATTATATATACATGTAAAATGTTATATAATTAATAATTATGTAAAATTATATTGAAATAACATCTCTCCATATTTTGCTGGACCGAAGTAAAACAGAAGATTAAAGTAGTGTTCCATTTTTAAATTTTAAATGAACTGCACAGTTTACTTCCTCGGATATTTCAGTTTATCCGGGTTTAATACGGTCGGACTGAAATCTCCCCGGTTCAAAGTGTTCCAACCTTCATTTGATTAAGACTATAAACTACAACCGTTTTCAAGTCCGGTTAATGATCGGACTAGTCGGACAGTCCATTTTGATTCTCACAATACTGTTTTATACTATAATAATTAGTACAACCTTTTTGAAGTAATATTTTTCTTTTTTTCCTTTTTCTCAAAAGTATAGCTTGACTAACTCTCATAACATGGGTTTTCTCTATGCTTAGAATTGATGAAATTCATATCCTTACTTTTTGTACACACAAATCAACCAACCTCGGGCAACTATACACTTTTAGTATATATATATATAGCGGTAATTTGATTAAGTTTTTTTTTATTAAAAATGTTATATTTAATGAAAAATGTTATTTACCTAGATGTTTGCTTTGTTGAGGCTTTATTATAATCAGAAAGTGAAAATTAAACAACAAAAAAAGGTAAAATTCAACTTATATGAAAAGCTATATTTTTAACTCTTTAAAAATAGCCCCTGCTAAAGAAAAGACAACGTGAAATTACTTTCTATATTCGTAGTCAAATGCAAAAAAAATCTATTTTTATAAAGCTAAGCAATGACATTCATTTTTAAAACAATTCAGAATCAATTTTTTTTAATTTTAAAGAAAGGGTCCATAATTCTATACTCTATTTATAGTGGCATAACTTCTTCGTGACAGAAGAGAGCCACAACTCCACTAACTTTCTAAAAAATTAAAATAAAATTATATAGATATCTCCCACTGTCATATATTACATATATGTGCTAGGCAAATATTTTGACTCTCTCAAAAAAATTGTTTATTCTCCACTATTACTTATTTATGAGTTCCATTGTACCCCGTTTAATAACATACGTTTATGCAACACTTAGTATATTTTTAGCGTTAAGCGTGTGGAATTAAATATACAATTGACACTAAAACAATTTTAAATATGGCCACACGATTTTAAATTTGAAAGGAGAAATAATAAAATATGCCCAACGAAATTTTAAATCTTAAACGGCTGTCTATATTTGGATGTAAATAATGTCACATATGGCAACAAAAGCACACATGGTACAAGAATAGTTCTAAAAACGTTATATCAAATCAAGTATCCACTCTATAGTCTATACTAATAACTACTAACAATAATAATTCTAGCATCTATTCTGTTGGAATTTAAATTGATGAAGATAATAAAGATGATGAAAAAACTATTATCATGTACCCAAATTATTTTTATCAATTTATTAAGAAAGGAAAAGGAGCAGAAACATACCAAAAGATTTATGAAGTCTTCTTGATTAAAATGATGTTCTCGATGGAGTAGTGAGCTTCCTTAATTGTAGACTATTCTTATCCTTAATTCTTTCTCTAATAAGAAAAAGAGAATAAATTTGATTGTGTTTGGTGTCAACAATTACTGGACAATAGCCCCTAATTTATCAGAAGTCCATACTCTTTAATGAAAAGTGACATTCCTTTGAAGTCAATATTTTTCATGAAGAGTAATGATTATCCATAGTTTTCTTATTTCTAATTTTGATCAACATAAAAATATAAATTAGACATTTGATATTTACACAATAATTTTCACAAAAATTATGCCAACTATCACAAATCTTACTTGAATTAGATCACTTAATTTGACTAACTAAAATAACAACTCTAACACATTTTAACAATGCATGTGTGATAAAAAAAACTCTAACAATCTCTCATTGATCATATATGTAACCATACAAATTTGTTAGACTTTAGGAGCTAAAAAATCCATAAATAAAAACCTTAGACATAACTCTACCTTATCCTTTAGTATATTAATATATAAAATCAAAGTGACTTTCATTATATCAATCATAGCTAAGTTCGTGAACACTAATATTAACACAGTTAAATGATAAAGATTAATCATGAAATGTACAACATGAAAATCAAATGAAAATGATTTATACATGTCGGTTTTTAATCGATCTTACTTTAGTTTAATAAAACCATTTTATACTTTATCATAAGAGTGCAACAAATCAAATACCAATTTTTTTTCTAATCAGATTAAAATTCAAAAATAAGATTATGAATACATAATTATAAACATAGAAGGGAAAATTACATCAACGACAAACTTCCACAAATCTAAAGAATCCTTAAATTGTATGACACCCATATGAGTAGTAGGCTCATCAAAGACCTTGGATGGAAAGCGCTTTGCTAGAGGGTATGCTATCATGGAGTTTGTCTCTAAATGTTCTTTGGAAATTTCTTCACTTTATACTTTCTCATTAACAACTAGATGTTGGATATCAGCAGGTCGTCATAATACACCTAGAGGGGGTGAATAGGTGTAGCTGATCACTTATTCTGTTTTTCCAATATTTTGCGCAGATCTGAAAACTGTTGCACTTAATCGATTAAGCCTGATTTTAATCGATTAAGTAGTACTTGTATTTAATCGATTAAGCTTGTGGATAACCGATTATCCTAAATCTTGCACTTCTTGATTTTAAGGTTTCTTGCACAAAAACTTAGTGATTACCAATCTTTATACAATCAATTGACTAAAGAAGTTATAGAATGATAACAACATAAATTATAACAGGCAAGTCAGAATTAATCAATTAAAAGAATTTAAATATCGAAAGTAAAGGAGTTAATGGATAGAAAATTGTGCAGAAGGAATTTTATCCTGATTCGTTCGCGGTCCACTACAAACTACATCCAAGCCTCCCCTTCTGGTCATGGGCGATTTTTCTTCAGTATTGAAATCGGTGTTTGTATACACGCACACTTCCAATTACAATAAGACTAAGCCGCTTCTTTCTTGGCACCTATGAGCTTCACAACCTTGGTTTGACTTATCTAACTCGCCTACTTGGATCTTCTATCCTTTCGCGATTCGACCCCAACCTAGGTATCGCTCGAACCAAGACCTCCTAGTCTTTGTGAAGATTGTCAAGATCTCTCTTGAGGTGATACTACTCACCAAGAGATCAACTTCCTTGTTCGTCACTGTTTTTTATGAGTTGTCTTGAGTACTTAATACTCAGATACAACGGTTAAACTCAATCCTAAACTCTAAGCATAAGAACCCACAAGAACCTAATCTAAATGAGAATGAATGCAAAGGGTTTTGGTAAAAAGGTTCGCACACTTTTCCAGAAAAAAAGATTTTCCTGACTTCACTCTTAAAGAAATCAATAAACCTATGCAAGAACGCAATGCATTGAAAAACCTAGAGATATATGCAATGATATGAATATCTTAGCCCTATCCAGAATGCTATCACTCTCTAAGCTCTCTTAATGCAATTTCTCACTTTAATGCCATGTACCAAAATGAATGTTCAAGTTATGTCATATGGGCTAAAATTACAGCCTTTATAGAAAACACATTGATATTGTCATTAATCAATTATATTGTGTCTTAATCGATTAACGAGTTGTTAAAAATTGGTTTCCTATTATATCTTAATCCATTAATCAATGACTTATTCGATTAACACACCATAAGTTTTAGATCATTTGGCTACTGTAATTCTGATAATCGATTAACACTATACATAATCCATTAAATGATTTTTCACATGTATTTAATCGATTATATACAACACATAATCGATTATGTTGTATAAACATTAGTTTCTTGATAAATGGTAAACTACCTATATGACATGTGATCATGAAATACATGTTATTCAAATATGTTATACCTTTAATGCACAAAACCATGTATGAGATGCATGGGCTTACTTATCATATAATTTCTAGATGTTATGTCACAATCTTAGTCTTTTTCATTTTAAATTCTTGTGAGACTCCCACATTGGTTTACCTAACCTAAACTCGATCTAAGGCAATCATCTTAAGACTTCTATTAAAGTAAAATTACAAAGGCCTAAGTCTATAGATATCACCCTTGAGTCTTCAGCTTGTTGTTTGTTGCAAGATCTTCAAGCTTTCTTGTATGTCCATTGTCTTCATCAAAACCAATGTCAACTTCAAATATGCAAGTCTTGATTCTTGGCACTTTCAATCTCCCCCTTTTTGATGATGACAAACTTTACACCAAATCCTTGTTTGATGAGTTTGATAATGATCACCAAGTGTTTGCAAAAGGTTGGAGAATATCAAAGTTTCGCTGCTCCCCATCACTTTGTTCTCCCCCTCAACCAAGCAACGAGGTGAAAATGGAAGTGAATGTATGTAGCATACTCATGGAAGCAAAACAACATGTAAAACACTACAAACAAAAAAACAACATCTTTCTCCCCCTTTTGACATTATCAAAAACCATAGGCATTAATATGATAATAACTGGTCAAAAGTTAAACAGAGTTAAGACTGATCAATTTCACCAATTGATTAAAAAGGGGCATGAATTTTGAGATTAGGGTTTGAAAAACCTTTCTCAAACGTGTATTGTATCTTATATAGTTTATTGTCGTTAATCGATTAAGACTCATTAAAGTCTTAAATTTCTGAAAAATTTAAGCCCAGTTAATCGATTAATGAAAGACTTAATCAATTAAGTGTTTGAAAACAAAATGTTGAAGCTATTAGAACTTAGTTTAATCGATTATGACACAGGTTTGAGTAAAATAACATATTTGAGTATATTTTTTAGAATGACATGACATGCTAAGACACTTAACCTAAGAATCTATTATAGACAGAATTAAACACTTCTAGCACATAAACACTGAATCATGAATACAATTTATAAGCAAAAAGAAATCATGTATTCAACATATATTATAAAGATAAGCATACTGATCATGCAAAGACACACAATACCATTAACCAAACTAGTTGAGATATTGTTCATCAAGAATTCTAAGTTCTTTTCTAAGAACAAAGAATGTACCCCATGGAAGGGGCTTGGTGAAAATATCAGTAGTTGTTTAGTGGTTTCAACAAATTCAAGTACATAATCACCTTTTTGAACATGATCATGCAAGAAATGATGCCTTATTTCTATATGATTGGCTCTTGAATGTAAAACGAGATTCTTTGATAGGTTTAAGGCACTTGTATTATCGCATTTAATCAATATCTTTTATAGCTTGAGACCGAAATTCATAAGTTGTTGCTTCATCCATAGGATTTGAGCGCAACACATATTGGCGTCAATATATTCCGCTTTCGCGGTGGATAAAGCAACACAAACATGCTTTTTGTTGTGTCATGACACTATGGAGCTGACTAAAAGGTGTCAAGTTCCACTAGTGCTTGTCAGATCCAATTTACAACCGGCGAAATCAGAAACGAAATATCCTACCAAGGATAGTGAGGCATCCCTAGGATACCATAATCACATATTTAGAGTTCTCTTGAGATATCTCATGATTCGTTTAACAGAACTAAAGTGTGATTTTTTAGGCATAGAGTGATATATCTCACACTTGTAAACACAAAACATTATATTGGGGCGACTCAAAGTTAAATATAGTAATGAGCCTATTATACCGTGATACTTAGTTACCTCTACCGCTTTTCCTTTTTCGTCTTTATCTAAGTAACACGAGGATGCCATCGGTGTAGACGCTTCTTTGCACTTTTCCATCTCAAACTTGTGAAGCAGCTCTTTAAAATTTTCGACTGGTTGACAAATATTTCGCTTTTCATTTGCTTAATTTGTAATCTGAGGAAGAAAGTAAACTCCCCCATCATTGTAATTTCTAATTCTCTCTGTACAAATCAGAAAACTCCTTGCACATAAGGTCGTCAGTAGCTTCAAAGATAATATCATCAACATATATTTGCAATAACAAAACATGATTATCTGATTTTTGGATAAAGAGCGTTGTGTCAACCTTGCCCCTTATGAACCCTTTTTCTAAAATAAAGGTACTCAGTCTATCATACCAAGCTCGAGGAGCTTGTTTCATACCATAAAGTGCATTTTTGAGTTTATAAACATGGTTTGAGAATTTATAGTTTTCAAAACCGGGCGGTTGCTCACATTAAACCTCTTCTTAAAGGAATTCATTCAACAAGATGTTCATGACATCCATTTGGAACAATTTAAAGTTCACGATCGATGCAAATGCCAATGGGATCCTAAAGGCCTATAACCTCACAACAAGGGCGTAGGTCTCATCGTAATCGATACCTTCCTCCTGGTTGTATCCCTTGGTCACTACGCGTGTTTTGTTTCATATTATTAAGCCAGATTCATCGAGTCCCACACATTATTTCGTTCAAACGTGTTTTGCTCTTCTTGCATAGCTATACCCTAGTGCTCATCCTCTATGACCTCATCTATGGTCTTAGGTTCTATTGGCGATACGAAAGCTAAGAAATTACAAAAATTGTGCAAAGAATTACGGGTTACCACCCCCGTAGAAATATCATCTATCACTTTAACAAGTGGATGGTCCTTCTTGGTTTTCCACACCCTCAGCAAGTCTTGATGATCCTTGCTGACTTATTGATCATCCTGAGCCTCTTTGTCTTTTTCCAAGTCCTAAGAACACGCTTCTTCCAAAGCATTGGCAACATCATCATACAAGACCTTTCTCTTCTCTTTTGGAGAATATTCGTCAAAATAAATATGGATCGACTCTTCTACATGCATAGTGTATTTATTAAAAACTCTAAATGCCTTACTATGCATCGAATACCCCAGAAATATACCTTCATCCACTTTTGAATCAAAATTTCCTAAAGCACGTTTTCTATTGTTTAAAATAAAACATTTGCATTCAAAAGCATGAAGATGAGATATATTAGGTTTTCGGCCTTTCAAAAGTTCATAAGGAGTTTTTAAAATTTTAGACCTTAGGAGTACTCGATTTACAACATAGCAGGCCGTATGCACTGCATCGGCCCAAAAATATTTAGGCACTTTGCTTTCATTAAGCATGGTCCTGGCCAAACTCCTCTAATATACAATTTTTCCTCTCAACAACTCTATTTTGTTAAGGAGTTCGAGGAGCCGAGTATTGGTGTAGGATACCGTGCTTATTGCAAAACTTACTGAATATGTGGTTTTCAAATTCACCACCATGGTCACTATGTATATATACTATCTTAAGGTTAAGTTGGTTTTGGATTTGCTTGGCTAAGTTTTTGAAGGATTGAAAGTGTCACTTTTTACAGAAAGGAAGAAGGTCCATGTAAATCTAGATAAATCATCCATGATTACCAAAGCCTAGTAACTACCTCTAAAACTCATAATTTGTGACAGTCCAAACAAGTTCATATGGAGAAGCTCTAATGGCCTTGTTGTGGATATCACATTTTTCAAAACAAAGAAGTTTTTGACTTGCTTACACCTTTGGTAAGTGTCGCAAGTTTCTTTAGTTTTGAAATTAAGTTTAGGTAGACCATCAACCAAATCATGAGATGATAATTTATCTAGATGTTTAATATGGACATGCGCAACGCGTCTATGCCAATGCCAAATTACACTTTCTTTAGATATAAAACATTTTGAAAACAATGTAGTAAAATCTTCTAATTTATACGATGACTGGCAAAATTAACATTATTAGATTTACAGTCAGGAATAATACAACCATCAAAACCGAAGGATACTCGATTATCTTTGTCGCATAATTGGCTGCTACTCAATAGGTTGTGCTTCAAGCCTTCCACATAGAGCATGTTCTCGATCATTGCTTGAGAGGTATTGCCATTTGCCCCAACGCAAAGTATTTTCCCTGGTTGTTGTCGCCATAGGTGACATACCTTTTGTCTTTAAGTGAAAGATCAAGAAATTTAGATCTATCACCGGTCATATGCCTCGAACAACCGCTATCCAAATACCAGCATTGTCCTTACTTGTCTTGTTTAGGTACTCTAGTGATATTGGGTCCCTTTTTGTTAGTAACCAAGGAACTTTTTGTTAGTAACCAAGGCACACCATACTTACTAATATAACACGCAATGGAGGTATGGCCATGAGTGTCATAGTAGAAACATGTAGGCATGCAAATATGTAACTTTTTATGACTATGAACTATAGATCTCCTATATGGCCTTTTCTTATTAGTTGGGTATTTATATCCTATTCATGTATGGTTACTATCATTTCTTGATTCGACAAGTAATATTTCTAGGTTATCTCTACTATATGTGAGCTATGCGAGTTTTTCTTTAATTTGGAATTTTCAATTTGCAAAGTCTCACAAGTTTCGCATACAACAGGTTGACATAAGTTATTGTTAGATAAATCACATGAGTTGCAAGAGTAGATTAAATCAAGAGTTTTATTTTCTAATTTTAGTTTATTAAATTCTTTTTGCATCTTAATAATTTGTTGTTCATGCTATAGGATTACCCGTTTTCTATCAATGTTAATCCTAGCAAGCTTTTTCAAATCATGTAATTCAACATAAGCATTATATACTTCATCATTGGGAGGGGAATCATCGGAAGAAGATGAAGTGTTAGAATATACCTCATTCGTATCATCCTGGCCACTTGAGCTGCAAGCTTCTTGCATTTTTACCATAAAGCATAGTTTCACAGACTCCTCCTTGCCGGATGTGCTTGATGTTGATTCCTCCTCGGGAATATCCCATATGATATACGCTTTCTTTGATTTGAATTCTTGAGCAATGCTCTTCTCAGGTTCAACCTTTTTGAGGTAAGTGGGACATTGGAACCTCATAAGTCTAGCTTTCCCACACTTGTGGCAAGTGAAGCGCTCCTTTGGGTTCTTGCCTTTCTTGGTTGATTCTCGCGCTTCCTTCTTTTGGAACCTCTTCAATCCTCCTCTTTTCTTCAAGAATTTTCCGAATTTTTGTACCCGGAGTTTCAAAGTTTCCTCGTCCAGATCGAAGTCAAAATCGCCATCCTCTTTATCTTCTTGATCTTGTGAAATGGTAGCCTTGAGAGAGATGCCTTTCTTCTTCCTATTTGAATCCTCGTGCCTTCACCTTGCCAGAAAACAAGTTGATCTCGACCGCCTACGAAATCAAGTATTCTGAAGGAACCGACCCTCCATACTTGGAGCCTTCCCTTTCCCCATAGTGTGACGGATAGCACGAGGATGAATGATAATATTGGGCTTTACAGGCGCCTCCTACTCGGTTAAAAGTTCCGATGCAGAAACGACCATCACTGGAACCTCTAGAACGGCCAGAGCCGCTTGAACCAACCCACCCTGGTGGCAGATAGCACGAGGTGGAAGATATGCTCCTCGACCAGACAGAGGAGGTGAACTCCCCCCAAATTGACTGGAAGCGAGAAGGGGCGAGCCCGCTTGGGCTCTTTTCCTCGACCCCAATTGATGGATGATCTGGCTCAACAACGGATTCCTCTGTAAACGATCGACCATAACAGCTGCAAAAAAAAGAGAAAGATGGTTACACAACCAAAAACTTACAAGTTATAAATATACGACTTAATACATATTCATCCGATGTTCAAAAGTTTGGTCACCCTTGGACAAGTCGGAGCAAGAAAGCACAGAGTTGTGCTCAACCCACCCTAACATTATATGGGCAGCCTCAATCTCCGGGCCTTCGAGACTCTCAAAGGCATAGCTGAACTTCTTGGTCGACGACTAGTGGAGGTTACCATTCCATGAGAACTAGAAACGAAGCTCTCCCTAGGAGCCGTAAGCCCACTAAAGGCTTACTCCCTGGATTTCGACCCGATAAAATCCTGCCTTCCTATTTTTGGTGGAAGAATCAAAGGGTTGGAACAAGGTACACTTGCTCTTGGACTATACACCACCCACGGTCATCGATCTTCTCTTCGTCCGATTAGGGTTATGAGTCTCTCACAACATCCATAAGAACAAGTGAACTGTGCACGAAAACTTCATCACCTTGCAGAAACGTCTAAACGCTCGGATAAACCCCCTAGGTATTAGGATGCAGCTGGGAAATTACAAACAAACATCTTATCCTTGAGCAATGAGCAAGCAAGCCTCATATTAATGATTAACAATACATAATGATTACTACTACTGAAAAAAACAAAATTAAATTAAATTAAAAAATACAAAAGATCTTTCGGGTATAATATTGATACAGATAGAAGCTATAATTATCACCCTAATCCACATAGAGATCATGGCAAACCCGCTCTTCAGATGAGGGAGCATGCAATTGAGTGCAGTATGATGCACGTGGCGACATGGCAACTTGGGGCGTCACACCCTTCGGGTAGTAGCTGAGGTGCCCAGTACTTCCCGATCAACCCACTAGTAGCGAGAGTCAGGCTCATCCAAGCCACCGGGAATCGGAAACCTATCTACTTTTCCCATGTATGTTCTCGACATCTTCAACCTATTACTAGAAGAAGCGTCAAATTTTGAACTGGATTCCCTATCCATGATCAGACGCTGCTTCCGTAGAAAAGTTGCACGATCCATCTGTACGACCTCTTTTCCTATCAACCTCCATCTCCAACGGGCCACCAGGACTGGGAGTGTCAAATCAATCGCGCCTCTCCAGTCGAGCCAATCCCTAAAGCGAGATGAACGTGAAACATAATTGGGTGGAGGTCTGGACAAAACTTCCACCTCGTCATAACTAGGCTTCAGCTCGGTAATAAGGACCATGACTATGAAATAAAAAAAGGAAGAGAAGTTACATAGAAAGAATTTTGAAAGGAGTTGAAAGAGCAGATGAGGTTGATCGGCAGTAGAGTAGGTTTGATAGTAGAGAATTCAGAAAGCAAAGTGAAGAAAATGAAGGGGATTCCCCTATTTATAGATGAAGCTGGGCCAAGGATGCCCATCGCGGCCCAACTTAAAAGCCATCCTACCCATTCAAAAGGAACTCAAGTGTGATCCAACAATGACCCAAGAACCAAGATGAAAAAAGTAGCAAGAAATGAACCAACGAACCACACTCAAGTACTTTGCACAGCAAAATATTCCCATAACCAAAAAGCATTAATGACGGTCAACCACGTGTTGCACAACTCAGAAGGTCAGCGACACCCTACTAGGATGCCTTGAGTCTACCAGCATGCTCACCTGTCGAACATACTCCTAGATTAGGGGCAACTATTCCATCCCAGTTACCCGGGCGTCTTAACTATCCAGGATTGTCTCCCATTTAGATGAGCAAAGACCGAGCATAATCAGTCAAAGGTCTTGGTCGCACTCGTTCCCCTTTCATCAGACATCCCATGTTGGGGTTAGGACCATTTTCCATCTGACATGCCTCTAACAATGCGTCGCCATGCCACCTGTAATCTCACACACCCCCTACCAAGACGACAAGGACAAACTACAATAGGGTTGTTAGACCTGCCACAAGTTACAATTTAACTAAGCACAGAGTACGACCCTGCCAAAGCTGTCTGACATGAGAAAAGCTGCCCCCGACAGGCCAGAATGGTCGGCCAGGCCAACAGTACATTCTAGAGCCACGTCATCCACTATAAATAGAGGTCTCCCCCAACATGAAGTATCATTGAATTTTCTTATCACTAGTCATTATTATTCTCCACTTACTTTTCATATCTCATTTATTACTCCCAAGCATTACCTCTTTAGTCTTACTAACTTGATCGTCGAAAAATCTTTTCAAGTTCCTATTCTGGTGGCGGGTCTAAGTTTACTTCTATATAGAACCAGAAGATTTCTTACCCAAACCTCTAGTCTGACCACATCATTCATTCACAAAAGAACAATAATGAAATGGACTGGCAATGTCAAGAATATAATGAAATTTTATCAAAGTAGCATTTTAAATCATCTACACTAGAGGATGATATTAAAATACCAGAATCATGGAGAGAGAAACTTCATCATGGAAGTTCATAATTAAGAAAATAGAGTATTCATGTAGGAAATGGAAAAAAATTATTTCTTAATGAGTGGGGATCCACTTACTCCATCATAGCCATCAATTCTAGGGAAATCTAATGGTTTAGATCTACCCACTAATTCAAATCATTGAATTTTCCTAGAATTGATGGCTAGGATGAAGAGCTTGGAGTAAGTGAATCTCTCATCTTTCTTAATTATTTAATATAAAGTGATTCTCAAACTATTTATTGGATTTTAATTAATAGGAGATAATAAAGATGAAGAAGAACAATGTCATCATATAGTCAAATTGTTAAGAAAGAAAAAAAATAATGAATGTGAATTTTTAAATGTCAGGACATGTTTTAATTTATGTTGGATAATATTTGGGACATGATTTGGAAGAACAAATTTTTGTTCTTTAAAGTCATCCTCTTTAATGAAGTGTCGTAATTATACATAATTTTCTTATTTCTATTTTTGTCCATTATAAAATAGAATTAATAATTTTGATGTTTATATAATTTTGATGTCCATTATAAAATAGATCATTTTAATTTATCAAATTAAAACAATAATCATCACACATTTAAATTTCTAACTTTATCTACATAAAGTTTTCTAACTTTATCTACATAAAAACAAATCGAATGTTTTCTTCTTTCTGGTCAAACCTAAACCTAACTACTAATTAATTTCGTGTTACTTTTGCTACTCCCCTTGTGGCTATCATTTTTCATTATTCGTTTTATTTGCTCTCTTTCATTCTATTGTTTATGTCATGCAACAAGGCATGCACGTAAACTATAAGTGCCTTAAAGAACCTCCATATTAAAAGCAAAAATAAGAAGAGAAAGATAGCATAAAGAAACGTGAGTAAGAAGTAAACGTGTTAGGAAGGGTTGGATTGAAAAGACAAAGTCCAAGTCTCCCTCCAAATCATACATCAAACAAATAAATTATACAAAACCATGGACAAAGATTTATTGTCTCAAATCGTTTTCAAACCATATCTCAGATAAATAATATTGAAGAAAAAACAATAAATTTTAAATTTTTTGACTAACATAACATGTTTTCTTTAGTCCGATACATGATTATTTGATATATTATTTGAGACAATAAATTTTTGTCCCAAAACCATTAACTATACCCCAAATATTTTAATTAATCAAGCCTTCAATTACTACATCACTGTTTTGGAAAAAATCAAACATTCCAAACTAAAAAATCTACCTTCATCATAATCATAATCATTTTGTTCATATAGTCCTATGGTCTCTTACCCTTTCTTCTATGGCCAAGACCGAAAACAAAAGCCACAAATACCCAAAACTCAAAGGTTCTATTTTTCTACGCTGTTTTGGATCCCCTGATTCCAATATCAAAGTTTCAATCGAAACAACTATTAAAGGGTCAGATTCTATCCCAAAAGAAAAGAGAACTAGATGGTTTTCATGGAAAAAGATTCAGATAAAGAAGAAATCAACCTCCAAAACGGTGCCGTTTGAACCCTCAGTACCTGTTAAAGCTCATTATTCGAAGTTGAGGTCAAAGTCAACCCTTCAACACAAGTCTCAAGCTCCGGCAACCAGTCCTCCACCGCCAATTCCACCACCTCCGGTGCTCACCGTCACACCGTATTCTACACCAACACAGGTACATATGACCTTAATGTTCTATTACTTTTGTATATCCTGTGGTGTCCATTTGGAACAAAAATCTTCTATATCTCCATATATGTTGTCCCTAATCGTTTTCAAGATGTGTGTCTACCCCTAGGCCCTCACAACAAATATGAATCACAGTAGTTGAATTTTAACTTTTGATCTAAAATGATATTTTGAAAATCCAGTATGGTTTTCCACAACTAGATAAATGTCTGCTTAATTGTATGTTATTATCTTTGTCAAAATGAATTGATGGTTTCTTATTTGTCACAAAGATAATAATATAATAGTGAGTATAGAAATTTTTCTCCATTTCTTGCATCTAGACTACTATATTATTTTGAGACTAGATATTACCAAAGTAAATTCATACAATACATATGAAAATCTGATATTATGAATGTAATAAAAAAAAGTAGTGATATACCCGTTTATAGGGATTTATTAATCATTGATCGAAATTTTCGAGTAAAACAATTATGAGAAGAATCATTTTTCCATTATCAACATTGTGTAACTACTGGTCTACTACCATATTATAATTTTACTATTTTGCCTCAACAATTTTTAATTTTTACAAAAAAACTATATAATAATAAAATTATTATCTATATATTAATCACCCTCTCACCTTAATTTGACCATTAAAATAAAGATAAAAAATATAATATAATGCATTCAATAAAAATTATAATATAAAGCATATTCAATTTTAAAATATATTCTAATTTATTAAAATAAAACTTAAATATTTAATATCAAAAAATAAAAATATAATTTGACATACGCCACACTAGTCAAATCAAAGGTATTTTCGCTCAATCCATACCCGTCAATTGTTTTCTATAAATGAACAGTTGTTTTAGATTTGTAAGATTGTCATTAATTAATAAAGATACATGGGTTATAAGCCATTTATAATTTTCAACTCTTCATAATTAAATTTGATAGCCACCAACATACTGAGGAATCATTTGTATACTAGATCAAATGGTATAAAACTCACTAAATAAGTTGTATATTAGATCAAATATTAAAAATTTGATTCTATTAAATGACATTTGTTTGAATGAGTAACCATACATCCCAAAAAAATTAATTATTACTCATAGAGTTAAAATGTACAGTTAATTATAACAAAAAAATATTAAACAATCAAATAAAGTTTTGATTTTTCACTCATTATTCTAAAATAACTTTCTCATTCTTTATAATATTTTAAATTTTCCTAATTGTATAAGCAATAGTATGATTTTAGAAGTTTCCACCTACATCTAGATTATAATAACAACTACACCAACCACAAACGCATCAAAGAGAATGCATCTAAAAGGAATTAATTTTTTGGTCATATGGTGAGGGATACTTTATGGTATACCAATTTTTATTTATTTTTTGTTTTATCTAGGATATCCTTCACTTTTTTAGATAATGAACTAACTCATTTCGAGGAGCGTGGTTGCCCCTCCCAACAAGCGTTGCTCCCAAGAATCTAACTTTTAACTTTTTTGTCTTTAATAATCTAACAAGACCTTATACTACTAGATAAATACATTTCGGGTACCAAATTTTTTATTACTAAGGGATAAGTTAGAGTTTTGATCTTTCGGTCTTTATTTTTATATGACCTAATATGCCAATATGGTATTATTTTTTTCAGACAAGGCATGATGGTAGCAACAACATAGAGGACACACGTCAAGAAACTAGTGAAGTTTCACCAAAGCACGCAAAACGACATGTCCGGCGGCTACAAAAGACGTACAAACCTACAACGACGTCGTACGACTCTGTGATTGGAATTTCCATAGTTATGGTAACCATGGTGATGATGATATTTTGGGGTCGTTTATGTGCCATAGTTTGCACTTCAGCATGGTTATATTTCATATCACGTTCTAGGTTGAATGTTACTAAAAACGACGATAATAAGAAACTCAACGACAACTTGGATTTGGATGTGGATTCAGAATTGTATAAGAAAAAAGTGATTATGGAGGGACTTCTTAATAGGACTCGGAGGAGAAGTAATAGTACTATTGAAGAATAATCAACTTCGTTGTATTATGAATAATAATCAGCTTTGTTGTGTTTGACGGTGGCTGCTTGTGATTTTGTTTAAAATTGATAATTAAGAGGAAAAAAATTGTACATTATTTTGTTTAGGTGTGAAAAAAAGTGAGATTCATATCTTACTGGAAAAGAAAGATGCGTGTAAATTGTTTATCATTTTAAATCATAATGTTGATTACATTTATTTTTTAAATGGATTACATTTATTATTTTGTCCTTTTTGTTTTCATAGTATTATATCTTGCTTACAATCATATAACTCCCCTAACTTTTCAATAGTTCAATTAATATATATCAGTTTTATATTGGTAAAAATATTAAATTAGTGGTATGGTGTATGGGTGAGAAAGATATGACCCTACTCGCTCATATGGTTTGACCCAACTATAATTGGGTCTGAATATGGTCGGTTTCATCGGGTATACAGTCAGTTTGAGTTCAAAAATAGACCAGATCAATATTTGAGGTCAGATAAGGGATGAACACGATCCATCTCTGATCACTCATTTAACATATTTGTATATGTGTCTATTCAATTGTGTATAAAATAATGATATATCTTTGGCCCAAAGTATTATTGGTTCTCTAATTTTTTCATCATATATACATGATTAACAAAATATATACATATATATTTTATATTGAGAAGACTTTATCTAAAAAGGCTTCCATTATATTTAAGTGGCTAGGGCCGGTTTCGTGTTCAAAGACTGGTCAGGTCGATATTTAGGATTGTATTAGCTTCGGGTCTAGGTTCAGGTTCAAAAAAATAATCTGACCATTGAGTAAGGGACAAGTCGTACTAGTCTCAACTCATCCAATGCTCACCTCTAATATAGTGGTTTATCAATGATTCGCCAATTATAGCAAATACTGATTAACTTATATATATTATACTGAATATAATATATTTACAAATATAAATATTATTATTTACAATATATAACTCAATTGGTGTTCTCTTTACATTTTGATTTTACAATAACCAATACATGTTTTAAGAAGCGGGAGAACACCTTATCACATATAAGAGTGGAGTTACACGTTCTCAAATTAATTTTTTATAAAGAAATCAAATAGAAAGTTTTACTTGAACTACAAAGTCATACCTGTAAAAAGCATGATGAACCAACATACAATTTTGGTAATGGATGTGAGCGTTAAGAATAGAGTGAAAATAAAATTACAAAATAGGGTCCCAAGAATTACATGATCGAAATTGAATGGAGAGGAACATAGGAGCTTTAATCAAAGAATTTTAGAATAAGGATTTTGGTAGGTCTAAGGAAGTGTTAATGATATGAAAGAGGAAATGGCCAAAGGAATTAGGAAGATAACAAAGGAGATATTAGGTGATCCTAGAGGATATGGACCAAAGGGTTAAGAATCAAAGTGGTAGGGCAAAAGTATCTATGATAAAATTAAGGTGAAAGTAGAATGTTATAAATCATGAACATTGTGTAAAATTTCTGATAGTTGTAAAAACAAAATATTTATGAAAGATAGCAAGAAACGGTAAGTGAAGCAAAAGTTAAAGTGTGTGATGGATTATACAAATATCAAGGTATTAAGTGATGTAAACCATCTTAGGCCAAATTCAAAATCAAAGGGCAAAAAAGGTCAAGAATGTCCTATGACTTGGGCCAAAGCCAAATCAAGACTACTCAAGACCATAAAAGACACAATTGACCTGGAGATCACATGGAGGAAAGACATTATGTCCTTAGGTTCTATTTTACTTTGGTTTATTTTTATTTGCATAAGTTCTAATAAAAGATATTCTCATTGGTAGTCTTAGGATTTTATTTATTTGTTGTTAAGTATTTTATTTTGGTTTCTAATAAATTCATGTAATATGGGGATGAGAATTTTATTATGTTTCTCCTTGTAACATGGTCCAACAGTGGTCAAGTAGCTCAAACTTAGGCAAATGGCATAACTAGAAGAAGTTCAAGTCCAAGTTGAACAAATGTTGCACATCTAAGACAACTTTATGTCACAGCTAAGACAAGCAAGATAGCATAGTTAGGACATTGTTTTCAAAGAGGCATGAACCAAGGAAGAAGATGGGAGGGGCGGCTAAAAACTAGGAAGTTCAATAAGCTTGATTTAAGGAGTCATATTTTATATTTTCCTTAAAGATAATTATGAAATTGGATCAACTACCATCTCCATTTCAGATGCAAAACAAGGCTGGTCAATTTTCAATTCCAAAGATCTCGGCCAAACTTTCAAATATTCATTCAAATATTTATGACCACATGGCTGAAGCATATCAATGAAATTTGGCCAACACAATCAAGGAACCAAAGATGATTTGAACAAGTCAAGGAACTACTAGGTTATTCAAATTTTAATTCAAGTCACGACTACAAACAAGGGATAAAGAGCCAAGTACATTAATCAAATTTTCAACAAAATCAAGAGGAAGAAGTCTAAGTATTCCTCTATCACCTCAAAGTTCCAATCTTGGAAGGATGAGCCCAAAAGGGAGATTCCTAAAACTACGGAGGTTGTGAACACCTACAAGCCGAACCAACCAACCATGGAGACCAACACCATAACTAAATATGTGAAGTGTTTTAAGTGCCTTGGCAAATGTCACATTGCCTCACAATGTCCTACAAAAAGGACAATGGTGATCACTAATGGGGTTGTTGAGTCCTAATCTGAACCATCTAGTGAAGAGGATGTCTTCATGCTAGAAGGTGATATCCTAATGATTAGGAGACTCTTGGGAAGTCAAGTTAAAAGGCATGAGGAGGACCAAAGGTTCAACCTATTTCACTCAAGATGCTTGATCCAAGGAAATGTGTGCACCTTGATCATTGATGGAGGTAGCTGCACTAATGTGATTAGTTAAAAGCTAGTGTCAAAACTAAACCTTGAGACTAAGCCACACCCCACTCCTTACCGACTCTAATGGTTAAGTGAGATAGGGAAATGGTGGTGGATATGCAATTCATGGTTCCCTTCTCCATAGGGAAGTATGAGGATGAGTTCTTATGTGATGTGACTCACATGGAGGCTAGCCACATCTTGTTAGGAAGACCATGGTAGTTTGATAAATGGACTAGCCATGATGGTTTCACCAACAAGATATCTTTCATGCACCAAGGTCATAAGTTGGTGTTTGCCCCTCTATCTCCAAAGCAAGTCAGTGAGGACCAAAAGAGGCTAAGGGCAAAATGGAAGAAGAGAAAAATGAGAGTGAGGCTGAAAATGAAGTAATGACCAAGCCTACTTTTGAGTATTTACACACCCCCAAGGCTGAATTTGTTTTCTAAACTTAGCCATTCTTTGCAAGATCATGAAAATGTTAGAAAGAAGGGTAAGAGTGATGCAAATTTGAGGTCGAATTCACTCCAAGAGGGAGGGGGTGATTAAACGATCCTAGGCCAAGTTCTGAATCAAAGGGCAAGAGAGGTCAATAAGGTCCTATGACTAGGGTCAAAGCCAAATCAGGACCACTCAAAGTCACAAAGGACACAATTGACCCTAGAGATCATATAGAGGAAGGACATATATGTCCTTAGGTTCTATTTTACTTTAGTTTATTTTTATTTGCATAAGTTCTAATAAATGAGATTTTATTCTCATGGGTAGTCTTAGGATTTTATATATTTGTTGTTAAGTATTTTATTTTGGTTTCAAATATTTTCATGTAATATAGGGATGGGAATTTAGTTATATTTTTTTGTTGTAATATGATACAATAGTGGCCAAGTAGCTTAAACTTAGGCAAGTGGCACAACTAGAAGGAGTTCAAGTCCAATTTGAACAAATGCAACACGACTAAGAAAAGTGTATCCCACGACTAAGACAAGCAAGATGGAATGGTTAGGATATTGTTTTCGAAGAGGTATGAACCAAGGAAGAAGATGGGAGGGGCAGGTAAAAACTATGAAGTTCAACAAACTTGATTTAAGAAGTTCTATTTTCTATTTTCCTTGAATATAATTATGAAGATTGGATAAATAAACATCTCAAATTCAGATGCAAAACAAGGCTGAACAATTTTCAAATCCAATGATCTCAGTCAATCCTTCAAATATTCATTCAAATATTTATGACCATATGGTTGAAGCATCTTAATGAAATACGGCCAACACAACCAAGGAACCAAGGCTGATTTGAACAAGTAAAGGCTCTATTATGTTTCTCAAATTTTAATTCTACTCACGGCTACAAACAGGGATAAAGAGTCAAGTACATCATTCAAATTTTCAACAAAACACTTGGTCAAATCACACATGTTGAATTCAGCCAACAATTCCAAATCCCAACCCTATTTTGTTCACTTGATTAGTTAGGATTTTAATTTCAAATTTTATTTGTAATTTAGGTTTTAGGCTTAGTCCTTTTTATGGTAGCATGTGGCTAACCAAATTTTCTATTTATGTAAGAATTTTCATCATTAATGGATTAAGTTAATTTTGGATAAAACTTATTTGTGTTTTTTAGTTGAGAGGATTCTCCTAAACCCTTTTGGTCGTGGCCGTTAATGTATTCTTATCAAGCTTCCTAGCTTGTGGTGAACTTCACTTGGCTTATCAAGCTACCTTAGCTTATGGCACCTTCTCACTTCCATATCTTATCCATTTCTTCACCAACAATTTACTCCATCAAAACTGTAGCCCAAATTATATAGGATCAACTCAAAACTCATCTAATAGTGACCACCCTTATCATTTCCAAATCGAAACTGTGACCCCAACTAGCATTCAAATTCAAAACCTTGGTTTCCATCCAAGATCATTTCCCCAAGCCTTAACTGAATTCTACACTTATAATCCTAAATAAAAAAACCCCAAAAATCATGGTCTTGCCACCCCAAAACCCTAACCACACATCCTACTCGTGACGTTAAACCCTACACCCTCAATCACCCACACGGCCTAGCCTAATCCTACCAAAACCGAAACAACATTGGCCTAAAACCTTAACCAATATCAAAACCAAATTTTAATTTATAACACTCATAATTTCAAGCTAAAAACGATCCTAAAATAAAGGCAATCCTAAGAGGTTGTCATCACTAAGGAATGGGAAATAAGTGTCTAAAAACTTGAAAATGGTATGGAAAGAAAACAAGAGACTTAGACCAAGTGAAATGCATTAAAAACGAAGATGGAAAAATCTTAGTAAAGGAAAGATAAAATTTCACAAGTTTTTCAATAAGGGACGTGATTCCTTGCCTTCTAATAGGTTACACACGAAAGACGAGGATCAAAATTATACATTTTAGTATAGAATTCAAGAGTTGGAAGTGAAAGAAGCTCTGAAAATGATCGAGAATTGTGACACCCACAATTTTCTATTTTTCTAACATGTGAGTGAAAAGTCTTGATTTACTTTAGTAGATTTATCTAAAAATAAATATGATTTTATTTAGATTAGTTGTAGATGTTTTAATGTTTATTTAATATGTTTATAATTTTTGTTAAGTTATTATATCAGTTACCTCATATCTAAGTGAACATATATCATCTATTATTGAGTTTTTGTGAACATAATTTTATTTAAAAATGTAATTTGTGTTATAAGTATTATTTTATCGTTATATTAAATTATTCATAATCTTATAAATAATGTAGTTGGAGTATTTATCTTTTTCATAATAATTTACTAAGTAATATCTCCTACATTATTTATTATAATGTTATATTTCTTATGACTTTTGATTAAATTAGTTATGGTTATGATAATATTTATCATAACATATTTAAGATCATATCATCATCTTTATCTTTTTATCCTTTAACCATTTTATCTCTAACTATACACCATCACTTTATCCTATATATAATATATATTTATATATTAATGTTAATAGATAGATATACTACTTAAGTAATGCTATAGGTGACACGTTAATAGTATTGTTATGTTATATGTATGTATATAACTAATCATTCTTCCCTATTTCATTTTCGTAATCCACATTTTCGATATATCATTATATAATCTATATATATTTATTTATTATATATAATCTTTTGGTTTCTATATTTTAATTTGTGCTTGAAACCTAGTTCCATATCTCAGCCATAAAATTCTCCTTATCGTTTTCCTCTTCTGCACATAACCGACACCTCCACCGTCTCCAATCAATTGGCTCACTTCTATTTTGATTGTGATCGATTATCTCCAATTAAACTTGGTTCAATGTATTTCTCTGCCACACACACTAAAAACCCAACTCCAATGTATGTTGCTCACTCACCCTCCAAAACCATTTTGTTTTCTCAACATATTATCGTAATATCAAGTGAGTAAGACTCATTCTATTATTTGTTTATTTCATGTCTCTTAGTAAATTGTTTATTGTTGTTGGAGACTTTTCCTGCTCAAAATAGTAATTACCTCATGTATATATATTGCTGCATTATTTCCTTTCCTTTCTTTTTACATTTTGAAGATTATTGTTTTGAGGAAAAAAACAGCATACATATTTATACATCACTTCTAGAATAAGTATATTTGGATGTGAGAAACAAAAGTTGTTGTTAATGTGCATATAGTATCACGTGTCAAAAGTTGTTGTTAATGTGCATATAGTATCACGTGTCAAAAGTTGTTGTTAATGTGCATATAGTATCACGTGTTATATATATATATATATATATATATTATATTAGATTATTAGAATTATTAGTAGTAGTATCATGTCATTGTTTTTACTACTTTTATTAATATTGTTAAAAGTACTAATGTTAATTCTCCTACAGTTATGATACTTATTATTTAAATTGGCTATCCTTTAACATTTTTAAAATATTGCGAAGGTTTCATTTACAAATGAAATTGGTTTGGGTAAAAGTATAACTTTATTTTAGGTAATATGTATTAAAGTTTTTGGGTTATTTGAATTGATTGATATTTTGTTGGTTGATGAAGTGTGACACTTGAGTCAAGTGGATGCTAGCGGTAACGCTCATGATGGTGAAACAATATTGAAGTTATGAGATAAAGTGTCTAAGGTGAGGCAGACGACCATAGTGGTCTTAGAGTATTTCATTGAAGTCCTTCTCTTCGATTTCCTTAAAAGTCGGAGAGTTTTGTAGATTATGAGCTCCCATGGAAACTTGCTTTCCATGTAAGAGTCCTTAATCTTTTTCATGACGATGTATAGAGTCTTAGATATTTAATTGTGTTGAAAATAGATGTGTAGGAAATTGCTTTTGTGTAGCATAATTCGAGGCACTCGCTTATGATATTGCATCGTCATGAAATATTGTTAAATAATTATGTTTGTATGCATGTGAGTATTATGATAAATTGATAATTATTTTATCTGCTAAATGTTTGTGACAAAGTTATAATTTAGAAATATCTCAATTGCAATAGTTATGTTATTGATTGTTGTATAGTTGTATTGAAATGGAAAATATATAAGTGATTGTTATATTGATATGGAAAATACATAAGTTGAAATTAAGGATTTGCATATTGATACTGGATCACTAAGTTAGTGTCATGAGCTAGTCCCAAGGACATGGTATACTAAAGATGCAATGGGGCTGAGATAACTAACTTAGGTGATATTTTTGGAAAGATTGAACATATTGAGAGCCTATGGCTATTCACACACTTGAAAGTGTAGTGAGATTTGTGGATTTACCTAATGATCTTGGATACTAAGTTAGCGTGTTGAGCTCATCCATTGAATTTGGCATGATAGAAATGCATTGGGGCTGAGATGACTAACTTAGGTAATGTTTGCTGGAGAAAAATGGAAAGCCTTAATTAAAAGATTTAATGTAGTAACTTCAGTTAGTGTGCATGCATTGCATTTTTGTAGTTGGAGTTGGAGAAAATAGAAAGATACAATGATAAAAATATCATTGGTTGGATAGGGGCGGCAATGACGGTGATTCGTCAAGAAGTCTTGAGGGATTTCTTAGGTGGGACAGTCTAGTGAGAGTCTAGGTTCATTACATGTATGACCAAGATCGTCCTATATGCAAACTAAGTGGTCTCTGACACCTCCTTGCGCATTTCATGATTGGTAGAGAGGAATCCTAAAATGGACTAAGCTTACCACGTAAGCACCTCTGATAGAGCTAATTGAAAACAATTGTTATTGTCACTTGTTGTTGTTAAGGATATCTGCACTCTCGGTTGTTTTCCCACAAGGATTTTGGCCTTCGGGTATTGTAATTTTGGTGGTGATTGGTTGGTGAATTGTATATTGCATTGCATGAAAGATATATTAATTGTGGATGTGAATATCCTTTTGTGTAAGACACTAACTTCATGCATCATTTGCATATGTTTGACATTGTTTTATTATGGTGTTGTTATAGGGTGTCTCACTTTAATGCTATTTCTCTATGTAATTCCATGACGTGGTCGCCGCAGTTGGTTTTTACTCCATTTTCTTTGTCTTTTATTGTGTCTATACTATGTGTATGTCCATGTTTGTTGCAGTTACTCTATGGATATCCATTAATGGAAATATAGACAAGAAGAACTTAGTTGATGTATAGTTGAGTATCATGTTTATATTGAGATTATTGGCTGGTTAGGAATACCCTTGGTCTTTTGAACTAATTTTTGTATAAGTTATATTTTATGAAAAATTCTTAAGAGTGATTCTTTTTGCATACATGATATCTTTTATAATTATTATGTTAAATATTTTTTAATGATTTTGTAAAGCTACATACTTAAACTAATAGATAATTATATAAATCATGGTTTTGAGGTTGAATGTGATATCTCGTTTTTGGGTAATGATAATATTGAATATTTTTGCATCTTGAACATGTTAATGAAAATGAACTTTAAATTCACTCTGATTTTCTAACATGTTGACTTTAATTTTCTTTAAATTTTCTTCATATTTTTATAATGAAGTCCTAATTTCTAAGTTGCAAAAATGGGGTGTTACAAGAATGACAAAGCGGTTGGACCAAATTATATACATATTGATGTCTAGAAGGTTCTAAGAGAATAAGACATCAAATGTCTCACAAAGTTATTTAATGAGATCATGGTGGCTAAGAAGGTGTCATACGAGTGGAGGAGAAGTGTCTTAATGCTTACTTATATGAACAAGAGTGTCATACAAAATTGTCTAAACTATAGAGGGAATAAGCCAATGAGTCAAACAATGAATCCATGGGAGAGGATAATTATGCAGAGGTTGAGACAAGAGACAAATATCACTGAAAATGAATTTGGCTTTATGTTGGAGAGGTCAATTGTGGAGGCTAAATATTTGCTACGACGATCGATGGAAAAATATCTATGGAACCAAATGAACTTGCACATTATCTTTATTGATTTAGAAAAGGCGTATGATAAGGTGCCTAGAGATATTTTGTGGAATCCTCTAAAGAAGAAATGTATTCGCATTGCCTATATTCGAGTAATCAATGATATGTATGATGGGGTCAAGACCAACGTGAGAACACAAGATGAGGTTTTAAAAGATTTCATAATTGAAATAGGACTACATTAAGGGTCAAATTAAGCTCGTACTTGTTTACATTGATCTTGGATGTGCTTATGGAGCTTTTCCAAGAACCATTGCCATACCACATGCTCTTTGTGAATGATATTGTCTTAGTGGAAGACTCGAGAGAAGAATTAAATGAGAAATTAAAGTTATGGAGACTAGCTTTAGAATCACATGGGTTCCACATAAATCAAAGTAAGACGAAGTATATGCATTGTAAGTTTAGCAACAGACAAACAAACTCTACTATAGACATAAAGATTGAGAATAATATCATACCACAAGTCACTAGATTTAAGTAGTTGGGTCAATCATATAAGATGATGAAGATATTGATGGTGATGTGAACCATATGATTCGAGCAGGTTAGATGAAATGAAGGAGTGTTTCAGGTGTCATTTGTGATAAAAAGGTATCACTCAAGCTTAAGGGGAAGTTTTATCGCACAATTATAAGACATATAGTATTATATGAGACTGGATGTTGGATGATAAAATGTCAACAAGAGAATAGACTTTATGTAGTAGAGATGAGATTGTTGTGTTGGATTGGTGGACACACTATACAACATATGATAATGCATCATGGGAAAGTTGAAGTAGCTCCTATTATAAAAAATGTGGTAGAATTGTGCCTTAGCCGATTTGGATATGGTGTAGAAGACTAGTAGAAGATCTTGTAAGGAAAATATATCAAATGAAAGTTAGTCCAATTCCTAGAGGAAATGAGACCAAGAAAACCCATATGAGAAATGATAAATAAAGACTTAGAGCTCAATGCTTTGTAAAAGAACATGATTTATGACAGAACATTATGACGTCGTTCAATTCATATAGTCAACCTCACCTAGTTAAAAAATGCTTGGTTGTTGTTGTATATAACTCATTTGAAATGATTTAATGACTAACTATGTTACAAACAACTCTCAAACTTAAGTTTGAATCCTTATATTGTCATTTTAGAAAATATTAATTTTTTTATCCACAAATCAATTTTGATTTATACTATATGGTTTGAACAATATTTTTTGATAAGTTTAATTGTATATCCAATATAAGTATAATATTATATCAGTATGAGGACGAGTTTTTAGGTTTGACCCGATGGTAGTTATGATGTTAAGTGTGATTTTAAAGATTTCATTTCAAAACGAGACATATATAATTACCCACTTGGATTCTTTCATTAATAAAAAAGAAAAGTGCTAATGTCCAATATGTGGATTGAAGACTCTAACATTCATTCCTCATAAGAACAACAATCAGGTTAAGATTGAGTTGTTGTTTTTATTTTTACCGTATGTTCGAGTTTAGTTTTTTATATATCAATACGTTTAGTGGGGTTTTGCCCCTCTTTATATTAAAATATATTAATAAATTCTTAATTTCAAAAGTAAAAATTTAAACTTCTATTAAATATAAGTTGTAATTAATAAATATTTAACTAACTACTATTATCATTGGTTTACAATGAAAAGATAACATTCAACCACACTCATGCTACAGAATGTTATTGTGTGTATCATATATGATAGTGTTGGCTTTAGTGATATAGATAGTATCAGAAACTGTTATTGAATAACAATTTTGAGTACAATTGAATAATAATTTTGGCTTAGTGTAGAAAAAGTATGAGAAAGTATAAAATAGGATGGGAATAGAGATGGCAACGGGTATGGGTAGTAGCTATCCGCTACCCGTTTCAAAATAAGATAATATTATCCATACCCGTTCGTACCCATACGGGTACCTGTGTGCGGGTATTTTTTAGTACTCGCAGGTATAACGGATACCCGCGGGTTTCTTTTATTATAAATCAATTTTTAATTTTTTACTTCTATTATGTTTCAAATGAGATGAAACTTAATTATTTTTGTACTTTTGATTTAATATTTGGCAAAAATGCTAAATTTATTGGTGTTTTCTATTTGTGTGATTTTATGTTCTCATTTCCTTAACAAAAAATATATATTTTCTTTGTAAACATGTGTGTTTCTACACATGTAATAATATTTGTAGGGTGTTTCACCACCAAACTCAATGAATATGTAAACAAAGTAAAAGGAAAAAATATACATAGTGTAATGAATGTTAGAATAATGTATTTTTTATTTTAATTAAATATAATATATTAATCATATAAATAACGGGTACCATAATACTCATACTCGCCCGTATGCACTACGAGTATTTTGAAAAACCCGTTTATAATTCTCGCGAGTACCCGTTTGTGACCTGTACCGTGCCCGTACGAGTTTTACCCGCGGGTACGAGTTTTTTTGTCATCCCTAGATGGGAAACCAATTTTGCACCAAGTTTGGGATTATAATATTTATGGGTTATTTATGAGTTGAGTTTTTAAAATGAATAAATAAAAATGGAAGACTTCATGCTCATCTCACAATTATTTTTTAACTCTTCAGCATTTTATTTTCATTATTACCCTTCTAAAATTCAATCTGTAAATATAACTAAAGGTTTCAAATGAAATTCCGGAAGAAGATAGCTGACAATTTGGTGTAGAGGTGGATGAAAGAGGTGCAAAGTATGTTAAGGGTGCGATCCAATATTGCCACTTCACTTTACAATTCTTCACCATTTTCTTTAGGAGCTTTTAGTATTTATATACTAACTTATAATTCTTGAGGATATGTGTCCGATAATACAACACTGCTGGCCGTATACAGTCTTTGGAAAAATTAAAATTACAGAGATTATTAATTTATTAATTAATATGGTAATGCATTTTTCAATACAAGTTTAAAATATTTATGCTCCCAAAATATTAAATTATCTTATAAATGCTTAAAACACATGAAAATTACCAGTGAGAGGGTAACAATTTAATTTGATTTTTCATGTAATTTAGGAACTGAATGAAATGAAATGGTTCGATTCAACTTAGTTAAAGTTGAATTTTTATATAGGAACTGAATGGTTTGTTCAACGGTTTGCTTGCTTTATAAAAAAATTCTTGCAGCACTTCAAACTATATTTCATGAGATATTATTTTCTATTTCAACAACAATTTTGGTTAACAAACTAATATCCACATTCCAGAACTTAAAACATATTTCATATGCATAATTGAATAATGAAAAAAATGGTATAATTCAATATTAATCGAACTTAAATAATAAAAAGAAAATCAATCTGACATTTTTTTTACTCCTTTACCCGATATCAAATAATGATTTTTTAAAATATATAATTTAATTTGAGTCGTTTCTGAATCTCTGAATCCAATTATTCATTTAAGAAAATATTAAATACAAAACTTAACTAAAACACATTTTTCATTCAGTTTTATCCTATCAAATTTAAAATTGAAACTAGAACCACATGGAGAATACATCATGATCAGATGTGCAATGATCATCATGGTCCTACTTCTTAAACTTACATGGCGGCCATTCTTGGATGACCTATGGTTGTGTGTTGGGCAAATATAAAAAATTAAATAAGAAACCAAGTCAAAGATTTTATAGTGATTTTTCTTTTTTGATTGAGTTGTTGATAATTAATTAAGAAAGAGACTCTTTCAGCCAGGTGCATCGCACAAAGTTGAGCCCGTAAACTGGAATAAAAAAAACTATGAAGCATATATGCATAGAGCTAAGGATGGGAATTTGAATGGATTTAGATATAAAATCATGTAAATTTATTTAAACTATATTTTAAGTTATTCAATTCATTAATATCTAAATTTAATGGAGGGGTTTTAATTCATCCAATCTATTTATGACTTCATATTCATGAATTTGGATGAATATCCAATTCATTTGATTTTTTTATTAGAACTAAAGACACTATTGACGAAAACCATTATTTTAAAAACTATTATCTCAAGAAAAAAAAATTAAAATCATATTTTAAAAACACTCTTAAAATCATTTAGAAATCAATTTTTTAAAAAGTGATTTTTGAACTAAAAAAACAATTCTGCAACATTCTATAAGCATGCGACATTTAAGGTTCTACGTGTAAATTTTTTAGCAAATGCTTATAGAGTCTAATATCTATTGACTATCAATGTAAAGATTACTATATAATAATTACATCTTTTACCATTCATTTGGATTACTTTTTTGAAGTGTCAATGGTGATTAAAATATAAATGATAGACGATGTTGTGAGATAGTGTATAAAATTCATACACTATCATTGCATACATTTTGTTCTCATACTTATATATGTTATGTAATTAATAACACAATTTTAATATTAACTACATACACATGTCCTATAGTTGAAATCAATTTAATAAAATATTAAAAGTGATAGTGAGAATCATAGATGAATTTGTTTGAATTTAATTTTCTTAAATATTAAATGAAATTAAAAAGCAAAAAACATTATTTTTGAATTTTTGTTTTTTTAGGGATTGAGTATCCTCCAAATGCATATATCCATGGATGTCCATCAGATATAATAGATGGAGTTGAATACATTTATTATCAATATTATTTATTGAATTATATTCATTTAAATTCATTAGTTCTAACACATGGATTTAGATGAATTTAAATTAGATGAATATGAATAATTTGTGGATTGTGGATAATTTTGTCACCTCTGCTCAGAGCAGATTCTCTTATAGATTTCTATACCTGAACCGCTAACCAAATATATACATTTATACCATATATAAAGAACATCTTATAACTACCTATGATGTAATTAGGGATGACAATAAAAATCGAACTTGTGTTAGCAGCTCAAATTAGTGGGGAAAACCTAATGTGATTGAGTTCGGGTTAAGGTTTTGCCCGTGTTTAATTTTTGGGTATGGATTCGGGTTTGTACAGTAAAGACCTTACCCAAACTCACCCTAAAGTAATATAATTCAATTTAAAATTGAAAGTTCTATCATGTTTTTTAATTTATAATTTTACTTTACATATACTATTAGCTATTCAAACATAAAAGAAATGAAATAATACAAGAGAAAATAGAAATGTTAGAGAAAAATGAAACAAAAATGGTATCATACTTTCCATAATACTTTTATTATTTTCGGGTTCGGGTTATCCAAAATCTGACGGGTTCGGAGATGGTATCTTTATTTTCTACACCATTGAGTTCAGGTTCGGGTTTTGAATTTTAGGTTCAGATTTGGGTATGTCTAAACTCGACCCTGCTCCGCCTTGTTGTCATTCCTAGATGTAATTTCCCCTTATCTATTATGTCATTCTAATTAACTATAATTACAATGTTTCCTCACACAGTAAAAGAAATATTAATAAAAGATAGAGGAAGTTACATACACTAAAAATATCAAATCATCAATACAATTTTTAATGCAAGTTTTAATAATATCATAATTTATTTTCATATTTTTCAGTTGCAATATCATATATGCTAAATACAAAAAAATAATATAATGGATATGTTTAAACATTATACTTATTAAATCATATAATTAAAAGAAGAAGAACGTGAGTAGGTAGATATACAGCACATGTTGATACGCCAGTTAATGTAATGGATATGTTTAAACATTATACTTATTAAATCATATAATTAAAAAAGTGAAAATTAAAACTAAAATATATTATTATAAATATAATCAGTATAAAAATATCGTAAAAGGCTTGCCATCTAAAGTTAAAAATTATACCTAATAGTAACAACAGTATATATTTTAAAGAATATAAAACATTAGGATCTTTGGGATGATCTGAAATACAACCTATCATATTTTAAAAACACATTAAGTTTAATTTATAAATTTAAAATCCATTAAAATGAATTTGGTCGGTGGGGTGGAATGAATCTAACAAAAAGGGCCACGTATACGTAGAAGTTATGTTGGAAATCAATTATAAAATCTCTGAACAGCTATGTAAAACGTTTAGAGCCTTAGGTTTGGAATTGAAATTTTGGTATATATCTAATGTTCAAGTTAGGCCAACATATCTACTCTCACTATATTTTATCAAAATCACAAAAGTATAAGACCTAAAAAATTTCAAACATGTTGATGTCATATGCAAAATGTTTTATTCGTATATGTAAATGCCAATACATGATTTTATGTCTCTTGAAAGGATTACTCCAAATTTAAATTAGAGGACATCATTACTCTTATAAAAAAAATCATATATGCAACCTATTTCTCCTTCATTGTATTGAGTTTTATTAACATTAGTTTAAAGTGGTAATGGCTAAACCGCCCGTCCAACGAGTTTAGTTCTTGCCCATAAAATGTCTATATATTAAAAGTGGGTATTGACATGCTCGCTTACTATTTTTGGGAAAAATAAGTAAATAGACTAAATTTGCTGGCAAAACAAGCAAATTGACTGAATTTGTATGTCTTGCTTATAAAAAATTGCAGGCTATGTGGGTCAGCTCGTGAGTATTGCCTATTTTGCTATCTATAGTTTAAAGGAAAAGATGATAAAAATTGAAATAACTCATTGAAAAGTATAAATTAGAGTATGTTGTAGTTTTGATCCCTCACCTTTTATATTATGCAATTTTATTCTCATTACTTTACTACGTGTGATTATCATTCTCCACCTACATATATATGAAAAATAGTCATTCCGTTGACTTCCTATCCAAAATGCTAATGTTATTTACTATGTGATAGATTTTATCCAACATGACATTACATGTGCATCCTATATGACACCCAAAATTATATGTTGCAATTTTAGATTCTCATCCTTTTTATTTGTGAAAAATCCATCCCTTTTTGTGTGTAAAATTTTCATCACTTAAATTACATAATGAGTAAGAATGGTCTCCTTTCGATATATCATATATATGATGAATGTTAAGCATACGTTAACCCATGAAAACATATGATGATCCGGTGCATTTAGAGAAGAAGACAAGTGATAAAAGAAATGAGAGAATAACATTATATTGAATAGTAAATTGTACTTCTTGTTTCTTTTCTAATTTGTATTTATCTTATAATAATCTAATTTAAGTTACAAGTGTGACTGTGTTAATTTGATAATATATTTCAATAAAACAAATAAAAATGAAGTTTTATTCCAACATTTTTTTTTCATTGGTTGATTATTTATAATTTTTATTTTTATTTTTTAAACTAAAAATGTTTTTATGAATGTCTAGCTTTATTAAAAAATTTAAATATAATAATATGATAACAAACTTTGTATAATTAAAAAGTATTAAAACTAAAACTTTACTTTATATTTACATGTGTCATTTGAAAATGACACATGTAATGACACACTAGAAAATATTTATCACATAGTTTACATTCAATTCTAAAAAATTAGGTCACCTTACATAAATAATTAGATTGTGATTATTTATATTAAGTATATTGAGAGAAGATTGTTTTTCACAATCATGTAAATTTGAGGATGAAAAATGGTCGTCTAGTGCACGAGGCTCCTAGACCTCATTTCTACACAACAACAAAAAGATGAGAGGCAAAAAATACATATGAAATATCACATTGGACAAAATATGCCATGTAGCAAATGTTAGGGTTTTAAACGTTTATGATGCGAACCTCCTTCGAAGATCCTTGAAAACAATTATTCTAGTGAAAAACTTAAGTGTTTAGGATGTTTATGAGTTGTAGGTTGGTAACAAAACTAATGGGGTAGAAAACTTAACTAATAAGGTAAAATATGGATTAAAGGAAGGTATGAAATTATGGATTTTGAGTGGTGCCAGAACTAAGGATGATTGATAAACTCGTGATTGGACACCACGAAAGGTGATTAGCCCAACTATAAGTCCCTAAAATTGGTTCAACTAAGAGCCAAGGAGAGCACCCTCATAATATTCACTAAACAAATGTTTGAGCAAAATATTCAAGTTGGGCATTAAGAAAATGATGAACTACATATAAAGGGCACCTGCCTAGAAGACAAACTCATAATGGAATGTATGCTCTAAAAAAAATCTTAAATATTTTGTCCTCTACTAGGTTGCTTTGGATAAAGAAAAAGGCAAAGCTTGAAAGGTTATACAATTCATAATAAAAACATGGGTTCAACCTAGAAGAGTCTAGAACCACTTCTTCAAAAAAGGAAAATTATCATTGTTCACAAATTTCAGCTTTTTCAAGACACACTTTTCACACAGCAAAACTATACATATTTAAATGAAATTTTTTACAAGACATGAAACATTTGATCATGATATTTTTCTCTAGTTTTGATATCTTTTAGTATGTTTTTATTTGTTTTGTTGTGGCCTAACTTTTGAAACAGTTCATGCAATACATGAAATTTCAAAGAAAATGATAAAACAAAAAACAAAGTGTTACCTATAAAAGCTTAGTGCTTTATTTGCTCTCCTCAGAGCTCACTCTAGATACTACTAGATGGTAACCTCATTTTAAGATCCTTTAAAATGATCATTCTAACATAAAGTTTAATTTTTTCGAACGTTTATAAAACTAACGAAATGATATAGAAAATGTAAGTAATAAGGTCGAAGGTTGATCAAAGGAAGGTAAGAAATGGAATGATGAGTTTTGAGTGGTGCCACAATTAAAGATGATTGATAAACCAACGGTTAGACGTCACAAATGGTGATTAGTTTGACGATAATTTCCTAAAACTGGTTCAACTAAGAACCAAAGAGAACATTCCTCACAATATACACTAAGAAATAATTTAAGCATAAGATTCAAGTTTTGTATTGAGGAAAAACTATAACACCTATAAAGTGCACCTACCTAGACAAGAAGATAACCCATATAAATGGAATGCAAGTTCTAAGAACCACTTATTCAAAAGGGAAATTAGAACTACTCATAAAGTTGTAAGAAAAGTGAAAAGTCTTTTAACTACATGCCATTATGCCCTCCCTAGGGGCAATACATTCTCGCCATGCCCAAAGATATGACCATGTTAGCTAAGGTTCTCCATTTTGCCAAAGCAATGCGCTACTCTTACCTCCTCATCTCCCTATTTCGGCTGGGATGCAATTACAGATTCTTTGACTTATTGTAATGCTTCTTTGAACGTTCTAGTTCTTACTCTTAACACATGCTCTCCTAAGCCATCAAGTTCTTTGTGTTATTTGTCTTTGACCATCTCCACATCAATTATGTAAGTTGGGGTTTTAAAATCTCACATAAGGTGAACTAAAATCGCATATTTCAATTTATTCGCCTTTTCCACCTAAGGAAACTACATATTGATTTGTGGATCATCAATATGTACCTATGTCGATGCAGGATGTTAATTTTGAATGAATAAATTTAATTTGAAGTAAATTATATTTACACCCCTAGGTTTTAGTGAAATTACACAAATCACCCCTCCATTTTTTACACCTACAAAAAATTTCCTAATTTTTATACATACATTATACAGACTACCCATACAAGAGAAATAAGTGCGACCTTTTAATAAAAAATAAGTGTAATTAAGTTAAACAAAATATGATATATTGTGGAGACAAATCCAAATAACATACGAGTCAATACATTTTCATTATTTTTGGTTCGTTACATGATGCATCAATAATTCTAAGGAGATATTTTTTAAATCACTCATATACTATATTGTAACTAGGGATGTTAATGAGTCTAGATGGGTTTGAGTACTACATTACCCAAATCCGCCCCACTATTTCATTTTTGGACCCAGACGCGCTCCAGACCTATGCTAATACCTGCTAGGTCTGCTACTCGTGGGTCTTTGAGTACCCAACAGATCTGTGGTAACCTGCAAATTCAAAAATATTAAAAATTATTGTGAGAAATTTAAATAATTGTTGTTTGTTTCCTACTATCTTATATGTTAGTTAGTCAATTAACAACATAAAAAATTATAAAATATAATTTAAATTTTTAAACATAATTTAAATTGTCTATTAAACATAACTTATTTTACTAAAAGAAACATAAAAAATAAAGTCATTACTTCAACAATGTGATATAAAATTGATTTAGTAAGAACTGTTTAATCAACATAACATTAAATTATGTATATGAATTAATAACATGACATCATATCACACTCCTTAACAATATAACATCATTGTTTAACAACATAACAACCATATTTATGAATTAATATAATATTACAATTATGGATTAACAATATAAAATTACAATCATGATTAACATGATATTACAATTATGTTATTATATGTATACATTTAGGAAGAAATATCGGGTTTGAGTACCTCCTTATCCTGATCCAAACCCATCCAACAGCGGTATTAAAATATCAGATCTCAATTACCCGCGGGTCCAAAAATATGGACTCATACCCGATCCATTATTGCAGGTATTATTTGTGGGTATCCATGGGTCTGGGTACCCATTGTCATCCCTAATTGTAACAACAACAAAATAATGAAAATATATTGACTTATCTATTATTTGTAATTGTTTTAATAATATATCATATTTTGTTTAACTTAATTATACTTGTTACTCATTAAATCACATTTATTTTTCATAAATTAATAGTTAATGTAATGTATGTATTAAAATGAAGAGTGATTTATATAATTTTACTAAATCTCAAAAAATGTAGTGAATTTACTATTTAATTTAATTTAATTTGAGGAGCACATCAAGCACGGAGCTATATTCATGAAAACAATTCATCACGTGGTCAGCATCCTTAGACAAATAAAGAAAAAAAGCAAGTAAATCTTATAGGTGACGACACTTTAGTTTCATGTGGTGCTTCCCCTTCAAAAATAAGGTTGATTACCTATATAATTAAATTAAAACAAAATATAATAATGGACTAATCCACTAATAAATATTGGGATTATATTGGCGGAGTCAACAAAGATGATCCATACATGACAAAAGAAACAAGACAGTGGCAGATGAAAACAAAACAAAACTACAGTACTATAAAACATAGACAAAGAGAGGTACTAAAAGTCTAAAAGAACTCTATCAAGAATGACCCATTTCACTCTTTCATGCATTTAGTATATACACTTCTTTCATACATTTAGTATATACACTTAATATATTATTTATCACTCATTTGTATTATTTTTTTAAAGAATTGATAATAAATGATGAATGATATTTTGATAATATATCAAACTCATAATACAATATCACGGGATATATTTTTTTTTCTCATTTCCTATTTCACTATTTTATCAATCAAATCAAAAGTTAATAACATGGTGTGTTAGAAAAAATGGGCTTTGACATGCGACAAAGAAGAAAAAACAAGGTAATGGGTTGATGGAACAAAAATTACGATAAGTACATGTGGTTCCACCTTTCATATTTTTCAAAACTATATTCCATAAATTAAGGACTTTCTTGACCAAACTAATCCCCAACCTTGGACGTATAATCCTAGATTACGACTATAATGGTTGATGGAGTTTGGGGTGTAACGGTTTGGACTAGATCGATTATCATTTATATTAAAGAATCAATCCGATTATAACTTGCTAGACTGGTTTGGATTTTATTGGGTGTAAAATTCGAATCGATCTAGCTCAAGTAAAATATAGACTAGATCGATTTTATATACTTTTAGAAACCTAAAATGAAAAAAAAAAACATAAAAAATGGATAAAAAGTACTGTGCATAATTTTTTTCGATAAGCAAAATAAATTGAAGAACGGAAGTGCATAACAATAATATACGGTCTGTTTTTCCAATTGGCAAATGAAAGAATACAACACCACCACGACTTTTTTTTGGTTCAAGTGTATTCTTCACTTATGAATAAGAAACTAATATTTTGTTGGGTGTGTGAATGTTTTTCCCAATAAGTATCGCTTTCAGAAATCAAATTTTTGACATTTTAGTTTTTCTGGAATTTAATAGAGTTTTACATCATTAAAACAATACATCGGTTGGTGTATTACTAAGACTAGTTAATTGATGTACAGATTGTGGAAGTTAAATGGTCAGGTAATGTAAGCACGCACTAGATAAGAAATTTCTTCGATGGATAATAAAATCAAAGGCAAGAACATAGTATATTAAGTTGTTTCAATGGATAGAGATCATCTGTCCCGAACAATGTCCTACTTCATATATCAAGTTAATGTCAACATATGATTGGCTTAAGACAGAAAATGAGACATGGTTGGCGACAGATGATCTCATCATGTTTCAATAGTCATTCTCTAGTAGTTTCAAATAAATCAAAGAACATAATATATCATCACAATCTAATAATAACTATTACTTTTATGGAAGGAGGAATAGCAGTATGCTAAAAACTAATTAAGGGTATGCCAAAAACATCTAAATAATCCTCCTCTAAGTGCTTATTTCAATAAGCCATCATAGCAAAAAAACAATTTTCAGGACCCACAAGCATTGGAGAGAGGAAACCTCAAATTGTTATGCTCAAGTGTTGGCTTATACAAAAGACATAACTGAACCAAACTCAATAGGTTGCTCATTGTTCACAAGGCAATCATTGTAACATGCACGCAATAATAGTATCACCCGTAACACACCTAGAAAGAAAACATGGGTTGATCCACAAAATATAGGTTGGCTTAGTTAGAACTGGTAGAGTCTGTGAATCAACCTGTATCAGCTTACATTCATGAATAAAGAATTCAAATACTCTCTAGTACTAGAAAATCTAATAGTTAAATATGAGTTTAATAATTTATAATTTTCTATTTAAAAATTACATAATTAAATTTTTTCGTATGTCACCATTGTCATTCCTTATTAGAGAGAATCTGATTTTCTAATAAAGGGTTTCATTCGACATTTTATATATTCACTCTGTACTATATAAAGAAAAGTTACCCATAACCTCAACCTCCATTTTATTTCTACCGTCTTATATATTATTAAAAATACTCTGAACAACTATCACCCTAATCTATTTAACCGGACTTAAACCAAGGCGTATGAAAATCACAGTATATTTTTTGTAGAAACATTTAAACATAAGTTGTAAGGTAGAAAAAGGCATACTTTCTAAGGAAAATTTAGTACTATCTCTATGAATATCATCACGAATTGGATGTAAATTCATAAAGATATGAATAGTTGAATTATTTATTTAGTTTCTTGGGTACAAAAAGAGTACTTTTTTAGGATTTTGTTAATATCAACCCTAAGGGTTGAGGGTAAAGATTCATAAATAAACATGTTTTTATTGAAAATGATGTACTTAAAGAATTACAAGTATTTTGTCTTTTGTTTTTCAAAAAAATTACTCACTTTTAACTCCTTATCCTTAGGGATGTGTTTTTAATTTTTTTCTAAAATATGAAAACTTATAAATATAAAAGTAATATATATAATCATGATCATACTTTTATTAGTGACATATTATATATGTAATTCTTATTGAAATTCTCCCTAACATCTACTTTTTTTCGTTCACCAAAGTGGAATATCACTCTAACCAAATGGTGATAGTGATTTCTGTAAATGTTTGATAGCAAAAGAAAATAAAACTTGCATCATCAAAATTAAGATTTATGCATTATCATAATAATATTATTAAATTAGAAATGTGAGAAGACTTAGCACATCAGAAAAACTTGTTGAATCTCCGGTATTTTCTTAAATATGGGTAACATTACTGTTATTCATATCTATCTGTCAAGGAAAAGTTTATGAAACTACCATTGTACCAATACACCTACCTAAATTCACATTTTCTAAACCATTCATTTCTGCCAAAAACCAAAATTTCAATCAGATATTCAGATTCAATTCAATGGTCAAAAAAATACCACACAACTAGTTCTTCAACGGATTCATGATATAGGCTTTGATTCTAGAAAGGTTTAGATTTTGTCCCAACAATTAGTTTTCCACATTTTTTGGATTTATCAATGGATCAATAATTGAAAAAGAATATTATTGATGAAGATTACACATTATATTTAACATTTTTGGAGATTCAACAAAAGGGTATCTTTCTATCTATCTATCTTTCAATATCCCATGCAAGATGACGTAGTTGTTTGAGGTTCATGTTACAAAACAATGAAACCAAGGTGTGAAGAAAAAGGAAGAAGAAACTCAGAGATATTCTTGCATCTTATGGAAATATATATGGCATTTTATGAGTGGAATTGGACACAATGTGAAGGTGTATCAGTTACATAAGATATATATTTAGTTTATATATATATCATGTTATTATGACGTGTTAAACAAGTTGTTGGTGGAACACACACGTAGGGAAAGAAAGAGATTAAGGGAGAGAAAGAGAGAAAGAGAGAAAGTGAGATTAGAAAGATAGAAAGAAATAACAAAGGAAGGAAAAAGAAGCAATATCATAGAGGGAAGAAAGTTGCAGAGGAGGGGTTATCATATAGGTAGGTTTGGATCTTCTTATTGTTAAGAGCCTCTTCTGCAACAACACTATTTTATAGGGTTCTTTCACATCTTCAAATATTTGTAACAAGAGAGAGAGAGAGATTATATTACAATAGAATATAGGAAGGTTGATTTATTGAGTTATAGAGAAAGAACTCAGAAAGATCATTTCTCATCTTACCCTTTGGTTGTTAGTTTCTGTTGATGGAATCTCAGGTTTGAGAAGCTGATTATCGGTGAATGATATTTCATTGACAATGGTAATTATCTATCATATACAATCTTGCATTGCTATAGGTTTTTTTGTGAATGTTTTTTAATGAAATAGTTCTTGTAACACTTTGTGTTTACCTTACTCTCTTCAACTATTAGAAGCTTTTTCTCAATTCTCTTTAGTCCTTATATATGGAGGTGGTTGAAAAATCTTTTGGTGGCAAGTACTTTATATTAATGTTGCATTCTTTTGTAGATAGAATATATTGGAATCTAGTTTCTCTTTTGGCAATATCATTTCTCAACATAATTGATGTAGACATGGTTGCATTAATGTTTTAAATATGCATTATGTTTTGGCAATTATCAAAATTGCACTGTTAATCTTAATATTAAGCATTTTCAATCTATAACTTTAAGGTTTTGGGAGTCTTCTCAAACATCATTTGATTTTTCTCTCTCAATGCAATAGTTATGAAAAAGTGATGAGACACATTTAATATGAAATACCATTAAACTGAGTGAAACTTCTGTCAAGTAATAGAGAGACAGTGATTTTTTCCTTTGTATTTTAAGGGTAAATGTGTAATATCATTTTAAATAAAAAAAATATAAATATCAATGTATATTATTTTTTCTTTACTTTTACGCAGTACTTCCCTCTCCATCGAGAGGAGTCTCACTCCATTAAACTTGGGTTTGCTCATTTTGAGCTAACACTAATATAAGGAACTGCATCTGTTCAGTACATGTTAAGGACTCTAGGACATGAAAAAAGTTAAATATATAATTAATCTTCCAAGATAATAAATATATCACTCTCCCATAAATATATTCTAGATTCTATTGTGTGCTTCATTTTAGAACCCTTGAAATGCATCACACAATATAAGACATTTATTATATATTATAATGAAATGTAATTACTAGCTATTTTGCATGTTTGAAGCTACTTGTTATGATGCATATATATATATATAGCTTGAGAAGTGGTTCTACTAAGGTGATAAGTATTAATTTAAAGATTGAATGCACAGGCTGGTCAACTGAGTTTCGTAGTTGGATCTCATATTTGGATTGAGGACTTTGATGAAGCTTGGAAAGATGTTGAAATCCTTGAATCCAATGATCAAGAGATCACAGTTAGCAGTGAATCTGGGACAAAGGTGAGTCTGTTGGAATTTATTTTAAATCCATGCTTATGGAATTAAACCGTATATATTTTTCAAGTATATCCAAATATCACAAACAAAATTTTGATTCTTCTTTTGTTTTTATGTTTGTTCCTACTGATTTTTTGGAAGCCATTTTCAATGTAATAATAAATTTGTTATCTTGTGATCCGAAAGAAAGTTATATTGAAAGTTATATGTAGTAACCTAAAATAGTCTCTCTCTACTTACGGGTGAGAGATTTTTACAGATATTTACCTTCCTTAGATTCTACTAGGAATTTTGTAGATTAGATTTTTGTATTTTGCTCAAATTTCTCAATTTTCATTGTTGGCGAGAACCGGTTACTTAAATAATTTATCCATATGAAAGAATATTGAATTAAATTTTGGTTACAAATAAATAATTTATCCATATGAAATGAACATAATAAAGAGAATCTTCATCCATTCAGGTTCAGATTTGAAAAGTTTTATGTATATGTATAATGCTCATTCCAAGTTACTCATGCTTATTGAAGTGCTTTCAGAGATTGTTGAATGAATGATTACTTTTACTATTTTTGCGAAATTTTTGGTTAAATATTCTAATTATTTTCTTATCTTAAGAATAAGTTTCCTTTATAATAGAGATAGAAGAAATTACATGAGTAGAGGACACTATATTTTTGTGGAACATAAAATATATATGAACAAAGAATAGAAATATACAATAGATCAAATACCAAAGTTATTAGGATAACAGGGAAATTTCCTGAAAGGGAGACCATGTAAAAGATCTAGAAATTCCTCAATTTCTTGCGGTACACAAAAAATCTTAGTTGATTACACAATATTGTATATAAGTTAAGAAAACCTTTGGAAATGAGTAAATCAAACCCAATTGATGAAGTGAAAATGTTGTATTGATCCTCAATTGATATGCTATAGAAAATGTAACTCTATCACTAAACATGACATTCATTATTCCATTTCTCTCTCATATATCTAGTATCTAGACAAATTAATTCTGGCTTTTATTTTACTTACTAACATGTTATGAAAGAAAAGGAAAAAAGTGATTATAATCGGACTCAACATTGTTTATATAAGGCATTTAGGCCCTTCATAAAACTTTTGGCAATGGTAGCATGGTCCCACTTTTTAGATGTAACAATGATCCCAGAAGTTAGATACCCTCTGTCACCTATCTTTCTATTTCTATGCTATCAATGTCTTCTCTTATTTGTGAGTTGGTTTTTGAATGAAAAAAAAAAGGAATATTTGTAAGTTATGAAATATATTAATGAGATAACTACAAAATTTTTCATTCCCTTCTAAAATTCAACTCGTAAACCATAAGTGTAGACACCCAAAAAACATTACATCCTTGGTCTCGGGTTGCTAACATTAGCTAATAAGTTAGCTCTTATTAGCTGATATAGCTCCTACTTAATAAACCCATAAGCACGTCAGTAGCTTATAAAAGATGAGCTTATAAGCTTGTAGCTTATATATAAAATAATCTCTTTACCAAACATCATTGGATAAGTAGTTGATTAGTTTCTAAACTAGGTGGTAGTGTTACCAAACACAATCCAAGCACTAGCTTATGTATTTTAATTCAATTAATAGTTATAACCTAGTGTTAAGTATTAGATTTAATTATTGATGAGACCTACGGGGAAATTCTAATTGGGAGGTGCTGCAAGCTAGATTTTTGGTTGTAGTTGGATATCCTATGATCTTATCTTGTTAAGGCAATGTGGGTCAGATTCTGATTGAACCATAGTGCTTGTTGGAGTTGCACTCAAACTATCAAACAATTTTGAACATCAAATTTTGAAAATTCCCTTTTTGGAAGAAAAAAACAAGAAAGGGAAATTGTGGGGTCTCCTTCCTTTCATATAGATATAGTTTTTTGGCATAGTAACAAATGTTTTGATCTAATGCTAGGAAATTATTTGAGATTGAAGTCCTTATAGTCTGTTTGCGAGTTGAGTTTTGGACGAAAATGAATGGAATGAGAAGGCTTTGAGACCCATAAAATATACTGGTGAATGATTCCAAAGCTTTCTCTTTCCCTCATGCCCCTCTAAAATTTAATTTGCAACCAAATTTCTGAAAAGATTCGATTATGTGGAGGTTTATTAATGACTTCATCAATGCCTGTTCAAGTCCTTTGAGCTTGACGTGTAGAAAATGCACATACCACCCTTAACCATAGGGTGACAAAGATCATGTTATTAACCATTTTGCCAAAAACTGAATATTGGATACTTCTTTCACATGGAATAGTCTAGTATAGCTAAACCCTTGTCTTGAAATTTCTGTGTAAGCTTAAATGTTATGAGAAAGTTTAATTAGTTGATTCATTTTTTATAAGCTAATTAATTGACTTATATGTTGCATTAACAGGTTATAAGTAAATCATCTAATATTTATCCCAAAGATCCTGAATTTCCACCTGATGGTGTTGATGATATGACAAGGCTGGCATATCTGCATGAACCAGGGGTACTTCAAAATTTGCAAGTTCGATATGACGTAAATGAAATATATGTAAGATCTCAACTCACTTTTTTCGCATTCACTTCTATTTTGTGTATGTTTATGGAGGGGTGCTATGTTTTTTCTGTGACATTCATTATAATGAAACTTTAACTGTGTTTTCAGACATACACAGGAAATATATTGATAGCTGTGAACCCTTTCAGAAGGTTACCTCATTTGTATGCCAATGAAACAATGGCACGATATAAAGGCGCGGGCATTGGCGAGCACAGCCCACATCCTTTTGCAATCGCAGATTCTGCATATAGGTATCTTGTTGCTTCTCTCTGTCATCATTGGATTTAAGATGATTTTAGGTTTATAAAGTTTTGTATTTCATAATAAAAGAAATAAAGTTGAAGTATCAATTTTAACAGTCTAGAGGGCGAGCCTCGGCATAACGATAACATTGCTTACCTTGTGACCTAAAAGTCATAGGTTCAAATCCCGAAAACAGTATCTTTGCTTGTGAGGGTAAGACTGCGTACATCTACCCTCCCTAGCTCGTACACTGGGCTGGCCTTATCAATTTTAACAGTTTAAGCACTACGCAGTATAATGCAAGAGAAAGAGAGCAGTCCTAGCAACATTGTTCTTATCACTCTCTTCATCCCACATTTTATAAGTAGGTCGAGTTCATGTTAGACTCACTAAATAGAGTAGGCCAATGTTCTTTTGTAATACCTCATTAAATTCAACTAATAATAAGGAAAGGGTTGATGAGTGTGTTGGTAACATTTTTCACAATGTACTCTGACGTTTTTGAATACAGTGCATATTTTTGTACATTCAAAACATTGGCCAGTATGAAAATTCATTGCAAATGAGAAAAAATGTGTCTGCAATCATTAAATTCATTGCAGGAGAATGATAAACGATGGAGCGAGCCAAGCTATTTTAGTTAGTGGAGAAAGTGGGGCTGGTAAAACTGAAAGTACAAAGATGCTTATGCATTATCTTGCCTACATGGGAGGGAGAGCAGTAACTGAGGGGAGGTCCGTGGAGCAACAAGTTTTGGAGGTAAGGAAACTCATTTTGCCTAATTATCGCATTTACTTGTTAAGCTTGCATATTGCATACCAAATTCACCATTCGGCATATTAGGTTACCGTAAAGAAAGTCTTATAATAACAGCACATTTATGGGTGATAACACCATATGAGTGGTACACATTTAATTTGCTTATGAGGTTTGTCACACTTTACCTTATTATTATTATTACAAGACTTTGTTAAGGTGAATCTGGTATATCTTATATGGAACATTGAATTCCGTACGTATTACAGAAGGTTAATGAGTGAACCCAATATTTACTAAAAAGTGATGAACTGTGTACCAAAATTTGCAATAAGTGCATACTTGTTTCGCTTTCCTGGTAACTATGATGTGGGGCAGGTTTAAATCTTGTGCTTATGAAATTTAATTTTGGATGTTAATGATTATGCTTTTTATTCACATGTTTGCAGTCCAATCCTGTTTTAGAAGCATTTGGTAATGCAAAGACTGTCAGAAACAATAATTCAAGGTAATAACTTTATTCTTGTGTATATTCCTCTTTCCCCATTTTTGCAATTTCTGCCACACCTTTCTTTAACATTCGTTTAAAGACTATCCTAAGCTTACAAACTATAATTTCAGTCGTTTTGGTAAGTTTGTGGAGATACAGTTTGATCAAAAGGGGAGAATTTCAGGAGCTGCTATCAGAACTTATTTGCTGGAACGGTCCCGTGTCTGTCAAGTTTCTGATCCTGAGAGAAATTATCATTGCTTCTATATGCTTTGTGCTGCACCAAAAGAGGTACATAATTCTTCCTTTTTGGATAAGCAATCTATATGTATAGAAATTAAGGTCCGCTTCCATCGTATATGATAGCTGAATACCATTCAACAATTTTTAACATGCTGTGGAATTGTAGTGTGCTTATGTGGGAATTATAAATGCCCTCATATTTAGAGGTTTAAAATCTCTTCTGGTCATACCTCTCTATTACTTTGTCTCTGCTATATAAAATGGAAGTTACAAAAATAACCAAGCCGTAATCCCACTAGGTGAGGGTCAGCTACATGGATTGAACGATGGTATAATGCTTTATCATAAATCATGTTAGATAAAATGGAAGTTGGGTTGCATGAAAGTGCTGCATAGGTTAAACATGCTCATGTTCTTATGGAGAGGGGTAATTGTAATATCAAGATTCATGGTTTTGTTACTTAGATATAGTTAGGTTTTGAATTTATTTTCTTGGTTAGTCTTCTTCAGCTTACATGAGATAATGAGCCTTTGATGTGAATATATTTTTATTTGAGCTTTTCCATTCATCTAGGATGTTAATAGGTTCAAATTAGGAAATCCAAGACAGTTTCATTATCTAAATCAATCAAATTGCTATGAGCTGGATGCGCTGGATGATTCTAAGGAGTACCTTGCAACCCGAAGAGCAATGGATGTTGTTGGCATCAGCTCTGATGAACAGGTACCTTTCAGTAGAATCTATATTACATAATTTTCTTTTCTTTCTTTTTTAGTTGTTTTCAGTACTGGAATTTGTGACCCCTCTCCTCAGGACGCTATATTTCGAATAGTTGCTGCAGTACTTCATTTAGGAAACATTGAATTTGTTAAGGGAGTGGATGATGGGACAGATTCCTCTCAACCGAAGGATGACCAGTCCCGTTTCCACCTAAAAACTGCAGCTGAACTTTTGATGTAAGTGAATTTGTTATTTATCTGTTGTATTGTATCTATGGTAGATTGATATTCAAATATGGAACATCTATAGTTATATATTTATTCATGGTAGGTGTGACGAGCAATCCCTTGAAGACTCTTTCTGCAAACGAGTTATGGTGACTCGTGGGGAGGCCATAACAAGATCACTTGATCCGAATTCTGCAGCCCTCAGTAGAGATGCATTGGCTAAAATAGTTTATTCAAGGCTTTTTGACTGGTAAGTTCTGTGAAGTTAATGGAAGTATAAGTTTATATTATAGAACTAGCTTCTGCAATTTTATTTATGCAAACATCTGTTGATCCAGGATAGTGGACAAGATTAACAACTCCATTGGGCAAGATCCAAATTCGAAGAATTTAATTGGGGTTCTCGATATATATGGATTTGAGAGTTTCAAGACAAACAGGTGATTAGCAGTACCCTTTTACGTGGAGAATTGATTAACTAATGAACTTTATGTTTTGTGTCTATGAATTATGGTGCAGAAGTAAATAAAGCTGCTGATTTTTGTTGTTGATATTTTATGTATTAGTTGATATTAATAATAACCTATTGCTATGATACAATCTGTGCATTATTTTCATGATCCACTGTAAAAACTTGTTCGCTTACAGATTTACTAACGCATGGATAAGAAATACTTAGTATGGTACATGATGCATTCTTCATAAAGTTCATGCTATAAATTATTGCTTCTTCTGCTGTCAGTGCAAAATGCAGAACTTTTATGTTTGTAATATTGTGATTTCTAATTAATGCCTATTGTGTAATTTCTTGGGTCGTCTTGCTTTTGTGCCTGTTTTACGAAGTTTTCCAACTATGGTGTAATATTTAATCACTCTGGTGCAGCTTTGAGCAATTTTGTATCAATTTGACAAATGAGAAGTTGCAGCAACATTTCAACCAGGTTTAGTTCTTTTATATTCTGTATCTTCTTCAAATTCATTATCTACTAAACTATTTCTGTGGACTCAGTTAATGTATCATTACACAGCATGTATTCAAAATGGAGCAAGAGGAATATACAAAGGAAGAAATTGACTGGAGCTATATAGAATTCGTTGATAATCAGGATGTTCTTGATCTCATAGAAAAGGTGGGATTCACCCTTCCATCCATTATGTCATTCTAGGAAAGTTCTACAAGCTTACAACGAAAGTCTTGAATTAAATGTATTTATTTGTTTCAATAGTTTCACCATTGGTTTAGGATCATTATTTTGTAGTGATAATACAAGAATTAGATTACATTTTGTGATGCTTTATTGTTCTTCAAACAAATACCCGTAAAGTTAGTTAATTTATTATCAATAGTGAATTAGCGTTTATTCTGTTAATATTCCAACGACATAGATTTTGTGTTGAAAAAATCATATTGGTTTAGTAAATTATATTGATCTAACAAGATTTTGAAAATGATGTGAATTGCTAGCATGTACACCTAACTGCATGTCTTTGAGCTCTACAAAGTTTTACATGTTTGTATTTTATCTTTCTAATTATGTATGCTAATAACTTCAGAAACCTGGCGGCATTATTGCTCTTCTGGATGAGGCCTGGTATGTATTAAATGAGTATTGAATGGTTGTTACTTGTTTTATAGTCATTTGCATGGATATTGAATAGATAATCTTTGTTATATTGTATATCCATCTAGTTTGAGATTTTTGTCTTGCTTATTCTTTGTAGTATGTTTCCAAGATCAACTAATGAAACATTTGCCGAAAAGCTATACCAGACATTTAGAGACAACAAACGCTTCAGCAAGCCAAAGTTGTCTCGAACTGACTTCACCGTTAACCACTATGCTGGTGATGTAAGTGAAGTACATTTCGGTCTACACAGTTATACCACCATCAAAAATGGAGGGAAGAGACTTCATATATGATGTTTTTTAATTTCAGGTCACTTATCAAACCGAGTTGTTCCTTGATAAAAATAAGGACTATGTTGTTCCAGAGCATGCCGCCCTGCTCAGAGCTTCGAAGTGCTCCTTTGTTGCCGGGCTATTCCCACCTTTACCTGAGGACACTACCAAATCAACAAAGTTCTCTTCCGTAGCCACACAGTTTAAGGTATCTTTTTATTTGCACACATATAATTGTAAACTATCTGCCTTGTATTTATCAGTTTTAACCTTAATGCATGTATTATGAAGCAACAACTGCAATCTTTGCTTGAAACACTGAGTGCTACTGAGCCACACTACATTCGTTGTGTAAAGCCAAATAATCTTCTTAAGGCAGGGATATTCGAGAATATTAACGTGTTGCAGCAGCTTCGATGTGGAGTAAGTTCATTGTCATTTTGGCCATGTTCTCTGGTATGAAAAGAGTTTTTTTGTCAAGAAAGTTTAGACTTTATGGATGCCATTTGCAGGGAGTAATGGAGGCAATTCGGATAAGTTGTGCTGGATATCCCACTAGGAAGAGTTTTGATGAATTTGTTCAGCGGTTTGCTATCCTAGAACCGAAGGTTCTAAAAGCATGGTATTTTCAGCCCTTTGTATTTTTTTTCCATCTTTTTCTAGTTATTCGAATTAATGTGATCGTGGAATTCATGAAGCAACTAATGATCTCCGTGTATTCACAGCCCTGACGAGATGACAGCTTGCAAGCGGATTCTTGATAAAGCAAACCTTAAAGATTACCAGGTGCCAATTTATCCTACCTGGAATTTTTATTAATCTCATTTGTAGTATTTACTTTGCTAGCAATTATAAATGGTGCTACTTACTTTCTAAACATGTGGTGGGTCAAAATAAGGATTGGAGTTAAAAATATTTATCTCGTCAAAAGTTGTTTGGAGTTTATTTTTTTGTTTTCCATTTATAAGCTAAAATTAAAAAGGAAGCAAGAAATGTTACAACTTGCTACTAATGGATTTTACTGCTATTGCATCAATGTGGTTGTGTTAGTGATGCATATGAGATTCTCGCATAAAAGGAAAGAAATGTTATCAAGATGAACTTTTTCCTTTGCAGATTGGACAAACAAAAGTGTTTCTGAGAGCAGGTCAAATGGCAGAACTAGATGCATGTCGTGCTGAGGTCTTAGGAAGATCTGCAACTGTTATTCAAAGAAATGGCCGGACATATATTTGTCGGAAACACTATGTTTTATTTCGGTTGTCCACCATAGAACTACAGAGGGTTGCAAGAGGTGTAAATTATGTGAATCATTGATTGATGTTTATAATCTTTTACCTTGTAATCAATGAAAGACTTTATTTTGACAAGTATTATAGGTATTCTGAATAACGCATGTTTACTTATCCTATGAGCGTAATGTAGGACAACTTGCACGCTACCGGTATGAATACATGAGGAGGGAAGCTGCTTCTTTGAAAATCCAAAAACAATGTCGCATGTATATTTCCAGAACTGCTTACAAAACCATTTATGTCTCTGCTGTTCATATTCAAGCTGGTATGCGAGGGATGACAGCCAGGAATGACCTTAGATTCAGGAAGCGGACACAAGCTGCGATTGTTATTCAGGTAGGGTAGCTCAAATTTTTCTTCTTGAGCCTTTTCTTCTAAGTTTTCCCATGAGTGAATATATTTCTAATGTTACTTTTGTTTTCCTTTCAATCATGTGAGTAAAATCCTACATCCTTTTGATCCTCCAAACCACACATTCGAGGGAGCCTCTTGCGCTGGAGGGGTGCTGAGTGTAAATTAAAAGATGTGGCATACCTTGTCTTTTAAATTCACTCATCTCTTTTAACTAGATGTCTGAACTGAAATTTGAGTCTTTTGTTAACCCTTTATTCTGATTTGATATGTTTCGCTTCTGTTAAGTTACTAAGCAAGTTGAAGGTTAAAGAAATGGAAGTGTTGGGCAGTTGTTCATCCCTCTAATAATCACAAATTTTTATTATTATATTTAGTTGATATTTATTTCTATGTAAAGTGTGCCTATACTAATGTGAGTGTTTATCTATCATAGAGTCACTGCAGAAGTTATTTAGCTCGCACTCGTTTCCGAAGGCTAAAGAAAGCAACAATAGCTGTACAATGTTCTTGGAGAAGAACAATTGCACGAAGAGAACTTCGAAAGCTTAGAATGGTTATTCTCTCTCTTTGTCTTGTTTACCTTTCTTTAAGCTTAGAATTTTTTGTTCTTTTTGCACTATCTCATGCATTACATAAATTAGCACTAACTAATGGGTCAGTCAAAAATGGTTTATTGTTAGAATAAAGTATGTTGTTTTCTCCCTCCAAAATGAGAAATCTATAGTGGTATACTTTTCTTGATGTGGGTTTGTTTTCTATCTGCTATGCTATAATATTTTTCTATATCAACTTCATGTTGATAGGTATTAAACTCGAAAGTGCATTCTAAATTTTAACTTATTGCAGGCTGCTAGGGAAGCCAAAGCTCTTGAAGCTGCCAAAGTTAATCTAGAAAAGCAAGTCGAAGAATTAACTTCGTGTCTAGAAACGGAGAAGAGAATGAGGGTAGTTTATTTATTTATTACTAATTTTGTTCTTCTGCATCTCCAAGTATTTCTATAGTTATACTATTTTGCTGACTTTCTAATTGTTTTGGATGGTTGTGATATTGAGGAAGCCAAGACACAGGAAAATGAAAAACTACAGTCTAGTTTGCATGAGATAGAGCTTCAGTTCCAAGAAGCTAAGGCAATGCTCGTTCAGGAACGTGAGGCTGCCAAAAAAGCAGCTGAACATATACAACAGTTTGCTGTCAATGCCGTTGACAATGAATTACTCAATAAGCTTACAGAAGAAAATGAACAACTCAAGGTAAACATTACATAAAAAAGAATGTTTTTGAAAAATTTATGCTTCTGTGTGTCATAATATCCAAATTTGTTGTTATTTTAAATGTTACAGGAGCAGGTTAGTTCATTCGAAAAGAAAACTAACGAGATTCCTGTCAATGTCGTTGACAATGAATTGCTCAATAAGCTTACAGCAGAAAATGAACAACTTAAGGTAAATGTTACATAAAAGAATGTGTTTTAAAACTTTATGCTTCTATGTGTCATAATATCCAAATTTGCTGTCATTTTTTATGCCTTATAGGAGCTGGTTAATTCATTCGAAAAGAAAACTACAAACGAGATTCCTGTCAACGTCGTTGACAATGAATTGCTCAATAAGCTTACAGCAGAAAATGAACAACTCAAGGTAAATGTTACATAAACGAGTGTGTTTGAAAACTTTATGCTTCTGTATGTCATGATATCCAAATTTGTTGTTACTTTTATGTTACAGGAGTTGGTGAGTTCACTAGAAAAGAAAAGTACACACGAGTTTTCTGTTAATGTTACTGACAATGAATTGGTCAATAAGCTCACAGCAGAAAATGAACAACTCAAGGTAAACATCACACAAAAGAATGTGTTTGAAAAATTCATGCTTCTGTGTGTCATATTATCCAAATTTATTGTTATTTTTTATGTCTTACAGGAGCTGGTTAATTCATTCGAAAAGAAAACTACAGATGAGTTTTCTGTTAATGTTACTGACAATGAATTGATCAATAAGCTTAGTGCAGAAAATGAGCAACTCAAGGTAAACATTACATAAAAGAATGTGTTTGAAAACTTCAGGCTTCTATGTGTCATAATATCCGAATTTGTTGTTATTTTTTATGTCTCACAGGAGCGGGTTAATTCATTCGAAAAGAAAACTACACACGAGTTTTCTGTTAATGTTCCGGATAATGAATTAATCAATAAGCTTAGTGCAGAAAATGAACAACTCAAGGTAAATATTACATCCAAAGTATTTAAAATTCATGCTTCTTTCTGTATCATAATATGCAAAATTGTTGTCACATATGATGCTTTTCAGGAGATGGTAAATTCATTGGAAAAGAAAACCAAACTGGAACTCCCTGTTAATATTAGTGAGAATGAATTGATCAGTAAGCTTTCTTCAGAAAATGAACACTTCAAGGTATAGATTACAAAAGCAGTGTTTGAAATTTATGCTCCGGGTGTGTCATAATATGAAGACCTTTTGTTACTTTTGATGCTTTGCAGGATCTGGTTAATTCATTGGAAAAGAAAATTGACGAAACAGAGAGGAAATATCAAGAAAGCAATAAGCTAAGTGATGACCGCATGACTCAAATTATGGAGACAGAAACAAGGATGATTGACTTAAAAACATCTATGCAAAGGTTCCCATAGGGACTTTTTTTTATGGAAGTTAGCATTAAAGTGCATATTTGATGTTTACCTTGGTTTGATATGTTTCTTGTATTGTGTATGTTAGGCTTGAAGAAAAACTCTCTGATATGGAAACTGAAAATCAAGTTTTACGGCAGCAAACCTTGCTGAGTTCATCATCTAGGAGAATGTCAGGAAAGTTTTCACCTGCTGCAGTTCCGGTAAATACACAATATTGTTGTTTCATTAGTTGATTTTATTTACATTTGCAATCATCCATTCTCAATCTCCTTAATTACACTTAATTGAAATATTTCTAAATAATTGTATATTAAATCATTCTTTATTTAAGTCTAGTCCTATGTAAATATTTTCTTAGTTGTTCTATGCATATAATTGAGTTCACTATAAGATTTTTCATTAAAACTAGTTCATGAGTAATGTGAAAGTGAATAAATAAACATGGGTATCAAAGATCTCATACTGTCCTCCTTGTTTACACTTATTGGAGATTATATTGATTTATTTTTCTCCTCTTGCTTCTGCAGCCTTTGGAAAATGGTCATCAGGTAATAAAAGTTGTTTAGGCTTGAAAGCCTTATTATTTTCGTTGTAATTTATTTTCGTCGCTGTAGTCATCATAAGTAAAACTTTAAATCTGTTAATTCTTATGGTTTTGAAGAAAGTCTATTTTCTATAGGCACCACCAAGTTCTACACTTGCAAAACCATTTGGTTCAGAGTCTATGAGGAGATCTCAAATGGAGAGACAACATGTATGCTCTTGCAGAACAATTTTTGCTTCATAATATATTCAATTCACATTTTTATATACTTTCACACCATTTAGTTGAATTGTTATCATCATTATTTGTTTGCTATCTTTGTGTTTAGGAGAGTGTAGATGCTCTTTTCAAATGTGTGGCAAAAGAACTTGGATTTTCTGAAGGAAAACCTGTTGCAGCATTTACCATTTATAATTGTCTGCTACATTGGAAAGCTTTCGAAGCAGAAAAGACAAGTATATTTGATCGTCTTATTCAACTTATTGGTTCTGCAATAGAGGTAACTTTCAGTTTACGTAAACCTCTTTTTTGTTTTGCATTTATCTATTGGAGGTTAAAGCATATTAGATTTTGGGTACAGCTGTCAGTGTTTCAACTCATTCTTTATGTCTCACAGCTTTACCAAGTGAACTGAATCTTGGGGAGAAATAAAAACTTAAATCATATATGAAAATGAAAGACGTTAGTGCTGAAAATGATCGGTAGTTTCCTACTTAATATGAGTTTTAAAATTTATATCATCTACCAATTGAGCTCGTTCAATTTTTAAAATGAGTTTTATTACTTCTTATCAAGAAAATCTTAAATTTTCTACCTTCCCTTGCCCTTCATGTTTAAAAAATGTCTATCAAAGTTGGGAGTGATGGGTATTTTCATGAAGTCTCACATGGTATTACATTTAACACTTGTGCAGGATCAGGACAACAATGATAACATTGCTTATTGGTTATCCAATACATCTGCGTTGTTGTTCCATCTTCAACGGTGTCTAAGAGTGCCTACAACAAAGAAACCACCCACTCCAACATCATTTTTTGGGAGGATGACCCAAGTATTAAATTTATTTACAACTTCATAATTTAATATTTGTTCAACATAAGATCCATGTGAACTTTTGGGTCATACTGAACATCAAAAGTTTTGCTTGCATTGCATATATGAATGTTTAGATGTTGCATATTGTACTTTGTTATAGAATTAATTAGAGTATGTAATGTTTTCCATAATTTATAACCAATGATTGAAGAATTATCAGTAAGATGTGTCTGTCTCCTTATAATCAGTAACATGTATGTATAAATGTTTGCCACAGAATGTTGGTTCCATTAGCAATAAAATACAAAGAAAATGAAATAATAAATATGTGTTGAGTGTTGTATAACCAATCTAGACAAGCAGAGACAACATTACTTTTTGTAATACATAATATGTGTGGGTCTGTTATAAAAATCAAAGTTGTCCCAAGTTGTCGGAACCATTGTTCAAAAGCATTTTAGTTTTACCTAATTTGTGGTCAATTAATTTTTTGCAGTGTTTCTCCATTCATTGTCTGTCCTTAATAAATATTTATTACCCATATGCACCTAATATTGTAAATAATGACGTTAAACTCAAAATACGCAATACAATGTTGTTTCCCAGGGTTTCCGCTCTTCCAACAGTCTTTCCAGTAGTGCATTTGATGTAGTGCATCAGGTCGATGCCAAGTATCCGGCTTTGCTTTTCAAGCAGCAGCTAGCAGCTTACGTGGAAAAGATTTATGGAATCATCAAAGAAAACTTGAAGAAAGATTTGTTACCACTTCTTTCTTCTTGCACTAAGGTATGATTACTATATATATTACATAACAAAATGTCGTTTATGATACCAATGTACGGTCAGAAACAGATATACTATTAGGATTAGTATCATAGGTGCAGTGGTAGTATTTTTCCAACTGACATGTCATTATGACTTCAGGCACATAAAACAACAAATGACAACAACCAACCAGATGTTTCTTGGCTCAGCATTATCGAATGCCTTAATAAATTTCTCAAGATTCTGAAAGAAAATTATGTATGTGAAGGTTTCGTAGTATAGTGAATACCATTCTTTGTTTCTTGCACCCTTTTTCTTTCTAGTCTTTTTCTTCGTTATTAGAAGAAACTAATTTCTAGTTTTGTTTTAGGTACATCCTGTTCTAGTTCAGAAGATATTTAACCAGATTTTCCAATACATCAATGTGGAAATCTTCAATAAGTAAGTTGTCTTGTTTCATTTGGCCCCTTTTACAGCAATAGTGTAATTATGGGCATTTGGCTTGACTTGTGATTGGAAATGCTATGTTCTTCAGTCTTCTTTTGCATCAAGAATGCTGTACATTCATCAATGGAGAACATGTAAAAGCAGGATTGGCTGAACTAGAACTATGGTGTAGCGAAGCAACAGAGGAGGTACACTCTAGATACTCTAATTTGTGACATAATCTTCATGTTTTTATAACTATTCTGTCGATATTTATATCACGGTATCTGGACAATGATTTAGTTCTTACTTTGCTATAATAAATTATCGGTTGTAGTATGTTGGCTCTCCTCTGGATGAACTCAAACATGCGACGCAAGCAATTAGATTCTTGGTATGCCTATTACTTCCTATATAAACTCTATCTTTATAGATAGACATCAAATAGCCTGCTAGTCTGATATTTTATTTATTTCTATTTTTCGACATACTTTCCTTTCTCTTTAATTTGGTGTATCACTTTAAGATAAGCTATTTGATTGAGATTTTGCTCCGGACGTACAATCTTTTTTCCTGTTTAGGGTTTGTTTGTCAGTTGAGTTTTGAAGGAGAAGCGAGGGAAGGAGAAGGTGTCAAAGCCACCTTAAAAGTGTATTTCATGGCTCTGAAATCTTTTATTTCTCTTTCATCCCTTCCAAAATCGAAGTCACAAACAAACCCTTAAGAGATTAGTAAGATACCATGTGAAAGGATATTGCCTCACTTCATATTTATATTAGTAACTGCAAGAATATTCCTAAATCCTCAATCATCCATTTCTCTACCTATTTTAATTTCGATGCAATTATTCATCCAGGTTGTACGGCAAAAGGATGGACTATCCTATGATGATCTTACAAATGACCTCTGCCCTGTAAGTCTTTTCTTCTAACATTAGTGGATGATAAAAGGTATAAGCTGAATCTATGAATGCAAATCATACTTAAAAGATAATAATGAATAACTAATCCTTGGACCGCCAACATCATTTCATTCTAAAGCTAACTAGAATCTGTGAGATGAACTTGTATCCTAATCTTTTTATTAACAAAATATGAGCAAAATTGTTGTTTTTTGGTTGAAGATTTGCACTTCACATTCTAGTACTTTGTATTGTTGATTAAGAGATATAGATCAGATTATATTACTGTACTTGTTACACCAACAACAACCACAACTTATCCTGATAGATCAACTGCATGGATCAATCGACATCATTTGACTCATCCAAGTATAACATGCTTAACAAGTAGGCTTAATGTTTCTCGCATCTAACCGTCTATCGTCTACAATATGCTGATTTCAGGTCCTGAGTGCTCATCAGCTTTATAGAATATGTACACTTTATCAGGATGACAGTGACACTATGCAAAGTGTATCATCAGATGTAAGTTAACACACAATTCTCTCATCATTTACTTTGTGATCTGAATATTCAAGAACTATACCTTTTACATGTGCAGGTCACAACTAGCTTGAAGTTTCTAATGTCAGATGACGAAGAAAACGATAGCAAATCCTTCTTGTTGGAAGACAATTCAAGGTAAACATTGCTCATGTGACACGAACATATACATGCAGATACAAGAAATTTTGCTTTTAATTGAAAACTAAATCATTCACCCTTCACTGTTTTCCAACTGCAGTATTCCTATTATAGTTGAAGAGGTTTCTAGTTCCATTAAAGAAAAGACCATTCCCAAAGTAAAACCTCCTTCAGAACTTCTTGAGAATCCAGCCTTCCAATTTTTACATGATTATAGTTAGTCTAGAGGTGGTGCAGCTTAACTTGGTCGATCATACTTACTTGGTTCTCTCGTTTCACCGTACCATATATCACGTACAAGGTTCTTCGTGAAGAAAGTATAGGTTGTACCTAAATGAATCGTGTACGACGTACCAAGTAACTATGGATTAAATCCCATACTGTAAATCCACTCGCACCCCTTGTATTTTTAGTGGCATCGACATTTATCGGTTTTTGATAGCTAAAAGGCAGGGTAGTTTTCACAACTCCTGTTAAGAATTTCTTTTTAATCTCTATTTTCATTAGATTATATGGGTTTTCCACTTGAGGCACAAACCTTTGAATGAGTAGTATGAGGAAAGAAACAGCAATCTTATGTAAAATGATAGGAGTTGATACCTTAGATTCTTCTTCTACCCTTAAAGTTGCATATGAAAATGACCATTTATGTAAGAGCATCATCCTCTGTAATATTGAAACAATATTTGAAGTATGGGGGAAATGGTCATTTTTTAGTTTCAATTACAATTAAGTGTCATATTAAATATATAGTGATAGATTATTTATTGTATAATGATAATGATAATGATGACCTTGACATAAACTCATTGAAGTGAAGAGTAAATATTGAATGAAAATTAAATAATAAAAACAATCCCTCCAAATTCTTTATCAAAAGAATCTATTATGGCAGTAAAAAATTCCTAGGTAGGATTTGGTTACAGGAATACTTTTACATTCTTGTGAATGTTGGAATCCTATATATTCTTGCAACGAAATGTGACCTCTATAATCTCACCTATTTATTTATTAATTGTGCAAATGTTTAACTTAATACTTAAAGGAAACATAAATGTTTTGGAATGAGGTATTTCCATGTGTGAATGAGTAGAATGGTATTTAGAGGCGTGCAAAAGAATTTGTTGACTATGTTAGGCATGAGATAGAAATCAGAAAATAATGCTAAGAATTTGGGCAGAAACGAACAAAGAAATAGAATAAGTTTTACTAAAGACTTGTATTGATAATGTGCAGAATTATTCTTGAAGTATAGACATAAAATAAAGTGTAGAATGCAAGACAAAATTTAGTAAAAAAACCTTCTACCATGTGACAATAGTCACACCCCTTAGTTCCCAATCTGAATGCCTGCTGAAAACTAGTCCCCTTCTCCCTATTTATTCCCCTCAACCATAACATCCCACCCATTAACTCCCCTTAACTGTCCACTTCCTTCTTTTCCTAAACTGCCTAAAACCCTTTTTCTATTCCTAACTCTCTAGCCCTTTCCATTTCTTTCTCTGAAACACCCTCTTAATTGGAGGCCTTCAATATCCTCCCCAATGAACAATACCTTGTCCTCAAGGTGGAAATCAGGGAAGGTAGTCCGAATCAATTCAAAATCCTCCCATGTATTTTCGTGGGTTAGAAGGGCAGTCCACTGGATTAAAACTTCAGTGTGTCCATTCACTAGTTTACGAGAACCCAAGACTTTTTCCAACACAACCAATAACTCCCATTATCCCGTTAAGCCCACTGGTAACTGTTGGCTCGGAGCACTAGATGGAGGGGCAGATTTGAGTCGTGACACATGAAAAATAGGGTGTACCTTTGAGTAGTCTAGTAGTTATAGTTTATAAGCAACTGTGCCAAGATGCTCCAAAATGGCGAAAGGTCCATAGAAACGAGGACTCAATTTCTCATTCACCTTGTGAGTCAAAGAACGAAGCTTGTAAGGTTGAGCCTTCAAATACACTATATCACCCACCTGAAACTTTACTTCTCGTCTTTTCTTATCTGTTTGATCTCGCATATGTTGTTGAGTCTTTGTCAAGTTAGCTTTGAGTGCATCCAAAATGGTATCTTTGTCTCGTAACAACACATCCACAGCTGCCACAAGTGTACTTCCACTATCAGAAGGGATTATTGGAGGTGGGTCTCGCCCATACAGAGCCTTAAAAAGGCTCATCTGAATGGAAGCATTATGAGAGCAGTTGAACCACAATTCAGCCCATACAAACCACTTAACCCACTATTTAGGATGTTCATTTACAAAACAATGTAAATATGTCTCCAAGGTCTGATTAATCACTTCCGTTTGACAATCAGTTTGTGGAAGATAGGCAGAACTGGATCTCAATTTTGTACTCGATAATCGAAACAACTCTTTCCAAAACATACTGATGAAAACCCTATCAAGACCCGACACAATGGATGATGGAAAACCATGTAATCGAATCACTTATTTAATAAAAATTTGAGTTACATCTTTGGAAGTATAAGGATGTTGTAAAGGAATGAAATGTGCAAACTTACTAAGACAGTCAACGACTACCATAATTGTATCCGCTCCATTTGCCTTTAGTAACCCACCAATGAAGTCCATTGAGACATCCTCCCACGCATGGTTCAAAATAGGCAGGGGTTGAAGTAATCCAGCTTGCCGGAGTGCCAGATATTTGTTACGCTGACAAACTGTACACTCTACAACAAATTTCTCTATGTCCCGCCTCATCCCTACCCAATGGAACACCATCGCCATCCTATGTTCTGGACACACCCAAATGTCCTCCCTAAGGAGAAGCGTGAAATTCAGTCAACAGTAGAGGAATGCGGCCTGAATTCTTGGGCAACACTAAACGTCCTTTATACCACAAGCATCCTTTAGCCAAAGAGTATAAGGGATGTGACTTAGGATCTTGAACCATCTCTTGCATTAATTTTGTTAACTACACATCTGTCATGACCTCCTCAGCCAACTCCATCAAATCTACATTGGTAATCATGGATATGGCCTTGCATTCCATCACTCATGATAGGGCATCGACCACCCTATTTTCAGAACCCATTTTGTAATGAATTTCAGAATCAAAACCCAACAATTTGGTTACCCATTTTAGTTGGTCACCTTCTAACACTCGTTGGTCCAACAAGAACTTCAAACTTTTCTAATCCGTACGAATAATAAAGTGATGTCCCAATAAATATTGGCGCCACTTTTGGACTACAAACACAATCTCCATTAATTCCCTTTCATAAACTGATTTAAGCCTAGCCCTCTCTAATAGTGCCTGATTGATAAAGGCCAAAGGTCGACCTTCCTGCATCAGAACTGCCCTAATGCCAAAACTGGAAGCACCCATCTCAATTTCAAAATGAACATTGAAATCGGGCAGAGCTAAAGTAGGTAGGCTTGACATTGTTGTCTTTAACTCCTTAAAAGTTGATTGTGCTTCAATAGACCACTGAAATTTGTTATTCTTGAGCAATTGTGTCAATGGACGAGCAATGATGCCATAGTTCCGCACAAAACGTTAGTAATACCTAGTGAGGCCCAAAAATCCACGCAACCCATGAATGTCCTTAGGGGCCGGCATTGAGTCATTGCTGAAATTTTGTCCGTGTTCGCTTGGATTTCATTCCCAAAGATGAGATGCCCCAAATACTCCAATTGTTCTACTCCAAAATAACAGTTCTTGTAATTAACCCACAACACATGATCTTGGAGAATTTGGAATACCATCCGCAAATGATTATAATGTGATCCAATGTCACGGCTATAGATGAGAATATCGTCAAAGAACACTAACACAAACTTCAACAGGTATGGCTTAAACACATCATTCATCGATGCTTGAAGGTAGATGAAGCATTAGTAAGCCCAAACGACATTACCACATACTCATAATGCCCTTCATGAGTGCGAAAAGTGGTTTTTGGAATATCCTCTTCCTTCATACGAATCTGGTAGCATCCAACCTTCAAGTCCAACTCAGAGAATAGTGTGGCACCACCCAACTCATCCAACAGTTCTTCAATTATAGGAATTGGGAACTTGTTGGGCACAATAATCTTGTTGAGAGCTCTATAATCAACACATAACCTCCAACCCTCATCTTTTTTCCTCACTAAAATTAGTGGACTCGAAAAAGGACTTATACTTGGTCTAACCATTCCTACAGCCAACATTTCCTTCACAAACTTCTCAATCTCTTCCTTGTACCTGTGTGGGTGTCTATATGGTCGAATGTGTGGAATTTCGGATCCCTCCTTCAGTAAAATATTATGATCACACGTTCGGGGTAGGAGGCAGCCCTTTGTGCTCCTGAAAAATATCCTCAATTTCTTCAATAATCGGTTGGATGCTAGTGGGAGTTTGCGTTGCAGGAGAACACAACAGGCTCATCATACCGAACTCAACATAATAAGCTTCTGCTTCATTGCGCATCTCCTTCATGACTGCCTTCATTGATACCATGGTTCTGGATAGGGCGAGGTCTCCTCTTACTTCGATTATTTTCCATTTTCCTGAATTTCCAACAAGTACCGCCCCAAATCTGCACTGAATTTAGCCAAACTCTTCAGCCATTTGAATCCCAGAATGACATATACTCCAACCAATTCAAATAGGTAAAAATCTTGGACAACCTTCATAGTAGGGAGTTGTAATTCCACACCACTGCAAACTCCTTGACTACAAAGACGTTGTCCATTTCCTACTTCTACAAAGTACCCTTGTGTATTTTTATGGGAATCTTCAATTCCTCCACTATTCATGGAGCTAAGAAATTGTGGGAAGCCCCAGAATCCACCACGAATATGACTTTCATATCCTTCACATTCCCCATAGTTTGAGGGAGTTTTTCGATGTCATTCCTGCAATACTACTCACATTCAGTTGCAGATTGATCTCCTCTTGTGTTGGTTCCTCCGACTCCTCCTTAATTTCTTCTTTCTCTTCTTCATGGCCTAGTAGAATAACAGGAAGTTGTTTATTACAACACACATGGCTCGGAAAATACCTTTCATCACAACAAAAACAGAGATTTCGTCTCCTTTTCTCATTCTCTTCCTCTTTTGTTAATTTTTTGAAACCTGCTCCTCGCCTACTCCCAAATGAATTTTCTCATTCGTGGACTCCTATTCCCCTCTTTGGCATCATGTTTTCATACTTGACCGTGTGTGCTTGGATGTGTTCCCTTGGCCCCATATTGGTACTACTGTCTAGACCTGATTGTGGGTATTCCTGGGTCCCGGTTCTACGCCCAGTTAATGTGGTGCTGTGAAACTGACTTCACCTGCTCGGGTTGAATACCCAGAATACCAACCCAACACCCTATTTCTCTCTTCCACCTTCTGTGTCGTCTCCATCAATTTGTGGAGGTCACTCGAACTCATCAACCTCACTTCAACCTTGATTTCTTCCTTAAGTCCGTTCATGAACACCCCCTTTCATGAACTTTTCATCCACAAAACAGAGAGGGGCAGAGCGGAGCTCGAATTGCTCTCTGAATTCTATTATCGTTCCCCTTTGCCTCAGCCCCATTAACGCTTCATAAGGGTTTTCTGTTGAAGCCACTTGAAAACGGCTCATCAACACTTGACAGAATAACGACCATCGCACTGCTGCCACCATGCGTGATTCCCACTATTGGTACCAATTTAATGCCTTGCCTTCAAGTTAAACCACCATAGTATCCACTTTCTCCTCATCTGGAATACGATTGATTTCAAAATATCGCTCCACTCGATATACCTAGCCGTGAGGATCTTCTCCGGTAAAGTATGAAACCTCCACTTTCTTCACATGTTCCTCCCTCTGGTTCGCTGCACCATTGTGTAACATTTCCTTTCGGTAATCTTCTTCATGATTACTACTCTCCCCCGCTCATTCTCTCCCCAATCCCTTAATTTCCCCCACTATCTCCTCCAAACGATCAGTAACCGTTCTCATCAAGACTTCCATTTTTTTGTCTTAATGCCTCTTGAAATGACGCTTGCATCCCCTCTAATCTCTTCTCCATATTTTTCAATCTATTTGCCATTCTTATTGAAACCATCCAAATGCTCCCAATATCGGGAGCTCTGATACCAACTTGATAGAAACCATAAAATAATGCTAAGAATTTGGCAGAGAAGAACAAAGAAATAGAACATGTTTTACTCAAGACTTGTATTGATAATGTGCAGAATTATTCTTGAAGTATAGACATAAAATAAAGTGCATAATGCAGAACATAATTTCGTAAAAAAACCTTCTGCCCTGTGACAATAATCATACCCCTTAGTTCTCAATATGAATACCTGCTGAAAACTAGCCCCCCTTCTCCCTATTTATTCCCCTCAAAACCATAACTGCCCACCCGTTAATTCCCCTTAACCGTCCATTCCTTCTTTTCCCAAACTGCCTAAACCCTTTTTCTATTCATAACAATCCAGCCCTTTCCATTTCTTTCTCTGAAACACCCTCTTAATTGGAGGCCTATCAGTATGCCACTTAGGGATGAGTAGGACCCAACTGTATATGCTCAACTAGTTTAACCCGATCATGATCAGATCCAAATAGGATCGGGTCTCGTCGAGTCTAGGACCGGGTTCGAGTTCAAAAATTAGACCCAAACAATATTTAGGATCGAATAGGAGACAAGCATGACCTGGTCCGACCCCGTTGTGTGGTCACTTAGTTATCACAGAGTAACGACATCTATTTGTCGAAAGTATCATTGATTCTCTATTTTTTTTCATCATATATACATGATTAACAATATATATACATATATTATTTGATACGTCAAATAACACATCCATAATAATAAGTAAAATATTGAGAAATTTTTATCTAAAAGATTTATACAATATATTTAATCTAGTCTAGGGTCAGTTTGGGTTCAAAGGTTGTCACAGTTGATATTTAGGATCGGGTTGGCTTCGGGTCTATGGTCGAGGCAAGGTTAAAAAAAAACCCTACTAACATTTAGAATCGGGTAAGGAACAAGTCTTACTCGGTTCAACCCAGCCTATACTCACCCCTAACGCCACTCATCAGTTTGCTAATGTATATTTTGGACATGTTTTATTTAAACTAAAATATTTACTAACTTATAGTGAATATGGTTGATTATTAAATAAGAATAATATGCAGAAATGGCTGATGATTTGTAATATATCTAGTAGCTAGTTAGTACCTCATGCATAACACAATATTTTTATTATATTGATAAGTATTAAAATGTGAATAAGAGAATAAACTTTATGTAATAGTGATGAAAATATTGTGTTAGATGAATAGACACATTAAACAATATAGGATTATAAATGAATGCATTATGGAGTATCACCTATTATAAAAAGATGATGGTAAATCACACATTACATTATTTGAACATGTATAGGATAGAGTACTAGAAGCTCTAATAAAAATAATAGATCGATGGAGATTAGTTCAATTCTTAAAGAAAATAGGAGGCCAACAAAATTCATAGGTGAAACTTTCCTTTTGGAGCGATAAAGCGGTTCTTGCTTTCTGCAAAAGTAAATGAGTTATATCCAGTGGATAGTTCCTTTATGATTTTTCAATTCAAGAAAGTCTTTAGAGATGTTTATGGGGCTTATACGCTATCTTGATTCGACTTGGTTGACTCTACATTTTTCTCTAATTGATGTCTTTGAACACAAACAGATCTTGAACATAGACAAGTCATGAACACAAATAGGTCTTGAACATAGACAAGTCAATTTTCAGAAAACTCTGAAAATAGACTTTTATCGTTATTCATAATGATATAAATAATTGTAGAAACAATGATTCATCGGTTTAAGCATTTTTTTTGTGCTAGTGCGATTTTATGAACTCTTAAAATAAATAAATTTGAACGTTCAGTTCAATGTATTATTCTTTAATTTATTTGTAATCATCAAAATTTAGACGATTAATAGTTAGAATGTATTCCACACATCGGAGGTCTTAACAAACTACATTAAGGATGAAGGAGATGATTTTTTTTGTCATGGAAAATGATATGAAGGAAAGATTGAAGAATTACTTTCATAAGTTATTCAATGAAGGTTACGAGTTACTAGAGAAGATGATTATAATTATATCTTTTATCGTAGAATTTGAGAGTCATAGGTAAAAGAAGCTTTGAAAGGATAGATAATAACACAACAACTAGTCCAAATACTATACATAATTGTGCTAATTTACGAATGGAGGAGAAGTAATTTAGTCCTAATTTATATGAATAGTGGTGATATATAAAATTGTGCTAATTATAGGGACATTAAGCTAATGATTCGTACTTTGAAGCTACAAAATGGGATAAATGAGTGGACGTTGAGACAAAAGACACATATAATTGAAAATCAAATTAGCTTTTGTCAAGAAGCTCAACCATAGAGGCATTTTATTTACTAACATGCTTGAACTTCGAATAACTTTCAAACTTGTTAACATAAACTACTAGACATAGAGGTGTGTTAATGGTTCATATATCTTCATCTTGTTAGTGTAGTTGCTAGACATTCAGCTATATTAATAAGCTACTAATATAACCAAGGTATTGACGATTAGTACATTTAAGGTGTTGCACTCAACTCAATTTTACAAGCATAGACTACTACACGTAGATGTATATTTTGTGGATCATAAATCTTCATCTGATATGTAAAGTTGCTAGACAAAGAGCTTCATTTCATGTGCTACTAAATTGACTAAGACATTAAGTTTTAGTACTATTGAGGTCCCCTTGTGTGTAAGAACTATTGCTAAATGATGTGTTGTTTAATCTAGTGTGTATGGATAGTGAGTAGTTGATGAGTGTGAAATTATGATACATTTGCATTGCATTTAACTTGCATTTTAGGACATTTAACTTGTGAAATTATGCTACATTTTATTTCTCTGTTCGGTTTGAGCGGTTGTTTTTGGCTATGTTGTGCAGTTGGGATGGATTAAACAAAAAAGAATAGAGATTGGATGCAAGAAGATGAAATTCAATATTGAGGCTATGCGAAGACCAATTTAAGGGTGAAAAGAAGTCATAGATGTTATACTATGTTCCTATTTTATTAGATTCGTTTTGTTGGGCTTAGCCCAATATTTTGTAATTAGGATAAATGATGGTTCTTCCTCAAGGTGGAGACACTTTTACACTTTACACTTTACAATTCTCTAATTTAGAATTTGGTATTCGCTTCTCCATCATGAGTGAGTAATTCCCTTTGTTTCTAGGATTGGGGCTATGCCCTTTTACATTAATAAACATTTGTTCTTACTTCTATTTCATTGAGTGTTATGATTTGAATCATTAAACTGAGTTTTATTCGTGTGAGTTGTCTGGCCAAAAAATTAAACCTCTTAGATACATTGGGTAAGGACTGAGAGGTTAACCCAACTATCTAACCATTCAGTTATTCAAACTAGAATCCTAATTCACGAGAGTAGTATTAGGATTCTCGGGGGTTTCTGGAATTCACCTTGGGTTGCTACAAAGCGATTGGATAGAAAGATCCAAGTAAAGGATTTGATTGATACCTGTACCACGAGAGTAGATGTGACTTCAATTGAGTACACGTGTCGGAGCTCGAGAGAGGATGACACATATCAAAGAGCAATTCACCCGCACAACTTCAAGTTCATGAAAAGGAGCAAAACAAAGATTTGCGAGTGTAAAGGCGGTAACCTTTATCCTGGAAACTCTTCCTAAATTAATGTTCTAAATTCACTTTTAATTCCTATTTGAGTTAAGGATAAATTAATTGTCATAATTAAAGGAGTTTTCTAGTCCTCGTGGGATCGATATTTTATTACTTGACGACATAATCGTGCACTTGTGATTTGCCATATCAAGTGTTTGGCGCCGCTGCCGAAGACTGTGTCAAAATTTCTTTAATTCTCAATTAATTCATTATTTTACTCTAGTGTATTACACGTTTCCCTTTTTCTTAGTACCTCTGTAGGTTGCCCATTTGGTTTATGCAAAATTCAAATTACTACTCAGAATCAGAATGGACTTTTCGTAGAAGAAGACAACAAAGAGAAAGACGTGCGCGTGTACGAACAATGGCTGAACGTGATGAAAAACCACTTCGCGACTATGTAGCCCCTAAGGCTCGTAGTTCACGTCCTGGAATAATCCGCCCAACTATTGAGGCATAGAACTTTTCTTTGCCATCTGTTGTGATCCAAATGGTGATGCAAAACCAATTTGGAGGATGAGCTCATGAAGATCTGAATGCCCATATTGATCAGTTCTTGGAATTCTGTGAAACAGTAAGGATTCATGTGGCTTCTGAAGATTCCATTCGTCTCCGCATGTTTCCATATTCCCTTAGAGACAGAGCTAAGATGTGGCTAAGGAATCAAAATGCTGAAATTCAAGCAACATGATGAACTTTGGAGGAGGCTTTTCTGAACAAATATTTTCCTCCTTCCAAAATTGTGCACTATAGGCACCTCATCTAGAACTCCAGTCAAAAGGATGAGGGTCAATTACTGAAGCATGGGAAAGATTAAATGAGTTGATTGAAGCTTGCCATCATCATGGTATTCCACCTTGGATGCTGGTTCAGAACTTCTATAGTGGGCTAGACTTTCCATCACAACAATTGTTGGACTCTTCAGCAGGTGGTTCCTTTATGTGCATAGGAATTGATGTTGCTTCAAAGATCATAGAGAATGTAGTTTCCAATCATCACTAATGGGTAAACGAGAGGAGACATCATCCAAGAAGAGACTCAAGTTCACAATATTCAGGCAATCAGATAGAGAATGTAATTTCCACGCTGGAGAACCTTTCTCAAATGTTTGGAAAGCTAGAAAAATATCATACTAATGTTATTGGGTCTACTGCAACTTGTGAGGGATGTGGAGCAAAAGGTCATGAGTGGTCTGAATGCAAACACTTCATTAAACCTGAACATGGAGCATTGGTCAATGAACAACCTGAATCGTGCAACTACTATGACTACAAGGAGAGGAGCAAACAACAATTCAACCCACCATACAGGCAGAATAATCCTAACCTTTCTTGGAGGAGCAACAACACTCTGAATAATCAATACCAGGATGGGCCAGGTAATAGGAAACCTCCAACAAGGTTTCCATAGGTACAATCTTATCCTATTGACCCTTCTCTTAAAACATTAATGGAAGGTCAGGAAAAATTGCTTGCTAACCAAAATAAATTTCATGAAGATCAAGCCATGATTAATAAAAGTTTTTCAAATATGCTCAATGACTTGAATTCTAAAATAGAAAACTTGACCATCCATGGTAAAATGTTGGAAACACAAATTGCCTAACAAGCTAGTAATACTAATAGGTAAACGATGATGTTTCTAGGACAACCAGAAAAAATCTAAATAATAAACATTGTAAAGTTGTCAAATTAAGGAGTGGAAAGGAACTAAGTGATATTCCTCAAATTAGGAGAAAGACACATGTGGAAGAGGAACATACTGAGACGCAACCCCCTGAAGGGGAGCAAAATTTTGAAAATGTATCTAAGTATGTAGCAAAGGCAAAATTAGCAAAGGCAAAATTAGAAAAGAAATTTGGAATTTTTTTTGGATATTCTCAAGAAATTATATATCAGCTTACCCGTCACTGAGACACTACGGGAGATGCCCGCATACACAAATTTTTTTAAGGATATTTTATCTAACAAAATAAGACTAGAGGATTGTGAAACAATTGCTTTAACTAAGGAGTGTAGTGCTTTAATTCAAAATAAATTACCTCATAAATTAAAAGATCCTGATAGTTTTTCTATCACATGTTTAATTGGGAATACTAATTTTGGTCATGTCTTATGTGACTTAGGGGCAAGTGTGAGTCTCATGCCTTTATCCGTGTGCAAAAAATTGGAAGTGGGTGAAATAAAATCCATTACTATATCACTTCAATTAGCAGATATGTCAGTTAAATTCCCTATAGGCATCTTGGAGGATGTTCCTATCAAAGTTGGGAAATTTTTCATTACAGGAGATTTTGTAATACTAGAGATGGAAGATAATTTACAAATCTCAATCATACTAGGTAGACCCTTTTTGGCTACTATTGGTGCTATAATTGATGTAAAGATTGGAAAACTTTCCCTAAGCATAGGTGATGAAAAAGTTGAATTTGATATTGCTAAATCTATTAAGCAACCTTCTCTTGAGGATTCATGTTTCAGGGTTGATATGCTCAACCAAGTTGTGAAATAGGAAGCAGCTAGAGTGCAATCTAAGGATCCCTTAGAGAGATGCATGGTAGATGGTGACACTTCAGACGTTGATGAGGAAGTGGCTGAGTTTATGGAATTTCTGAATGCAAGCCCAACATTTCCTCACAACCTAGAAGATGAGACCTTGAAGGTAATGCCCAAATCTGAAGATTGGGAGGAGGGGAAAACACCTAAAATTGAATTAAAAACACTCCCCTCCACCCCTAGGTATGAATTTCTTGGATATAATTCATCTTATCTAGTTGTTGTTAATGCTAAATTATATAAATTGGAAACTGAAAAATTGCTAAGAGTCTTGAGAATGCATAGGAAGGCAATATGATACACATTGGATGATATAAAGGGAAAAAACCCTTCTTTTTGCATGCATAAAACTTTCATGGAATCTAACCATAAAATTTCAATTGAAAACCAAAGGAGACTAAATCCTAATATGAAAGACGTGGTTAGGAAAGACATCCTGAAACTTTTAGATGTTGGGGTGATATATCCTATATCTGATAGTGAATGGGTGAGCCCAATTCACGTGGTTCCTAAAAAGGGAGGATTGACTATTGTGAAAAATGAGAAAAATGAATTAATACCAACTAGAACAGTCACAACTTGGAGATTGTGCATTGATTATAGAAAATTAAACACAACCACTAGGAAAGATCACTTCACTCTCCCATTCATTGATCAAATGCTTGAAAAGCTTGCTACACATGAATATTTCTACTATTTAGATGTGTACTCATGATTTCACCAAATCCCCATTCACCCTGAAGACCAACATAAAACTACTTTCACATGTCTTTATGACACCTTTGCCTATAGGAGAATGCCTTTTGGGCTATGTAATGTCCCATCCACTTTTCAAAGATGCACGACTGCAACATTTTCTGATTTTATAGAAAACACAATGGAAGTTTTTATGGATGATTTTTCTGTTATGGACTTTCATTTGATGACTAATTAACAAATTTGACAAAAATATTGGAGATATGTCAGGAAGTGATTCTTGTATTAAATTGGGAAAAATGTCACTTCATGGTGCACGAGGGTATTGTGTTGGCGCATATAATTCCAGGAAAAGGGATATAGGTGGACATGACAAAAATTATAGTCATAGAAAATATGCCACCACCAATTAACATAAAATGTGTTAGGAGTTTCTTAGCCATGCAGGATTTTACTACAGATTTATACAAGATTTTTCAAAAATTGCGAAACCCCTTTCTAACCTTTTAATGAAAGATATTGCGTTTGATTTTAGTGATGCTTGTCTAGAATTGTTTTGCAGGTTGAAGGAGGCATTGGTCACTTCACCAATATTCCAATCACCAGATTGGAATCTTCCCTTTGAAGTGATGTTGATGCTAGTGACTATGTCGTGAGAGCAGTGTTGGGCCAAAAGAAGGACAAGAAGATGCATGCAATCTACTATGCAAGCAAAACACTTAATGAGGCTCAAGCCAACTATGCCACCATAGAGAAGGAGCTACTAGCTGTTGTGTTTGCCTTCGAAAAATTTAGGTCCTACCTAGTAGCTTCTAAAGTTATTGTCCATACTGATCACTCAGCCCTGAAATACTTGATGAGTAAGAAAGAAGTCAAGCCATGTCTCATCCGATGGATTCTCCTTTTGCAACAATTTGATCTGGAGATTGTTGATAGAAAGAGGATAGATAATCCAGTTGCAGATCTCTTATCTCGGCTTGAACATCCAAGTGGAGGGGAGGAGGATATACCTATTGATGATTCCTTTCCAGATGGACAACTCCTCCTCGATACTGTAGAGGCACCTTGGTATGCTGACTTTGTAAACTATTTGGCGAGCAAGATTCTTCTACCTGAAATGACACCCCAATAGAAATTGAAATTCTTCTCAGATATGAAGAAGTATATCTGGCATGATCCTTACGTCTACTGACTCTGTGCTGATGGTATTTACAAAAGATGTGTTCCAGAAGAAGAAGTGCAAAGATCCTGAGTTGTTGTCACTCTGTTTCTTATGGAAGCCACACCAGTACTTCAAAAACAATAGCAAAGGTATTCCAATGTGGTTTCTTTTGGCCACACATATTCAGAGATGTAAGGAGTTTTGTTCTGACATGTGATTCTTGCCAAAGGGTGGGGAACATATAAAAAAGGCATGAAATGCTAATGAACCCCATCCTTGAGGTGGATATATTTTATGTATGGGGAGTTGACTATATGGGACCTTTTCCTACTTCAAACAACAACAAATATAGCTTAGTCGTAGTCGATTATATTTCAAAGTGGGTGGAGGCAATTTCATCTCCATATAATGATGCTAAAACGATCATCAAACTGTTTACCAAGATCATATTTCCAAGGTTTAGAATCCCGAGGCTAGTTATTAGTGATGGAGGCTCCCACTTCAATGAAAGACCTTTTGAAAACCTCTCGAATTTGAATCTAAAGTGTCCAACTTGATCCCCCTTTTAAAGAGTCTGAATCATGTCATTTTTTCCAAGCGCAAGGAATTCATTGGGCATAATGCTTCATGTGGCCAAGTGTCAACCTTTCAACTAGCCAAACTTCACTTGGTGTAGGCTTTTCACTAGGAAGTTTCAGAAAAGTAGCTACACCAAATTTTCTCCTTGGTTTTGCGCAACATAGGGATTGCCTTGGGCATGGCTTTTGCATGATGCTATATTCACCAAGAGTAGGGATGGCAGTGGGCGTGGCTTCCCAGGCCTACTAGATCAGCTTGGCATGATTTTGTGCCAGACACCGATTGTTCTTGTCCGAAAATTGTTTTTGCACTGATTCATTTTTTTGCCCTCCATAAACACTTTAAAAGTAAAGTCTGATAATTTAAATCATATGTTACGCTTTAGGATCAATATGCCAATAATTGCGCTAAATTTTGAGTTAAAGTACTGTAAAATTGATAGTTCAATATGATATTTTGGCACTTAACAACTTTGCCAAACTTAGAACTTTATTTGTCCTCAAACAAAAGCTCAAGCTTTAGTTTTGGAAAAACATGCTTGGATTTTCAACAATACATGTTATACTAAAATGATCATGGCATGCAACTTAATTAGATGATTTTCCCAACACAATATGAGAAGTATAATAATGAACTCAAGACTTAAGGTAATAGATAGTGCCCACAAGTAAAACATATCGTACGTAGTTTCATAACCAATGTAGAACCTCATCAAAAATAAATTCATATGTCATTCAACTAGGAAGTGCCTTTCTCTCAAAGTGTTACTCTCACTCTCTCAAGTAGTGTATGTCTCTCATTAGTCTGCATTGAATAAACAACAAGGCAATTTTGGTTTTATCTCAGAATCATCAAGAATAGTATGAAACATGGATCACTAAGGTCTTTATTATGGTTGTAATGTGGTTGGGCTACACATGACATAGTTTTTCCAGATAACAATGATCCTAGTAGGTTGAGAGAACAATTCAACACACTCACTAATTTCCATTTAAAAAATGTATCATAAGCAACTCTTTTTGTACTACAACCCAATTTTATAACCTTTTACTTTTCTAGCACACCATCATTTGTCTTTTGTTTTCCTCGTTTTATGAGGTTTTGGTATTTCATACATGCAATGGTTTGATGGTTTACAACATACTTTTACACCATACTTTTTCTTTCCACTTTTTTCCACATATATATTATTCTCTATCCCCAACTTGGATATAACCATAATGTACAATAATATACTAAAATATCTCTTATCCTACTAGAATTATGAGATTGTCGTTATTTTCATTTATGACTCAAGGGTTATATTCAATAAAACATATAAGACTCAAATGGACTATTAAGGAATAATGCAATTTTTTCTAACCTTTTTGGTCAAGTGGTTTATTTTCAAGAAATAAGTGTCTTGATTATTTTCATATATTCCACTATCATGACAATTAGAGATGCAAGCAAAACTAACAGTGCATGCCAATGACATCTACTCATAAATATGTAATTCATGGTGTATCAGATCAAACTCACACCACTCAGTCTAACATGCATTCCTCTAAATTTTAGACAAATTCATGTTAAATTTACTAAGATATATCATTCACTAGGCATCTCATATTTTCATGTGAGTTAAGCATCAAATCAAGTTAAAACTAAGACATTCCATATAATTCAGAAATTCATACAGTTCAAGACAATCTGAAGCATTAAACATTCTAAACAAGCACATGATGCATAAATGAAAAAGAAAAAGAAAACATCACAAAATTGGAGTTGATTCCAACTAAGTCTAGTGCTTCACCCCCTTATGAATAGTTTGGATTGCCTTCAATCCAAGAGAATTGACCAACCATAAGCATTTACACCAACTATATTCTAATATGCACATGAAATAAACATCAAAGATACTATGAAAAAGAAAAAGAAAAAGAAAAAGAAAAAGAAAAATAATGATAACATTGGGTTGACGTGTGATAAATCCCAACAAGCACTTCTTTAATGTCAATAGCTTGACGTGTGATAAATCACGATTCACTCAAGTGAGTGATAGTGACGAGATTTTGGGTGTCATCACCCATATATGGCTTTATGCGCTACCTATTCACTACCCATGATTTTTGTTTGGCAGATTCCGTAACTACAATAACACCATTGTGCTTGATCTCATTGATCACGAGTGGACTTGACCACTTAGAACTAAGCTTATCTTGGAATAATCTCAACATGGAGTTGAAAAATAGGTCCTACTGACCTACATGAAAGTCTCTCTTGATGAGTTTTCTATCATGATATTTCTTGATGCACTCTTTGTATAACTTAAATGAATTATAGGCTTGCAACCTAAATTTTTCCAATTGGTACATTTGAGTTACCCTCTTTTCACCAGCTAAGCTCTCATCAAAGTTGAAAAAATTCATTGCTAGGTATGATGTGGTCTATCTCGACCAGTAATTGGCATGATTTTCCATATATGAGCTTCAATGGAGTAAAACCAATAGGGTCTTGAAAGTTGTGCGATATGCCCAAAGTGAATCGTCTAGCTTTAGGGACCAATCCTTCCGATATATTGAAATTGTTTTATCTAAAATGTACTCAATATATCGGTTGGATACCTCAGCTTGCTTATTAGTTTGGGGTAATAAGGCGAAGCCACCTTATATTTTACCCTATAATGTTCTAGAGTTTTGACAAGCTTAGATTTTTAGAAGTCAGAGCCTTCATCGTCGATGATACCTCATAGTGCACCAAAATGGTTGGTGCACCCGTTTTGGTAATTAGCATACTTGTATTCATGCATATCTCCCAGCAACGATACCATTTTGGTAATTAGGATACTTGTATTCATGCATATCGAATAGTAAAAGGCAAGTATGCTAATAATGCAAATCCATCACATCATATGGGTTGTCGGTGATGGAGGCTCTTCCATTGCTCGGAAAATTGGTCAACTAAATTGTCAAATTGGGTTGCTACAAACAAATATAAACGATTGTCGGGTCCACAAGAACTTGCTTGATACCTTTCAATCAAAAATTGATATTCTAAGTTGGTTTTAAAATAGGTTGGTTGATATGTTTGATTATTCCAGCAACTAACTAGTCGATTAAATAAAGAAAGCTATTGGAATAAAGATGTTGAGATTGAACTTTACGATTCATTATCCATATACACTTGATTTAACATCACTTATCCATTTAGCTACAATTATTTCACAATAAATGAACCTCAATGGTAATAAAAGCTAATGTCTTAGCCAATTTAATAGTTCATGAAATAAAATTCTACATCGAGCAACTTTACTCATAAGATGAAGAACTATGATCCACAAAACACACTTTTATGTCTAGCAAGTATACTTGTGAAATTGAGTTTTAATGTAACACCTCAAATATATTAATTTTCAATTTCTTGCTCATATTAGTAGCTTATTAACATAGCTCTATGTTTAGTAATTGCACTACCAAGATGAATATTTTTGAACTGTTAACTCACCTCTATATCTCACAACTATGTTAATAAATTTGAGAGTTATTTTGTGTTCCTATAACTCTATGTCTAGCAATCCTATCAACTTGTGCACAAATATTACAAATTAGAATAAATCTATGTCTAACAATTATACCAATAAGATGAGTTGAAATATTCAGAATGAAAACAAGGATTCCTCCATGCATTCACAATCATAATTTTATATAAAAAAGTTGTCAATCTTAAAGTAAGCATTAAGCACAAAATCAACTCATAAGAATCACAATATAATGAATGAGCAGAAATTCAAATCAAAGTGTATATATCAAGATCTTATTATATTCAATCCCAACAAGGAATAGCTTAGCTACTCATAGCCATGGTAACTAAAAAAAAAGACAAAAAGAGAAATTACACTCATATGAGAAAGAATTATCACTTAAATAGGCATGGATTAGCCCCTCTAGTCTTTCCCCTTTGCTTCTACACCTTAATTTGAGCTAAATTAGCCTAAGAACTAAGAAAATATTGAATAAGAAGTGTTGTGCTCAAATGTGTATCTATAGTGTTCAACTTGATGTTCTTTTAAAGAGATTAAATCATGCCATTTTTGCCCAGCGCAAGGAGTTCGTTGGGCGCAACACCTCGTCTGGTGGAACCTTGACCTACCTAGCCATAATGCGCTACACGATATTACCCAATTTTGTTTGGCATAAGATTTTCGATGGGAGGTTTTAGAACAGTATCTACGCTAAATTTTCTCCCTGATTTTGCTCAACACAAGTATTGTATTAGGAGTGGCTTCTACATGCTTCTATTTTTGCCCAACGCGAAGATTGCGTTGTGCATGGCTTCATGGACATGATTTCTACGTTGAGCTTGGGTCGCTCTTGTCTGGAAACATTACTTTTTGAACTGATTCCTCTACTTTTTGGCCAGCACAAACATTGTAAAAGTAAAATCCGATAATTCACATCATAAGTTACCTTTACGATCAATTTTCCGATAATTGGACTAAATCATGAGGTAAAGTACCGTAAAAGTGGTAGTTCAATTATGATATTTTGACACTTAACAAAATTATATCAGAAATTGGTGGGAGAATTGATCTAATTGTCTCACACAAGATCTAATGATGGTCATGAAAGCTTGAGAAATCTAGTAAAATTTATGTGAAAGGTGCAAATTTTATTGCATAATGACAATATGATAGAAATTTCACATCATTCAATTCATCTAGTCGACTCTAGTGTGATTATAATAGCAGCCCAAACACAAAAGGCCCAATTAGACCCAAAAGTAATGGACAAAGGGTTAAATGACTTGCAGATTATGTTGGATGAATTTAATTGCAATTCCAGTTGTTTAATTTCAATTAAAATATTGGGCCTAATATATGAGCCTAATTTAGGATGGAAACCCTAAAAACTACTTGCAATAGGTATATGGAGTAGGCTGCAGCTACATAATAGAATCAATGAAGTATTATTCAGTATTTTCTTTATTTGGTTAGCTAATTAATTTCCTTGCTATTATAACTACTCATCTTCCATAAAATTTCATATCATTTTGGTGCTTTCGTTCTTGACTTATGCCTCCTAAAAACTCCAAAGACATAGATGAATCTCTTTTGCAATTTTTTGCAGAAAAACTACAAGAGAACAAGGACCATCAGGATGTAAGACATGAAGCCATTGATGAATCCCTCAGATCCATCACAAAAAATATTGTAGGTATTTCTTTTGTTCCACCTCAACCACGTGACCCTCACAACCTACCATCTTTCTCCCACATTACACACTCAAACCCTAACCCTAACCCCCAACTCAATCACCACCAGCCTCACTAGCCCCCCCACCCATTTTACACGCCCTTTCCAGTCCCTCCATTCTTCTCCCCTCATTCCACATATATTAGACCGACTTTCAACCCTACCTTCACTTCCCCTCAACAACCACGTCCCCCAATGTTACAATTAAACATTTTGATGGATCTATGCCTTTAGGTTGGTTATTCCAGGCAGAACAATTTTTTCAACTGTATCAGGTTCCACTAGAACAACGTATGCAGCTTATTTCATTTTATATGAAGGGTGAAGCACTAAGTTGGTTCAAATGAGCCTTCTTATATTCAAATATTAACGATTAATAAAGTATTACCAGATCTTTGGAGATTCACTTTGGACCATCATGCTATGAAAATCACCATGCGACATTGTTGAAGCTTCGTCAAACTAGTTCTATGGCCGAATACCAACATCAATTTGAGATGATATGTAACAGAATTCAGGGTCTCTCCCTAGAGGTAATTTTAAATTATTTTCTGTCTAGACTAGTATTAGAAATCAGGAAAGAACTGGATATTTTGTGGCCCACTAATATTGCTGAAGGATTAGGCCAAACCAAATTGGATGAATAAAAAATTAAAGACTCTAAATTGTATTTCCCTAAGCAGCCTCGCTACACACACCTGAATCCTACAATTACTTACAGTAGACTAAACACTTCCACACCCAAGTACCACTGACTCAACCAAAACATCCACAAAAGATAAATTTCATGCAGCTCATAAGTGCCAATATTTTTTACTACTCTTGGTGGATGATTACCCTACGGAAATAGAGACGTTTCCACCCAACCTTCAAAATATGGATGTTGAACCCCAACAAACCCAAGATGAGCTTATTCATTTTAAACTCTCTGAACCAGCCTTGGAGGGGCAACCCTCTCCCAAAACACTGAGGTTTCAAGGCTCTATAGCAGAACATCCAGTTATGGTTTTGGTAGACACTAGAAGCTCATATAATGTCATTCAACCAAGGTTGGCACATTACTTACAACTACAGGTTCCCCAACACCACAATTTCTGGGCATGGTGGGAAATGGTGCACATATCTATTATACGGGGTTGTGTTCAAACATTTTGATTATGCTGTAGAATCAGTTATTTCACATCCATTTTTATTTACTTCTCATCAAATAAGTGGACGTTGGCTAAGGATTGAGTGGTTGTGTACACTTGGACAAATGACCTCTAATTTTGCTATTCCATCATGTCATTTAAGGTGGGTGAAACACTAAAAAACTCTAAGGGGAAACAGATCTCTCATGTGCACGCTCCACGTTACACCAATTAAACCGCCTAATACACATAGATGTTATCACCTCCTTTCACACAATTACTTTCCTATTCCTTACAAACACTTCCTCACCCTCAAATACCTACCCAGACAGACTTACACCCTGAAATCACCACCCCCTCTACATTTCAACCATTATTTAAACCCCCATAAGGCCTACCCCCACCTAGACCAGATGACCAACATATTACCCTTCTCTCAAACTCTACCCTAATTTCACTGAAACCATACAGATACCCCCGCTACCAAAAGGAAGCCATGACAACAATGATTAATGAGATGTTACAGGAGGGCTTAAAACTCTGAGTATCAAACCTTTCTCTTCCCAAGTTTTACTTGTTAAAAAATATGGTACATGGAGATTCTGTATGGATTATAGGGCATTGAATGCTTTGACTGTTCGGGACAGTTTTTCAATCTTGACCATTGAAGAGTTGTTGGAAGAATTTGGTGGTGCCATTGTCTTTTCTAAAATTGATCTACAGTCGGGATACCATAAATCCGTGTGCAACCAGGGGATACACACAAGACAACATTTCGAACATTTGATGGTCATTATGAATTCCTAGTTAGGTCCTTTGGGCTAACTAATGTGTCATCCACATTCCAGGTGACTATGAATGACCTCTTAAGGCTACATCTACAAGGATTTGTATTGATATTCTTTGATGATTTACTTATCTACAGTATTTGTTCGGATGATCATTGATCGAGGTCATACCCAATGCAAATAATATAACAATTAAAAACTGCAGTACTAGGAAGTGACTCCTAGGTCGTTTTCCAAGGATTATCTTTCAAGCTAAGCATCAAACACCTTATACTCACACATACAAGGGGATTTTTTGTTGTTGGATGGTATAAACATAAATCAGATTCAAAAAACAATAAAGCAATGTAATAAAACGACTAAACTCCTTTTGTTAGTTTGTTCACAACTCAATCCTCAGTTTCAAAAGATTAATTTCAGATTCCAAATATCATTTTACTAATTTACACAGTTTCTCAACCTAAGCCTTTAACTAAGCGAAATCAGCATAAGCATGAAATATTAACAAATTCACACAAACTAAGCATTCATGCACTAGAGAGTAAATCAACTAAACGAAGATAAACTCACAAACTAATTTCCAAACAATAGGATTAAGTAACCACATTCAGAAATAGGATAGTGAAAACGATAGTAAAGAAACCGAAAATGCATTAATAACAAAGCCTTAAGAGTTGTGATACATTACCAAAGGAATTTAGTCCATAAATTTAGCATTCATTGAAGAATAAATCGAAAATGAAAAAGAAGAAGAAGTGAAAATCTAGCAGAGCCAAAAGAGAGAAAATGAAAATGCCTTATGTTTCAAAATGATAGAATGTAAAGTGTGTGTGTGTGTTTTGAGTGGGGAATCCGAATTTAACCCCTCCAAAACACATAAAATGAAAATGGGCTTAAAACATGGGCCCAAAACTAAAACTGAATTTAGAAATAAAAACTCCTAAAATAAAAATACAATATTCACTTCAACACATATCCCCCATTTCCATAATGCCCAAAATGTCATTGGTATTGTGCCAAATGTGATCTGAAAATGATAATAGATTTAATCAGGCCAAATAATCCCAAATTAACTCATTTTAGGAATATTAGTCCAATAAAGTCTAAAACACTAAACCATGTGAAACAAAGTCAATTAGGCACCAAGAATCATCAATCATGCTAGATTAAGGTTACGAATAGTGTGTAACCGATATGCACAAAAGTGAGTCCCAAAAACTAGAAAATGAAATATCTAAGAAAATCACATACTTCACAATGAAATCTAGGAAATGCAATGGAATGGGAAAAATTAAACACATAAGAGTGAAAGAATCAAATCAAGATATTCATGAACATCATCCAATAAATTCAAGTATGCCAAGAACCAATCATACCAAGAGGCGATTTACAACAATGATAGAACCTCATAAGATATGTTCTCTAAAGTGTTTACACTCATGTGTCTTAGGTTTCAAGTTTTTACACTCAAAGCACTTCATAAAACAAACACAATTATAGTCTTGACAAGCCTCTAACATCAACATCGTAAGCACATACACATAAAGATCAAAATGATTTTTCAAGGTTGTAATGGGGCCACAGACAAGGTAGGATAAATATGGCATATGTAGCTAAAACCAAATGGAATAGAGGAGCAATGGGGAATAAGTAAAAAGTAAGTAAAAATCACCCCAAAATAAGACCAAATCTCTAATTCCAATCTTCTTTTCCTTACTCAACCTTTTATTCACTTTTTCTTCTCTTTTTGTTGTTTTTATTTTTGATTTTTGATTTTTTGTTCGTTTTTTAACACTTATGTACACGATTGTATCAACCATCATTAGGACATAACCAAGAATCCACACGATTTGAAGAATAATGCACCCTTTCTTACTTACTACACATTCCCAAAACAATTCCAAAGCTCCAAATTTGTCTAAGGTTAGGACAATCATGGTTGTCACTTATAAGCTTGTTATGAGCTAAATAACAAAGAAAATGGTAAAAAGGCTCAAAGGGGCTATCTAAGGATAAATTCCTTCAAGGTAGGTTTATATGGCTAAGTGGTTTATTAAAAAGAAATGCCTAAATCACTTCAATATGTGCATGTGAATATCAAGTATCAACAAGAAACAAGTCAAGTTTTAGAGTGCAAGTAATCAAGAGTGAAGTCACACAAAAAAGAATATTAGATGGCATACAACAATCCACCCACAATTAAGGCTCAAATTCTCACAAGGGGCAAGTTTATCACAATTGTTTCAACCTCTCAATTCTCAAAAGCAACTTGACACACACAAACGCATGGATTTGAAAGTGAAGTGCACTATTGGAAATTGATCTATGTTTTGATGAAGACAATCATGAAGACCAACATGAAGACAAGCTTGAAGATTATTCAACAAACAACATGTTGATGACTCAAGTGGTGACTTATTAGACTTAGGTTATAATTCTTTATTATCTTGTTAGAAGTCTAAGATGCTTGCCATAGATATTGAGTCTAGGTTAGGTAAACCTAGGTGTGAGTCTAACAAGACTTAATAAAGTAATTAATCTACTAAAATGAGACATCATCTAGAAATATATTATAATTAGGTTCATGCATTTGAATACATTGATTTTGTGCATCAAAGGTATTATATTTGGAAATCATGTATTGCATGAGCATATATCATATAGGTAGTTCACCATGCATTAACAAGCTGATTTTACACTGCTTAATGGATTATGAATTCTATTAATCCATTAACAAACACTATTTAATAGATTATGAATAGTGTTAATCGATTAACAGAATCACATTTTCAACAGAAAATTGAAAAACTGAAAACAATTATTTTCAACAACCCATTAATCGATTAAATGGGCACTTAATCGATTAATTGGGACTTTAGACAGTTTTTTACTTAAACTGAAATCTCAACATGTGGCATAAGAATCCATACATTTTTACATCATTTTGTCTGCATATTTTTGAGTTGCTCACTGTCATATCTAGGAGAAAATATTGCATGTTGCATTAGGAGAAAGAGATAGTTTTTAATGATTGCAAAATTTCAGAAACCTGATGCATGTACATTCATATTAGACTAGGAAGTCTTGTGAGTTCTTGCTTAGGTTTTAGTCTTTGATCTTTATTGTATACTCCGAGTATTAAGTACTCATTCATAACTCAAAGCATTGTAATTCAAGGATTAGGAAAATCCTAGCTGCGGTTAGGTACAAAGATTTGGAGGTCTTGGGATAAAGAGCGATACCTTGGATGAGGCCGAATCGCGGTAAGAAAGGTTTTCTTAGGAGGCGATTTTAGGAAAGGTCAAACCTAGGGTGACGAAGTTCTTTGGGTTCTAAGAAAGGAGCGTTCGAGTCTTGTAATTGGAAGCGTGTATGTAACTATACATTGTGTTCTATGGTGAAGAAGAAAATCTCCAAGATCAGAAGGGGAGGCCTGGATGTAGTTTTGCAGTGGACCGCAAAACGAACCAAGATAAATTCCTTGCGCAATCTTTTCTATCCCTTTCTCTTTTACATTTCAAGTTGTAATATTGCATTATATAACATGATAATTTGTATACTGGTTCTGTGCTATAACTAATTTAATTATGTATAAAATATATGTTATATCAATGCCTGATTTCTTGTAACATGCCGTGCAAGAGAGCTGTTAGACAAGATTTTACGCATTCTGTTTTACTGTGCTTAATCGATTATGAGCAGTGCTTAATCGATTAAGTGGGAATTTTTCAGCAAGTGTACAAAAACCTATAAAGCGGAACTTGAGCTTCACTACACCTATTTAACCCCTCCTTCTAGGTGTGTTCTATCCATTGATACCTAACAGGATTCACACCACAAGATATCACGACTTAAGTGAAAGAAAGTATGAGATAAAATGTCCAAACCTAAACAAAACCTCTAAATCAAAGAAAAGCATGCATCAACCTAACCTACGTCTTACACTAGTCTCCCCCCACACTTAAACTACATATTATCCTAATGTACCACAATCAGAATATCCAGACATACATACCAATAAATTGAATTAGACAAGTGCAATAAAAACTAGAGAATGAGAGAAAGAAGAAACTCCCTTATTCATGGAAGGAGGAAAGCAGGTTCCACCAATTAGTCCCCTCCTCCACAAGTTCATCCACTAAGGAAGGATTTGTGAGGAAAGGCTTGAGGCGATGCCCATTAACCTTGAAGCTCTCATCTGTGGATTCACTTTTGATTTCTACAGCAACATAAGGAAACACATTAGTAACAACAAAAGGACCAATCCACTTAGAACGAAGCTTACCACTCATGAGTCCAAGCCTAGAGTTGTACAACAACATTTTTTGGCCAACCAAAAATTCCTCTCTAGAAATCAAGTTATCATGGAATCTTTTGTTATTGTCTTTGTAGAAATTAAAGTTCTCATAGGCTTCTAAGCGGATCTCATCGAGATCATTCAATTGGTGCTTTCTTTCTTCACCGGCTTAATCAAGAGCCAATTTACAAGTTTTCACAGCCCAATATGTACAATGCTCTATCTCTATAGGAAGATGACATGTTTTACCAAAGACAACCCGATAAGGATACTTCCTTATGGGTGCCTTGTAAGTAATCCTATGTGCCCAAAGAGAATCTTCAAGTTTGTTGCTCCAATCCTTTCTGTTAGGCTGTACCACCTTCTCCAAGATCATCTTTATCTCTCTGTTTGAAATCTCAGCTTGCCAATTACATTGGGGGTGATAAGGTATGAAAACTCTATGAACAACCCCACATTTCTTGAGCATAGCTTGCATGGATCTATTTGTAGAAGTGGGTGCTTTGGTTACTAACAATGGCTCTGGGTATGCCAAATCTGCAAAAAAATGCGAGACCTAAAAAAATCCATTCATTAAGAAACATAATCAATAGCAAGCAGAATATAGGTTGTTGAGGCATCTCTCGTCTCAAAGAAAGAGTACCACATGCTTTCTAACACTACTCACAAGTGCTACAAATCCTCCATGCCTCTTTGAAGATGGTGGGCCAATAAAATCCAGAGGCAAGCACCTTTCGTGTTGTCCTTTGGGTTCTAAGATGGCCACCCACTACAGAAGAATTGCAAAATTGAAGGACTGATTCAATCTTATGATTTGAAATGCATCTTCTAGTAACTTGATCAGTACACAATCTCCACAAATAGGGATCATCCCAAACATAATATTTAGCATCACTCTTAATTTTGTCATTTTGAGCTCTATATGCATGTGGAGGAAAAACATATGCAACCAAATAATTAACAATGTTAGCAAACCAAGGGGTGGGGAAAGAAATGGAAATATTCAAAAGTTGTTCATCAGGAAAATAATCTCTGATATGCATCATATGAACAACTCCCTCAATCCTACTCAAGTGGTCATGCACCAAATTTTGTGCCCTAGTCCTATCACAGATCTCTAGATCAAACTCTTGGAGCAAGAGCATCCATCTAATCAACCTTGGTTTAGAATCAGCTTTCTTCAATAAGCACTTCAAAGTTGTATGGTCATTGAAAATAATAATTCTAGAACCAAGTAAATAAGACCTAAACTTATCTACAACAAATACAATAGCTAAAAGCTCTTTTTCAGTTTTGGTGTAATTTGCTTGTGCAACATCTTAAGTCATGGAAGTATAATAAATTACCCTAGGCAGTTTGTCCACTTTTTGAGCAAGGACAGTCCTCAATGCATAATTAGAAGCATCACACATCAGCTCAAAAGAGATTGTCCAATCAGGTGCCTGGATAATAGGAGTGGTGGTCAAGGCTCCCTTAAGGCAATCAAATACCTCCCTACATTTCTCATCAAAATCAAAGACCACCTCATTTTGCAACAGGTTGGATACGAAAGAGCCTTCTTGCTAAAATCTTTAATGAACATGCGATAGAAACCTGCATGACTAAGAAAAGAAGGAACCTCTCGCACACAAGAGGGGGGGGGGTAAGGCAATTGTGAAATAACATCTATCTTGGCAGGATCTACCTCAATTCCCTTATTTGAGATCACATGCCACAAAATTATGCCCCGCTCTACCATGAAATGACATTTTTCGTAATTCAGAACAATGTTAGTTTTGATACATTTATGCAGAACTCTATCTAGACTATCCAAACATGCATCAAATGATTATCCAAAAACAGTGAAATCGTCCTTAAACACCTTTATGAAACTCTCTAAAAAATCACTGAAAATGCTCACCATAAACTACTGCAATGTACCAAGGGTGTTGCATAGGCCAAAAGGCATCCTCCTATATGCAAAAGTGTCAAAGGGGAAGGTGAATGTGGTATTATCCTAATCCTTAGGAGCAATATGAATATGGAAATACCCAGAAAAACCATCAAGAAAACAGTAATGAGATTTACCTGCTAAGCGCTCAAGCATCTGATCAATAAGTGGCAAAGGAAAGTGGTCCTTTCTTGTTGCTTTGTTGAGCCTCTTATAATCAATGCAAACTCTCTAATTGTTCTGCACTCTAGTAGGAATCAAATCATCTCTCTCATTTCTCACCACTGTAATTCATGTCTTGTTTGGAACCACCTGAATTGGGCTCACACAATGACTATAAAAAAATGGGATATATAATCTCAGCTTGAAGAAGCTTTGTGACCTCTTTCTTCACAGCCTCAAGGATGACTTGATTGAGTCTCTTTTGTGGTTGCCTCACTATTTTATCTCCATCTTCCAAGAGTATCTTATGCATGCATATGGATGAGCTAATACCAAGGATATCACCTAAGGTCCAACCAATTGCCCTCTTGTGCTTCTTCAGCACTTGTAACAACTTCTCCTCTTGATCAACATTAAGGGAGGTAGAAACAATAAAATGAAGCTTCTCATCATCCTCTAAGTAAGCATACTTGAGGTTTTCAGGCAAAAGGCTTAAGCTCCAATACAGGTGCCTATAAAACAGATGGAACCAAAGCAGCAAACATATATTCTACAGCCTGCACCTGTACAAGTAAACCATATTGATGTATGGTGTCTACAACAATTGGGTAAGTGCAATCTGGATCAACAGAAATATGCTGAAACTCATCAATACAAGAATTACATATTTTAGAATCAGTGCATGTATGACAAGTGTATGAGTCTATTAATGACATAGAATGAAAAACATTAAGAAAATCAGAGATATGCTCATTAGTTAACTCATTAAGTAAATCAATATCAAACATAAAATGGTTCTCATATGGATGCTTTATAACATAAAAAATATTAAACCGAACCACAATATCACCAAACTCCATAGATAATGTTCCAGCATGGATATCTATCTTGGTTCGGGCTGTTCTAAAAAATAACCTCCCAAAAATAATAGGAACTGAGTTATGGGAGGATCTCTCTTCTATATCGAGAATATAAATCAGTAGGAAAAATAAGTTCACCAACCCGAACCAAGATATTCTCTATCAAACCAGCAGGCTAGGTAGTACTCTTGTTTGCTAATTGAATCACTAGACTAGTGGGTTGCATAGGTCCAAGTTAAAGAGACATGAAAACAAACATAGGCCATAACATTAATCGAAACTCCTAGATCTAGCATGGCATTCTCAAATTTGATATTACCTATTATGCACCATACAACATATGTACATGGGTCCTTACACTTTTCAGGAATGTGAGGAACGGGTTTACCTATTAGTGCGAAAACATTTCTGCCCAAGTTGATCCTCTCATTACCTTTGAGCCACCTCTTGTGAGTGCACAACTCCTTTAGAAATTTTACTTATCTTGGAATTTGCTTGATTGCATCAAGTAAAAGTATGTTCACTTCTAACTTTCTAAATGTGTCCAAGATCTCCTTGTCTACCTCTTCCATCTTCTTACTTGAAATGACTCTTGGAGGAAATGGAAGAGGAATGGAAGATGGTTGTACAACACTTGTGGAAGGTTCACTAGCATGAATTTCTTCGCTAGTGGTCTTAGCCTCTTGTAAAATTGGTTGCTTCATTTTTTATGTAGCTAGATCAACTTCAATCTATTTGCTTGACCTTAGAGTGATGAAACTCACATTCTTTAGGTTGACCACAGTATAGGAAGGCAACTTATCATAATTCTGAGAGTGCAATGTGTTTATTGAAGTAGACATTTGTCCCAACTGGGTGGTCAAATTCTGAATGGAGGACTCTTGTCTTTGAATGGAAGCTCTAGTCTCTTGCTGGAATTGCATATTCTTCAATGTCATCTGCCTCACCAATTCTTTCAATGAAGGTTCACTAGGTGCAGGAGAAGGATTATTATTAACTTGTTGCCTCTACTGTTGGATTGGAGGAGACACATAAGGTATATTTTTTGCAGCATTATTGTTCTGAAATGGTGGTCCTAGATGAGGTTGTGAAGGATCAGACCATCTAAGATTCAGATGATTCCTCCAACCATGATTGTATATTCTAGATGAAGGTTCATAATTTTGTTGTTGATGTCGAGGTCTGTTGTTGTAAATATTTGCAGCATAGGCCTTAGGATGGTCACCAATTTTGGGCTCCAAAAGAGAAGGGCGATCAACAAATGGCCAGTTGCGATGCAAATGCCACAATCTCGTGATGCAAGTGGAGGTTTCTAGTGATTCATGGCAAGTTGAGTGACCAAGGTGGAAAGGGAGTCAATTTTTTTCTCAACTTTATCTTGCCTCACTGAATCTATCCCAACATCATGGACACATCTTACCATTATAGCATCACTACTTCTTGCACTGAACTATTGAGAGTTGGAAGACATCTTCTCAATCAAACCTCTAGCCTCTAAAGGGGTCATATCTTCAAGTGCACCACCACTAACAGCATCAATGATATTCATCTTCATGATGTTCAGATCCTCATAGAAATATTGCAAGAGGAGTTGTTCAAATATTTGATGACGGGGCACCTTACACAAAGCCTTTTGAATTTCTCGCAATATTCATATAAACCTTATGCATGTAGTTGTCTGATTCCAGAAATATATTTTCTAATTGCAGTGGTTCTGGAGGCAGGAAAGAATTTTTCAAGAAAGGTTCTCTTCAGGTCATCTCAACTAGTAATAGAACCAATGGCCAAGTAATACAACCAATCTTTTGCAGGACCCTCAAGTGAATGTGGGAAGGCCTTCAGACATATGTGATCCTCTTATACATCACGAGGTTTCATGGTGGAACATACAATGTAGAACTCCTTAAGATACTTATGAGAACATTCACCTACAGGTCCATGAAACTTTGGCAACAAATGGATTAGTCCAGTTTTGAGAACATATGGCACATCCTCATTGGGATACTAGATACACAAGCTTTCATATGTAAAATCAGGTGCAACTAGCTCACTTAATGTCCTCCCATGTGGGATTTAAGGTGGTTCAACCATATTTCCAAAATACTCAGAATCAGATTATGCAACAAAATGCATAGAGACAGTAGAATGCACATAAACAGCAAAATTAGTATCACTATCAGCAAGATTAACACTATGATGAAAAGACTCACTATCTAAAGTTAAATTCCTAACTTGTCTAACTAACCTATGATTTTTCTATAAATTTGAGGATTTATTGGATGTAAAGAATCAGTATTTGCTCTAGCCATGCACTAAATACAATAGTAACAATCATGTAGGACAATAAGGGAAATACATGTTAAATTTTAGTGATCAGCCAAAACTTTGCATCAATAAAATCCTAATATCATAGGAAACATCCGCAAAACGTTTCAAGACAAAACTCAAAGCCTAACTAATTTAACTAAATACAACAAAATCAAAACAATTGGAAAATAAAACTTGTAAAATAAACAGGAAATAGTAAAAAGAACATTTGTGTACATAATGAATCCTTGGATTTTTCCACCCCAAATGCATATATAATATGTCCAATTCTGATTAACGGTTCAAAAGTTATGCCCAAAATAGAAAATCAACAACAAAACTAGTCACTACTTGTTTGTATCTCACAACCAACAGCAAGGTGGCTAACTATGATGCATCCAGTATTCAATATGTGATGAAATAAGTATGGAAACAAAGTTTCATGCAAAAATTCCAACCACAACTATATTAACCAAAATTCACCATAATCAACCAATAGACAAATGGCTAAATAAGACAGCACACAGTGAATAGATATGAAGCTTTTGAAACCCAAACATAATGCTTATTCTAAGACACACACTAAACTATACTAAGAAACTTTGACAAGATTCGATAATCCCCGACAGCGGCGCCAAATTTGATCGAGGCCGTACGCGATGCAAATAATATTACAATTAAAAACTGCAGTATTAGAAAGTGACTCCTAGGTCGTTTCCCAAGGATTATCTTTCAAGCAAAGCTTCAAACACCTTATACTCACACACATAAGGGGGTTTTTGTTGTTGGATGGTATGAACATAAATCAGATTCAGAAAACAGTGAAGCAATGTAATAAAACAGCTAAATCCCTTTGGTTCATTTGTTCACAACTCAATCCTCGGCTTCAAAAGATTAATTTCAGATTCCAAATATCATCTTCCTAATTTGCACAGTTTCACAACCTAAGCCTTTAACTAAGCGAAATCAGCATAAGCATGGAACATTACAAATTCACATAAACTAAGCGTCCATGCACTAGAGAGTAAACCAACTAAACAAAGATAAACTCACAAACCAGTTTCCAAACAATAGGATTAAGCAACCACATTCAGAAATATGATAGAGAAAACAATAGTAAAGAAATCGAAAATGAATTAATAACAAAACCTCAAGAGTTATGATACATTACTAAAGAAATTTAGTCTAGAAATTTAGCATTCCATGGCAATGGAAGAACAAACCGAAATGAAAATGAAGAAGAAGTGAAACCCTAGCAGAGCCAAAAGAGGGAAAACGATAATGCCTTATGTTTCAAAATGATAGAATGTAAAGTGTGTGTGTTTTGAGTGGAGAATCCGAATTTAACCCCTCCAAAACACATAAAATGAAAATGGACTTAAAACATGAGCCCAAAACTAAAAACAAATTTAGAAATAAAAACTCCTAAAATAAAAATAAAATCTTCACTTCAACACATATCCTCCACTTCCGTAATACCCAAAATATCATTGGTGTCAAATGTTATATAAAAATGATAATAGATTTAATCACGCCAAATAATCTCAAATTAACTCTTTACGAATATTAGTCCAATAAAGTCTAAAACACTAAACCATGTGAAACAAAGTGAATTAGATACCAAGAATCATCAATCTTGCTAGATTAAGGTTAAGAATAGTGTGTAAATATTGTTCATCAATCATTTAGTTCATTTTCATGTCATTTTTAGACCTATTGGTTACTAATCAGTTTCATGCCAAGCTTTCTAAGTGCTCTCTCTTTCAGTGTTGTATCTGTTACTTATCTCGGATATATCATCTCAGTAGGTGGTGTCACACCGGATCCTGATAAGATACATGCAATAGTGAATTGGCCACCACCTCATTCTCTCATGGCTCTCAGAGGTTTCCTAAGCCTCATGAGATTCTATCGGAAGTTTGTTCGACATTATACCTCTCTCGCTGATCCCCTCATTAACTTATTGAGATTATAACAGTTTAATGATCTATAGAAGCACAATCCGCCTTTACATTTCTTAATAATGATATGACAACAACACCAGTATTACAACTTCCACATTTTTCAACACCCTTTGTTGTTAAGAACGATGCGTCCGTTGTGGCCATCGGGCTTGTCCTCCGTCAGAAGGGGCATCCACTTGCTTACTTCAGTAAAAGGATATCCACCAGGATGCAACACTCCTTCACATATGTACGAGAAATGTTTGTCATGACCGATTATGTTAAGAAATGGCGACAATACTTTATAGGAACACAATTTACAATATATACTGATCAACAAGCTTAAGACATTTAATGACTCAAGAGTTTCAAACACTGGAACAACATAAGTGGACAACCAAATTAATCGTATTTTAGTATATTATCATGTATAAAACGGGTACCTCAAATCGGGTTGCCGATGCCTTATCTCGATGATGTAGTGAGGAACTTCCCATCATGGCAGCTTTGTCCTCACCTTTTTCATCATATTATAGGTTGTTTGTGGAATTTCTTTTGCTTTGCCATAAGGACATGCCATTGTAAACAAACATGAGTCAGAATCTATTGAGAACAAACAATATCATTTTTCTCAAGGCTTTTTATTCTACAATGGACACATTTTTATATATGATTTGGAAAACTTGCATCTCTCATTAATTCGTGAATATCATGATAGACCAATAGCAGGTCATCAAGTTGGAAGGCCACCTTAGCTAGAGCTTGTCCCGACATTACTAAACAAATCAAGGATTTTGTCTGCCAATATGCAGTATGTCAAACCAAAAAATACCTGCCAAAAAATATTAAGGTCTGTTACAACCACTTCCTATTCTAGAAAAAGTTTGGGAAGACCTATCAATGGACTTTGTGACACACTTGCTAATGTCTCTTGGGCATACACTGATCTGGGTTATTGTGGACAAACTCACCAAATATGCTCATTTTATTGCCCTTCCAACAAAATTTACAGTCGAGAGCCCAGTTCAGTAGAGATCATTCTCCTGTTGTAAGAGCCAATCCTTGGAAGAAGATTCTCTTATTGGATTCTGTTACAGCAATAGCAACAATTGCACCAACCTTATACATTCATGTATTCATCATTTCATTGTATAGCCACATTCTTGAGATTAATCAAAAGTCGTATTCATTGACCAAATTTACTTTCTCCTTTCTTTCTCATGATGCTCTCCTATTACTTTCTGTGCTGTGATTCTTGCTCATTTATCTCTTAGGAACTAAGAAATTAACTTGTATTTAGCCACTTATTCAGCTATGGTATACTAGAGGAAACAAATTATATCATTAAAAGTGCTTTCTTTCTTTAGTGTTCCACTAATTAACAAAACTCATGTTTCATAGAATTATCCATTCCAAAAAGGTTGAATTAAAAAAAAAACATCAATGCACCGTGGCAAGATTATTAGGTAGATCAACAAGCTGGCATGAAATGTACATGTTTATGACTACAACCTTATAGTATAACCTTAATGTATCATTAGAGTACTGTATAATCAATTTATTGTCATTAAATATAATATTACACACTTGTATTCTAATATATGTTTTTAAGGAATGATTTGTATAGAAGGTATAAGCTTTATACAATAGTAAGGTTGTTGCTTAGCTTAGTTCAATAGATTACATGATCAAATTCTGGAAACATCTCTACTTGTGAGGGATAAGGTTGTGTATATTTATCATCCTCAGATCCGACATCCGACTAAGTGGAAGTCTTGTACACTGGACCGCAAAAAATAATGGAATAATTCTTTTTGGTGAAATCACATGTCCTAAAAAAGTGTTTTTATTTGGCAAGAATCTTCTGGGTATATGACAATGAATCTTGTGTTTTCTTCAACATAATAATCAACTCATTGAAATTTTAATATCAGCTATAACAAATCCATCACAAATAATTGTATTCATCAACATAGATGTTTTACAAATATTAGTATTCATCAACATAGATGTTTTACAAATATTAGTATTCATCCTCAACTTTGTAACTACACTTCATTCACCAGAACTGATCAATGTGGAAACACATTGAGAACATTATTCTCCAACCATCACTAAAATCAAAATAAAAAAGCTAAAAAGAAACACTTAAATCAATTTCAGCAGCATGGTGCACCATTCTGAGTTGGGTCAACCAAAACAAGGAAGCGAGAGGACAAGTTTTTATCTGCATCATCCCATTTATAAGCAACCAAATCAATACCTCATACAGAATGTGTACTAAGAGTTATGAGTGCTAGATTCTGCTCTTGCTCACTAAAAAATATTCTATAAGGAGTACTATGATATATTTATGAGTGCCCACAATCCAAAGAGATATATAAATGTAATATATGATTTAACTTTACTTTTCTTTCTACTTGTAAATCAGTACTCTCCTCATCCTCATGCCCTAGTGCACTAGTCCGCCATATTTTTGTTTTCTTTGTACGTTAGTTTACACTGTTCAGGTAGTATCTCCCCATTGGCGTATCGGCTAATGATTCCATAACCTGACAAAGGGGATCAAAATTGTTTTGATAAATTATGTATATTAATCAAGTGCAGCTTTATTTCTTCTGCCAGTTATAGGCTTTGGCAAGCCATCAAAGATTGGTTTTGCAATGGTTGCAGTTGTAAAAGCCTGTATATCTGGTTTCAAATTCCACCTTGAGGTTGGCCAAATGGATGATGAGGAGCCATTGTTATCCTGATCTTGTAAATTTGATGTACTTGATGATTTCCTAACACCAGATGATCCACCAGTTAGAGAAGCATCCCCGAAACCTATTGGCACAGGACTCAAACCATTTGATTCAGAATCAGTTGCGGTTCGACTAGACGCTTTCTGCCTCAGAGCTAAGCCCTTTACCGTTCTCGATGGAAGAACACCACTGCTGCTATTATCTGGTCTCATGAGCAACTCTGGTATCCTGGTAAAGTCAGCTTCTGATTTCTGACGCCTACGGACAAGTTTATCATTCCGCTTATCGGAGTCGCTTTCCCAGGCTCCAGCAGCTGGTACAGTATCACACTTTTCCATAATCTCTTCCAAAATTACATTGACCAAACTTTTAGATTTCCGGTGACGACTCATGGGTCGGTCAGACATAGGTGTGTGCTCGGAGGATGTAGAGGACCCTTTAAGTCCATAATAACCCTGTAAAGAGCTCATCGCTGGGGAGACCTTCCGCCCAGAATACTTCGTTCTCAAGGATGAGAATGATTCAAGCAGTTCACGGTGTGCAAGATCAGGTGAACTGTGGTCAGAGTTACCATGCCTGAAGGTACAACATTCATTGCTATTAGCGATTAAAATGCTGATAGGAAAGAAATCAATCAGTAGTAATGATACTATAAAGAAAATATGCAACGGAAGTTGAAGACACGGGGGAAATTATAAACATTTTCTCAGAAAAATTCTTCTGAAATTTCAACTCAACTGTGATTCTTTTTCATAGCTTTTAACCTGTAGCAATTTATATGGTAAATAATTTAATACAGATGATAGACTATGACAAAGTTAATACAAGGCCCAGAACCATGGCAGCATAATATTATTTTAGCATGCTATTTTTGCATAGCATTCTTCAAAGCAAGATCCTCTATTAAACTAAGTTGGATGAAACCTAGAGTGTCTCTAATATTGCAGTTCCCTAAGACCCCTACTATCATCAGCTGATTTTACATTGTTTCATTGCATTTTATTATGCAAACCTAACTGTCACAATCAACAACAACCACCAAAAGCCTTTATCCCACTAGGTGGGGTCGGCTACATGGATCGAACAATCATTGCATAATTTTATGCTGAAGCATCAAATCACAGTTTCTGTACCTAAATACAATATTAAGCCTGTTGGAAAAATGAAAACCTAAAGGTGATACTCCCTCACCCTCAGAAACATAGATTCCACAGTTATCAAAAATTCAAAATGATAACAACTTTAAAGTGAGCAATATAGAAGTCAACCATTGTATTGATCTACAGATGCAGATTGATACGAGCATTTTTTCGGATACTAGCATTATGTATGAAAAAAGAAAATAACATGATGGGGACAGAATACTTTGGTATGATATAGAACATAAATGGAAAAAGGCTGTAATTTGTATGATAGTATGTGTACAAGCAATTTAAAAGCAAAAGTGTTTGACCATCTTATATAACAAAAATAATGATTTAATTTTGATGCATAATGGTCCAAAGATTTGTACATAACTCATGAACACGTTGTCAAATACTTAAAAAACAGTTAAAAGCCTTTCCTACAAGCGAAAAAGTTCGATTTCTATAATGATGTGGCACTGTCCAGTTTGATAATAGTGTGAAGCTTATACACTGATAGTAAATATAATCTAACATAATCTCTCCCCCCTCTTGCTTTTGTTTCAATCATACAAGACACTCTTCAAATATTTGAATAATTATACTAAAAAGGATAAGACCAAGCTTATTGCATTAATGTTGTTGTTCCTTAACCCAATAGAGATAAACATACCCTATAGTACTAGAACCATTTGATAAACAAGGAGATGGAGGGTGCCTTCCAGGTAGTGGAATTTGGAGAGTTTTAAGTGCAAACATTTGATGATCTGTAACAAGCCCATTCATCTTTTTGATGTCCGGGACCTGCAATTTCCAAAAGCAAAAAAAGAGAGCAGAAGATATTGTAAATTCACTAAGTAACTCAAATTGATAAAAGAACTAAAAAAGAAGAATCTAGCACAATGTGTTCCTCCTTTCTAAGTAGAGAGGGGGTAATCAACAATGATATTAATGAACAACTTGAGAATAAGATCATGTAACAAAAAATATCAAAAACCATTCCCAAGGATAAGACTTTCATCCATTAAATCTTCCCCTGTAAATATGAGGGTTACAAACCAAAACACTTAAAAAGGATACCATATAAAAAATATACATAATACTGAGCACATTTATCCAAATTCATCACGCACCCTTCGATTTTGTAATGAAAATTCAAACATTATCCCCGAGAAACTCAAATACCGCCACAGAATCCACAGGAACCATTTAGAACGTGGTTCAGAATCCGTAGGAACCCAATTAGAATTTTTCATTTCTAAGAACTAAAATTGGAGGGAACATTTTTTCACAGAAACAAACATGGATATTTACTTTGCATAATACATAACACAAATTCTAACACCTCCTATGGAAGAAGAATCAATCAAGCTGATATATAATATAAATTATTATTATTACTTCATTTCAAAAATCAATTAACAATAAGATAGTAGATACCATAAGACACTCAATGTGGGACCTACTTCCCAACCTGCCTGGCCCCTTCACACCCACGACATCAAATAAAATAAAAAAGTGGAATTAATGCTCTGATATAATATTAAAAGTTTTCATCTCATAAACCAATTGACAATAAAAAAACATGGCAAAATGAGACAGACAATAAGGAACTTAATTACGGACATAAATAAAAATTAAAATTGATATTGATAAAATGTACCTCAACACCATACTTGATTGCAATACCAGCCAAAGTGTCAAATTTGGAAACATGATGCTCTATATGACCAAGTGGTCTAGAAGGAGAAGAAGAAGAAGAAACAGAAATGGAAGGAGGAATCATAGGGCTACGTTCTCTGATGGGTGTGTCTCGATCTACAGCACCATCAACATCACAAAGAAATTCATCATAATACCCATTATTCTTATGTTCGTTCCACTTTTCTCTTTCCATCTTTTTCTATAGAATCAACAACCCAAACCCATTGAAGATTGTTCTCTAGTGTGTTGATTCAAATGGGTATTGGCCAAAAATCGAATCGGATTGGGATTCAGGACGTGAAAATTTGATATTGGTGAATATGGTTGTAAAAGGATTGCAGAACAGGGTAATTGATTCAGAAAGTGAAAAAATGAGAATGGAAAATGTGAATAGTGGATTTGGGATTAAGGATAATGCAATATGCAGATCGAAAATGGGACGAACTTGTGTCAGCGTTTTTGTTCCACTTTTCTCGGAAAAAATGGAAGCTTTTTTTTATTTTTCTCTCCCCTTGTTTGTTTTCCTCAGTCAGAAACAATATTCACCAGCTTCTTTAGAACTCAGAATATTCTCTGTCCTTATAAATATTGATATATTAAGTAGTATATATTTTCATAATAGATGGTTGTATTAATATAATGAAAACTAGAAGATGTTTTATATTAAGTTTAATCTCTTAAATGGTGAGAATAGTATTGGATGATGTTATCTATAATCATACTTATATATAAATATATCTAATATAATTATAATGATGAGGTTTGTTAATATACTTTCATTTTTAGTTAGTAGCATATGAGCAATGTGTAATATAAAAGCTGGACAAAAATATCTGATTTACTTTGAAGACATAATAATAATGTTAGGGTCATTAACATCAACTTTGAAAATAAAAAAATATAAGGGTGTGTTTACTTTAACTATTTTATGTTTTCATTTTCAATGAAAATATAAAATAAAAGTGAAAACATGTTTGCATTATTGTTTTCATTTCATATTTTAGAAAACATGAGTTCTATTTTCGGAAATTTTGAAAATGAAAAAATATTATTTCCAACATTTTTAATAATGAAGGAGTTGTATTTTTAAATTTTTTAACACTTTTGTTACTCTATTCCTTCCATATGTTTTAATTTTTTCATGTTATTCGAAATCTTTTTACATTTTAGACACTCAATACATATTTTGTATTTTATTTTCCAACTATATCTTTATTTATTATTCATCCTTTCACATCTTTTTTTTCATTTTTTAATTCAGTTTTCAATGTGCATTAAATTTGGTTATTTTAGTCAAATGATATTATACCAATTAGTAATCTCTTAAATTATGTGCATAACCTTAAACAAAAAAAATATGAAATAGATGGAATATAATTTTCAATTACACTCTACTAATCAACAAAATATCAATATCTATTAATGTCTCACTAGTTCAGACCACCACTCATCTTCGTAATAGAACTTATTTTTTCTCTCTAAACATGACAACTTTTCATTGCCCTTGCTAATATTATTGTCAAAATAGTTTGATGATTGATATGGTAATATTTTTCACATTCCATGAAATTACTGCACCCTGAATTAAATAATAGAGGAGTTGTACGTTACTAATTTATTTTAATTTTAACTTTCTCAAGAGCACTTGCTAGTGCATGATACTCGTTATGACCTTCCACGTGTCTTTGTGATAGTCAATGACCAAGTCCAATAATGATGTTCAATGCATTTTTGACATAAAATCGATCAATGAAAAAATAAAATACAAGTATAAAATATGAATATATCCTATAAAATCAATGACTTAGTTAATTTAGTGACTAAAATTTAAAATTGATTTATTTTTAAGAGTGATTGTTCTCATTTGTGAAGTTTAGGGGTGAAGAGTTTTGAAAATGAATATATAATAACAAACATGTTTTCAGGTAATGAACATGAAAATTGTTTTTTGACATAAAACAGAAATAGAAAACATTTTTGGAAAGCAAACAGACCCTTAATGTTTCTCCCATCTCTTCTCACCCTATCCAGAAATGGCAACCGACGGGTCTGGGTCGAGTTTGTGCTAACCCAACCCCGAACTCGAAATCCAAAACCCGGACTGGGACCCGAAATAAGTGGGGTTGAAAACAATGATACCAACCTAGAACCCGTCGGGGTTCGGATAACTCGAACCCAATGGAAATCCGCCCAAAACATGTATATATGTAGGTTTTATATATGTATTTACGTATAATTTTATAATTTTACATATATTAACTGGGTTCGGGGCGAGTTCAGGGTGGGATATCAACTATACCCAATCTAAACCCGAACTCAAAAGTTGTACTCGAGTAAAACTCGAACTTGAAGTCAATCAAATCGGTTTTCCCCATTAAATTTGGGTTGGATTCAGTTTTAATTGTCATCCCTAATTCCATCCTCTTTCTTCCCTCATTCTTAAAATAAAAAACTTATGACCCCAATTTTCTTCCATAGGAGCTGAAAAGTAATAGAAAGTGGACTCTGCAAGTTTTTTCCAAAGGGTTCTACACTTATGATGCTTTTTATTAAACTTTTGGTTTCTTCCTTTGCAAGACATCATGCTTCACCTTCAGCTTTCTATTCCTAGTTTTCTTGGCTTATTTCCTTCTAGCAAATTTTTATCTTTCTTTTATTTTTCCTCGAGACTTTGTCTTTCTGTAGCCCATTTTTCCTTTTTTGTTAGTTTTTTTAGGTCTTTCCTTTTTGGTTTGTTTTCTGTTTTTAGTTGGGTTGGTTAGCAATCGCTTTCTTCTTTTAGTATATTTAGTATTCTTCTTCTTTGAGTTTTGTTAGTTGATTCATTTTTCTTCATCAATTCAATAAAAGAATTATTCATTGTTTTTCTTGTTTCCATTCATGGATTGTTATGAGTTTGAGATGGTTTTAGAGCAATTATTGATCTGATCACCAACTTCCTCCTTCTTCTCCTCTTCTCTGTTTTTTCAGCTTCCATTCTCCTTCCAGGTACCCTTTTCTTCTCCATGCAACACGATCCATGTCAGACCACAACACAAATCCCTCAAAGCCATATTTTTTTACATTCCGGTGAAAATCCAACTCTAATCCTAGTTACTCCCTTGCTAAATGGGAGAAATTATCAATCTCAGGCTTGTGCATTCAAGATGGCCATCGAATCCAAGAACAAGATGAAGTTCATTGGTGGAAGCTTGACAAAGCCATCATTGGATGATATTCTTCATATTTCTTGGGTAAGATGCAATAAGATGATACTCTCATGGATTCAACATTCTATAGAATAGTCCATAGTAAAATCTATTTTAGGGATTGATAGTGCCTCTAAAGTCTGGAAAGATCTGAAAAATAGGTATTCAAAAGGTGATATATTTCATATAGCTAAAATGTAGCAATAATTTTATCATCTAAGCCAAGGAACCATAACTATTTCTGAATTTTTTACCTAATTAAAGCCTATATGGGAAGATATTGAAAACTTTAGACCTTCAAGAACCTGTAATTGCCCTACACCGTGTAGTTGTGGTGCTGTTGAATCAATGAAAGCTTATAGGGATCAAGATTATGTAATTAGGATCCTAATTGGTTTAAGTGAGCAATTTTCTCAAATGAGATCCCAAATTATGCTAATTGAGCTTTTTCCCAATATAAATAAATTCCTCTCAATGATTATACAGGAGGAGGAACATTTTGAAAATCCCACCTATGTAACATTGAAATAAAAGCACAAATTCTATCTGCAAACTCTAGACATGATTATCAATATATGAGTAATGGAAACACAAGGCGAATAGGCAATTATTCGAATAGAGGGAGAGTTAGTAGATTCACAAGTGGAATAGGTAGATCTAAAATCAATAGATTATGCACTCACTGTCAAAGAACCAACCACACCATTGAGCCTTACTTCTTGAAACATGGACACCCACCAGGGTACCAATCCAATAGACCTAATAGGATGGCTAACAATGCAATAGGTTTCCCCTTGGACAAAGTTGAAGATGTGACTACAAAAACTAGACTCAATGCACATATCAAGAACCACAATCACACCTTCACCCAAGAACAAGTTCAAGACATATTGGACATGCTGCATCAAGCCAAGGCTGATCAAAATCATGCTGCCAACACTACAAATGCCACCAAATTTGTCATCAATACAACAGTCCAGTCTTCTGATTCAGGTAACATAATATTTTAGGGGCTCCTAGACACTGGAGCCACAAATCACATCACCTATGATGTTAAACAATTCATCACACAGGATAGCATAACACTAATGGTTGTCAATTTACCTAATGGTAGAAAAATATTCACTTCTATTTTTGGCATTGTTAGATTGTCTAATTCCTTTATCTTACCAAATGTTTTGTATATTCCTGAATTCCATGTTAACTGGATTTCTGTTAACAAACTGATTCAAGATTCACATTGTCACGTGATATTTTCTAAAAATTAGTGTCTCATCTTGTAGAACCATACTAAGAAGATGATTGATTCAGCTAGACTTCCACAAGGGCTATTCACCTTGCATACACAACATACCTTCAAACCAAGTTCTTTTACAATTTATAATAATTCTAGGCCATACTTCTGATTTTGATGTGCGCATTATAATAAACAATATCATTTTTCGTTCAACCACTTTAAATCTTCAAAACCTTGTGATATATGTCATTATTCTAGACAAAAGAAACTCCATTTTCCTTCAAGTAGTTCTAAAATTATTAAGGCTTTTCATATCCTTCATGCTGACATATGGGGTCCTTATGTTATCCCATCTCTTTTTTGTCACAAATACTTTCTCACCTTAGTAATAGATATTGACATTATGTGACTTACATATTTACTTAGTTCAATACCAAAATTCAATGTTTAAGGAGTGATATTGGAATAGAGTTCTTAATTCATGACTTAATTGCATCCAAAGGAATCTTGCATCAAAGAACTTGTGTTGAAACTCCTCAACAAAATGGAATTGTTAAAAGGAAATATTAAGACATCCTAAATGTAGCTATAACTCTATTTTTTCAATCCCACATCCCTCCTAAGTTTTGGAAATTTGCTTTAAAGCATTTTGTACACCTAATTAATAGAATTCATACACCTATTTTACATAAGAAAACCCTCTATCAACTACTATACAACAAGAAACTATGTATTGATCATTTGAAGGTGTTTGGTTGTTTAGCTTATGCAAACACCGTCACTTCTCATAGGACCAAATTTCAATCTAGATCCAAGAAAATTGTCTTCCTTGGATATAAAGAGGGAACCAAAGGATTTATCCTATATGACTTACACAACCATAACCTTTTCCTGTCTGCATGTGTCATTTTTTATGAAAGTTTTTTCCCTTTTAAACCCAAACTATTGACACGGAATCACCCTTATGCAGAATTTCTCCTCACATTATCAGTGATCAATACCTTGAAACTTACCCTCCTCCTCCAAACAACCTTAATTCCACACCTCTTTCATCCATTCCACCACCTACCACACCCTTAAGACATTCCCTTAGAACTAGAAGACCACCTACCCATCTCCAACACTACCACTACAACCTTGTTGATTCTAAGCCTAGCACCACCACATCTTCCTCAGTTACTCTTTATCATTTATCATTTGTTCTTGATTATATTAACTACTCTCGTAGCTATATGAGTTTCTGTTTTGCCATCTCTTCTATCACAGATCCTCCATCTTATAAACAAGCTTATACCATACCTTGATGGCAAGAAGTTACACAACAAGAACTCACTATTCTCAAACTCAACAACACATGTTGCTATTTGCTGCAAATGAGTTTACAAAGTTAAGTACCATATTGATGGTACTTTAAATAGATACAAGGCAAGGCTTGTAGCCAAAGGCTACAACCAATTAGAGAGGGTGGACTACTTTGACACATTCTCTCATGCGGTTAAAATAACCACTGCTAGAGTCATATTGGCCTTAGCTGCATCAAAGTCCTAGTTTCTAGAGAAATTGGACATCAACAATGCCTTCCTCCATGGGCATCTCCATGAGGAAGTGTATATGACACCACCACCTGGCTTACTTTAATCCAAATCCAACTTAGTCTACAAACTCAACAAGTCACTCTATGACCTCAACCAAGCAAGGAATGACATACCACCCTTTCGTACAAGTTAATCTCTCTAGGCATCACTCATTCCCAGGCTAACCAGGCTTTGTTTACCAAAGCTTCTCCTTCCAGTTTCACTTCCATCCTTGTCTATATGGATGACCTTGTCTTAACTGGCACCGATCTCACTAAAATAAAATATGTCAAACAAGTTCTGGATACATCCTACAAGATCAATGACTTAGGGTCTCTTAGATATTTTCTAGGTTTGGAAATTGCCAGATCAGCCTCAGGAATCCATCTTAACTAAAGGAAATACGCACTTTCTCTTCTTCAAGAATCAGCTACCCTTGCCTCAAAACCTGCCAAGACACTCTTTGATTCATCCATCAAACTTCAAATGAATAATGACACTCCTCTAAATGATCCATCATGTTATAGAAGGCTTATAGGAAGATTTATCTATCTCACCATCTCTAGACCCGACATTTCATATGTTGTCTAAAAATTAAGCCTCTTTATGTCTAATCCTTTGGACTATCACTACAAAGCAGCCTTAAGGATACTTGATAAGGCAAATCACAAGTGCACGATTGTGTTGTCAAGTAATAAAATATCGATCCCACGAGGACTAGAAAATTCCTTAAATTATAACAATTAATTTATACTTAGCTCAAATAAGGAATAAATTTGAATTTAGAACAATTGAACAGTTGACAAGAATAATTATGAAAATATTAAAAAGGGATTGAAATCTATTTAGGAAGAGTTCCCATGATAAGGGTTATCGCCTTAACACTCGCAAATCCTTGTTTTGTTCCTTTTCATGAACTTTAAGTTGTGAAGGTGAATTGCTCTCTGATATGTGTCATCCTCTCTCGAGCTCCGACACGTGTACTCAATTGAAGTCGCACCTACTCTCATGGTATGATTATCAATTGAATCATTTACTTGGATCTTTCTATCCAATCGCTTCATAGCAACCCAAGGTGAATTCCAGAGACCCCCGAGAATCCTAAGACTATTCTCGTTAATTAGGATTCTAGTTTGATTAATTGAATGATCGGATAGTTGGGTTCACCTCTCGGTTCTTCCCCAATATATCTAAGAGGTGTAGTTCGTTGGCAAGACAATTCACACGAATAAAACTCAGTTTAATGATTCAAATCACAACACTCAATGAAATAGAAATAAGAACAAGTGTTTATTGAATGTAAAAGGACATAGCCCCAACCCTAGAAATAAAGGGAATTACTCACTCATTATGGAGAAGAGAATACCAAATTCTAAATTATAGAATTGTAATGTAAAGTGTAAAGTGTTTTTAATTACTTGGGGGAATCCCCTATTTATCTTAATTACAAGAGGTTAGGCTAAGCCTATCAAAATAAATCCAAAACAAATAAAAAAAGTAGAAGCAAATCTGTCATCCATGGCCATGGGTCTGGGACACGGCCTGGCCGTAGATCGTGGCCTCCAAATGATGGTTTTCAGCATTTTGGATGAAACACGGCCGTGGGTAGTGGACACGACCTAACATGGAACAAAGTTGAGGATAGATGAGATATGAAACATATGCTAATGCATGATAATATGAATATTCAACTTAAATAAATGAAATAAAATTAAAACTATATGGTATGCATGATATGAATTAACTATCTAAATGCAAAAACCCTCTCAAGCTTAGAAACTTACATTACCTCCAATGTAAAAATCTAAACAAGAAGAGAAAGGAAAATAAAACTTACGGGGTTGGTGGAAAGTGTCTTTGGCTTATGTGTCAGTTATAGATGGATTCTAGCATGTCGGACATCCGCTGCATGTTAAGATTTTGTTGCTCCTGATCTACCAGGATATGATCTTGGCACAATCTAAGTTCCATAATATTAGTTTGCATGCTAGCAAAGTCACCATTATATGGTGCAGCAGAAGGACCTGCAAAAGAAGAGAAAGATGGCCTAGATGGCCCATCTATCCTACGTGGACTAGGTGTAGAAGGTGATGGTGGCTCAATAGACAATGGGACGCTAACTAAGGCACCAGGCTCTTTCCAATTGGCCTGGTTTTGAATGGAGGTGGCTAAAGGGTTAGATAAGGGAAGAGGTTGTGGTTGTCCCTTAAAGGGGAGGCAATAGAAAGAGGTCTTCCTTACCACCATTTTGAAGGAGACACACGCTTGAAGGTCGATGTGTGTGTTCCTAGCGATTGGCATCATATCGCCCAAGTTCAAATTAAAATGATGGGCTATCGTGGTGATTAGTCCATCATTAATAGTCGTACCTGATTGGGCCTAGGAAACCTTGAGAAGGTGTTGTACCAAGTAGGACCTTGTATCCACTTGAAATTCGTTTAGCATAGATCAAATAAAAAAGTTCATTCGACCTCACGTTTCTGTCACTCTCTCCGTGTCCAAAAGGTGTTTTCGCCATTATGCGGTGGAGGTAACAAAATGTGGGGTTAGGCATAAGAGAAGCCTTATAGTTTGAGGGATCATAGGCTCGGGCTTCATCCGCCACTTTGCCCCATAATTTATGGGCCTCGAATTCCCTTGGAGGGTGGCGTTCACCACCCACCGGCAAACAAAATATAGCATTGAATTCAGCCAAGGTCAGGGCAAACTCAATGTCCCTTAGCCTGAAGGCTATTTGGCCCCCAACATTGTGTAGGCCTTACAGAATTTTCACTTCAAGGGAGCTGAGAAACTCAAGATTTAACTTAGTATAAGTCAAGTCCCTCGCAGTCATAAAGGTACTTTACCCTACCATAGGTAACAACTAGTCAAAATCATCTCTAAGTCCTAGGATGTCTAAAACACTATCATCCATATAACGGGTGGGTACTAGTTTTCTCTGAGCTAGAGTGTTATATCTGTGTCTTTGCATATCACTAGCTAAAGTAAAACCATGATGACATAGGGGGTTACCTCTTGAAGACCCTACTCAGTTCCTTGAAGCATTTGTTCATGCACGCTTTGGAATTAGGATATGGGGATTTTTGGGTTTTAGGTATTTGGGAAAAGATGAATGATGAGGGTGAGTGTTTAGAAAGGTAGAAGAAGGTGTGAAGATATGAGCTATGGAGGTTGGAGGGTTTCAAGAGAGGATTTGGAGGTGGAAGGGTGAAGGAGAAGTGAAGAAT
>NC_032019.1:14713399-14723190 GCF_001865875.1 Lupinus angustifolius | reverse complement strand
CGAGCTAAGGGGGAGGGTCTGTCATGACCCACGGCCCGTGTCTAGCAACACGACTTGGGTGTATTTGGCGCCTTTACTTCAAGTTGCTTCTCTTCGATCTAGACTTCAAGACGACTTCTTTTGACCCTTCAATTGGTCTTCTCATTGCCTCAACATCGCCTTCCATCTTTATTTCACCCAATCTCCACTATTTTCGACTACAATCCATCCAACCTGCACAACACAGCCTAAAACACCCGCTCAACCCGAACAAAGAGAAATTAAAGCTAAAAAACAATCATAAAGTCCTAATTATATCCTAAAATGCAAGTTAAATGCAATACAAATATTATATAATTTCACACCCATCAGTCCTCCATTATCTTAAATCTTCCCCTGCTCAAGGCCTCATCTTCTCCTCTACATCATCACTCAAACTCCCTACCTTTTCCGACTCTAATCGAGCCTCCTGTTTAGATACCCGAAAATCCATCACTGGATTTTATATCTTCCTTGCTTCTTCCATCATTTCTTGAAAAACCAAAAAACAAAATATAGTAACCATGTCTTCCTCTGAATTAGAGTATAGAGCTCTTTGAAGTGTTGTTTGTGAATTACAATGGCTCAACTACCTCTTCGATGATCTTCATATTCCTTTACTACTGCCAACTTCTGTCTATTCTGATAATTGATCAACCATCTATTTAGCTTACAATCATGTCTTTCATGAGCACACGAAACATATAGAAATCGACTGCCATGTTGTATGTGAATAGATACAACATGGTATAGTTCATCTTCTACCTATTCCAACTACAGAGCAACTTGTTTACAACTTCACCAAGTTGCAGTCATTGAAAGCCTTTCATAACTTCATTGTCAAGCAGGGTGTTTGCAACTTGCACTACTCAACTTGAGGGGGTGTTAAACTTTCGCTTTCTTCCTTTGCAAGGCACTATGCTTCACCTTCTTCAACCTTCAGTTTTCTATTTCTAGTTTTCTGGGCTTATTTCCTTCTAGCCTGTTTTTGTCTTTCTTTTTGAAGGTTTATTAAGCGTGTTCATAACATACACAACGGAAAATAATTCATCTATTTATGTTAAAATATGCATAGACTATAATAAGTAGACAAAAATGTTTCAAAAAATACCTCAAGAGATTGCGATGACTTTTGAAAAATTCTCCTTCAAAAGTATGAAGGTCCTACACGCGTATTCATACTGAGACTAATCCTCGTTGTATAAACACTTGATCCGTAGAACAAAAATTCAACTCAAATAAAACCAAAACGAAATAAAGCAATATGATTCTTTGTATATTTCCTATGTTGCATTTTACATGAAGGTTACCTGAGTTTTGGTTTATATAAAACCAAAACCTCCTTCATTCCATTTAGTGTTAATTAACAACTCATTTATTTGGCATAAACTTTAGTTTATAATTTATAAAACCAAAACTTCATTCAATCAATTTAGTGACAATTAACAACTCATTTATCTAGCATAAATTTTGGTTTTTGGTTTTCAAAACTGACTATCAGTTTTAAACCTTTGAAATGTTATAATTAAGTCTCACTTAATTATATTAAAGATGACTGATTATTTGTATTTTCGGTGCTAGCAAAAAATACAATAATATTCCACTTAAAAGTAATATACAAAATTAAACTATTTAATTTAATCAATAATATTTTCTTGTCCAACAAAAATCAGAACACTCGTTAGTGTGTGACCCCGTAGGTTCATTACTAAACCAATAGTAAATTAACTCATTAATTTACTAATCAAGGTTGGTATCAAGCAACACTCATTAACAACCAGATAGAAATGAAGTAATATATTTTACTTTAGAACCATTAGAAGATTAATATAATATTTCCTTCCATCTTTAAAACTCTATGTTAACTCTAGAATATGGTATAATTTTCAAATTCTTATAAGTTAACTTGTAGTGAAGGGCTTAAGAAACTCATTTCTTCATTCATTCAATTCCCCTTGGCCAAGGTCTTTATTTCTATAGAGCTTAAACTCATTACCATGAGTTGATGGATTCTTTCTTGCTTAATCACTAATTCTACAAGGATTATTTATACTCAATATTCATTCAACTAATATCATAAGGTATTAGGTGTCCGATATCAAAATATAATAAATAACTTGTTAATTACTATGGTAATCTCAAGTCTAAGGAAAATATATATATTTCTTCATAAGAATATCCTATTGACAATTCAAAGGTAATATATTAACCATTAGGAATTCTTATTTGAGTCAGTTCAATGGTCATATCTCTATATGTACCATTTATATGTGTAATTTAATAAATGAGATCTATTAATCTTTATCTAATAAAGATCATTACACATATATTGATCTATCTGGATTAATAGTGTCCTAAGCTCAATAATCTTATGATCAAGAACAATTTAGATTAAAATTATAAAAGATTTATTTCTCATTCTCTATTATAATAATAAGTCTCTAATTTTAATCAAGGACCTTTCATATTAATTATTTTGACAAACAATGAATATGATATTAAGAAAATAATACATATAACTTTATTAATATAAACATGACAAATTCGTTCTCGGGCATACATTATATCCCAACAATATCCCACTTGCGCTAGAGTCAATCAGTCATGTACCTTATTCCCATCTCCCACTTGTGCTTATCAAACTCTTTTATGCCAAGTGCTTTTGTGAATGAATCTGCAACATTCTCTTTGCCATCAACCTTTTGCAGCTTAACATCACCATGTCCAATGATATCTCTAATTAGGTGATATTTTCGCAAGACATGCTTATTCTTTTTGTGTGATCTAGGCTCCTATCCTTGAGCAATAGCTCCACTATTATCACACAATAACATAACGGGTTCATCCATCTAAGGAACTACACTGAGTTCAGTTAGGAAGTTCTTTATCCAAACAACTTCTTTATGGTTTTCTTGTAAGTCTCAACCTTTCCATATGCTCCAATCGTTTTCTTGTAAACCCATTTACAACCAATTGGTTTTATGTCCTTTGAAGCCTCAACTAAAGTCCATACTTTGTTGGGCTTCATGGATTCCATTTCAGATTCCATGGCTTCTTGACACTTCTCATGGTCCAAGCTTTGCATGGCCTCTTCATAACATTTGGGGTCATCATCACTATGATAATCCTCATTTGCTATTGCATCTAGCACCATCAAGTTTAATCTATCTGGTGCATGATTGGATCTCGTAGATCTTCTAAGAGGCACTTGTGGATCTGAATCCCCTTGTTTTGGATTCATTGGTTGTTCCATTTGTTCCTGAAATGGTTCAGTAACATGTTCTTGAACTGCAACCGGGTATTGAACTGCAACATTTGACGGAAGTAACCTTTGTGTTGGAATTAAAACATCTAAGAAAGGTTGCTCAAGTTCCATATCATGTTTTTGAGCATTAAATGTTTCATTTGTTTGTTGATCTTCATCAAGCATCATTTCGTTACAGTGAATTCCTTCTGCGAGAAATTCTCTTTCTAAAAAAGTTCCTCCTCTTAGCACAAACACTTTATGGTCAGAAGGGTGGTAGAAATAATATCCCATTGTTTACTTAGGATACCCAATGAATCTAAACTTGTCAAACCTTTCTTCAAGTTTATTCGTTTGTAATCTCTTAACATAGGTTGGGTATCCCCAAAATTTAATGTGCTTAAGGCTTGCTTCGCGCCCTTTCCATATCTCATATGGCATTGTAGTGGCAGATTTTGTGGGAACTTTATTTAACAAATAATTTGCCACTTCCAAAGCATATCCCCAGAAGCTTATTAGAAGATCAGTAAACCCCATCATGGATCTAACCATATCTAATAAGGTTCAATTCCTTATTTCAAATACACCATTACGTTGTGGCGTACCTAGAGGTGTCCATTGTGAGAGAATTTCATTCTCTTTCAAATAATCAAGAAAATCAGCATTAAGATATTCTCGTCCTCTATCAGCTCTTAGCATCTTGATACTTTTACCAGTTTCCTTTTCCACTTCACTTTGAAATCTTTTGAACATTTCAAACGATTCAGATTTTTGTTTCAAAAGATATAAAAAACCATATCGCGAAACATCATCAGTGAATGTAATAAAATATGAATATCCTTCTCTAGCTTGAATTCTCAAGGGCCCACAAACATCAGTATAAATTCGTCCCAACAATTCAGAGGCTCTTTCTCCATTTTCAATAAATGGAGATTTCATCATTTTGCTCTGAGACAAGATTCACAAGTCATGTATGATTCATAATCATAATTGTCAAGGTAACCTTCCTTGTGAAACTTGTTAATTCCTTTCTCACCAATATGACCGAGCCTATAGTGCCAAATATATGTTTTGTTTACTTGATTATCTCTTTCTCTTTTAAGACTAGAAACATGCATAATTGAATTAAAACATACTTGAGGTAAGACATAAATGCCGTGTTGGATATACACATTCACATAAAAGATGTCATTATTATAAATTGAGCAAACACCTTTATTAAAAACAAAGCGATAACCATGAATATCCAACATCGAAATTGAAATAATGTTCGAAACAAAATTAGGAACATAGTAGCAATTTTCTAAGACTAGTACATTGCCAGTCGGAATTATTAATGAGACTATTCCTATAGCCTTGGTTGCAACACTTGCTCCATTCCCCACTTGGAGATGGATTTCTCTCTTCTTCAACCATCTAGTTATTTGTAGTCCCTACAGCGAATTGCATATGTTAAAACTACTACCAGTATCTAATACCTATATTGAAGAATCTGTAAAAGTTAAGGAAATCATGAAAACATTTTTCTTTAATGTCTCACCTTGTTTCTTTTCATTCAAAGAATCAAGATATGTGCGACAATTCCTCTTCCGGTGTCCCTTCTCCTTACAGAAGAAACATTCATCATTGCTTTGGTCAACACCACCTTTCTTGTCCTCAGGTTTGGTCATACCACGTTTAGGCACGAAAGGCTTCTTTCTGGACTTGTTATTCCATTTTCCTTTTTTCTTGTTGGACTTTCCAACTAACAAGACAGATCATTGGTTCTTTCTAGAGTCAAACTGATTTTTATAGTCAATTAACGTATTCAGCATCTCATGCAAGTCACAATCCATCTTATTCATGTTAAAATTAACAATGAATAGTGAGAACGAGTCAGGAAGTGACTGTAGAATTAAATCTTGGGATAACTTCTTCCCAAGTTTGCAGCCCAACTTCTCAAGTTGTTCCATAAGACTAATCATCTTCAGAGCACGAGGTCCTACCTGAGCATTCACATTTAACATGGACATAAATAGAGTCTTAGATAACTAGTATCTAGTTGTCCTACTCTGTGCACCATACATCTTCTTAAGATGTGCAATGACGTCAGTTGGGTCCATGTCCTCATGCTACCTCTGGAGTTCATAACTCATTGATGTTAAAATGAGACATTTTGTACTCATGAGGTCCTCTAAGTACTTCTTATAAGCACTGACTGCCTCAGCATCATCATTATTGCTTGGTTTAGGCATTAGAGACTTATCAATCATATCAATAAGCTTCTCGTGCATGAGAACAATTCTCAGAGTTTGGTATTGATCATGAAAGTTGTTTCCAACCAACTTTCCATCTGCAAGTATTGAACGTAATGATAAAGAAGACATGTTGAGATATCTACACACAGTTAAACAAATATGTGAGAACATATTAATGTAAAGAGATATATCACAAATAAAATACTTCCACTTACTACAATAGCAATTTAAGAAATAAAAATTTCTTCTAGTGGAAATATAAAATAAATGCCTTTAAAATTGTGAACAAATATTTGGTTGTCAAGTCATTTCTAATGCACATTTTAAGACAAATGTATCACATACAATTTTATTCAAAATAATAAAGAACATATAGCTACCTGCTTGTCAGGTCATTTGTGTAAGTATAATTGAATTAATCTTTACACTCCCTAGGTAGTCTAGGCAATTAGTGATAAAATTAATTTTATTGATTGATTGGTATCATATACCATGTTAATCATCTTAATTACAAGTCCTCTGGTAGTCATATCGTCTCTTGAAATTAAATAATTAACACACTCTTAAAAAATGTATATTATACAAAATAATTTCAAGAACATTAAAATAATTTTGTCCATCACACCTCATCATATGAAACTTATGATTAATATATATACAAATATATATATTCTAGAATTTGTAACTGTGATGTATAAATCTAATTTATATATTAGTACACTAATTAATCATCATTAATTAATAATTATTAATCATATATTGTAAACCAATATATTGTTGTAAATATTTATTCATATGTTTCTAACTCATATAACCAACTCACCCAGGTTAGGTTTTTTATTAGTATGACAATGAACACGTTAACAAAAACAATTCACTCACTGTGAATTAAAACCCAATCATTGAGTGAATTAAAACCGCAAACAACAAAAGCCAATATATTCAACATGTCATATTATTCTAATTATATGATTAAACACATTCATATATAACTATTATACATTAACAACAACACATATTGATCTCTACACTCTTGTAGATGCAATATTTAAAAATATTAATAACATAACTCATTATATGTATCTGTTGGATACAAACTTTTACATAGGATTGTTTATTTTTTCTTCATAAAACTCTACACAATCCAACACATTCAAGTCATGTGATGAGTACAAGCCAATAACTATGTGATCAAATCAACAAAATAATCAGTTTGTGAATAAAAATTAAAAAAATTCAACACATTGAATAAAAATTTCATAGTCCACCAATTTGCATTTTACACTCAATAAAGCTTAAGGGTTTGAATAATTTTAAGAACTGTTCATATCTCAATCCTAGTAATTTCATACAATCACCATGTGATGAAATAATAAAAAAATATTGAAAACCCAAAATGTTCAAGTCATCATTGTCTAAATAATTTAACTAGTTTTAAAAAACCAATTAACATTGCCGCATAAATGAAAACACAAAAAATTTGCTCTAATACCAATTGGAAGTTTATTAAGCGTGTTCATAACATGTACATCAGAAAATATTCATCTATTTGTGTTAAAATGTGCCTACACTATAATAAGTAGACAAAAAATGTTTGTAAAAATACATCAGGAGACTGCAATGAATTTCAAAAAATTCTCCTTCAAAAGTATGAAGGTCCTACACACATATCCATACCGAGATTAATCCTTGTTGTATCAACACTTGATCCGTGGAGCAAAAATTCAACTCAACTAAAACCAAAATGAAAGAATTCAAAGAAAGCAATATGATTCTTTGTATATTGCATATGTTGCTTTTTACATGAAGGTTACGTGAGTTTTGGTTTATATAAAACCAAAATCTCCTTCATTCCATTTAGTGCCAATTAACAACTCATTTATTTGGCATACATTTTGGTTTATAATATATAAAACCAAAACCTCCTTCAATCCATTTAGTGTCAATTAACAACTCATTTATCTGCATAAATTTTGGTTTATAATATATAAAACCAAAATCTCCTTCAATCCATTTAGTGTCAATTAACAACTCATTTATCTGGCATAAATTTTGGTTTTGGTTTTCAAAACTGACTATCAGTTTTAAACCTTTGAAATATTATAATTAAGTCTCACTAAATTATATTAAAGATGACTGAATAATATTATTTGTATTTTTGTTGTTAGCAAAAAATGCAATAATATTCCACTTAAAAGTAAATATAAAAAATTAAACTATTTCATTTAGATATTTTCTCATCCAACAAAAATCAGAACACTCGTTAGTGTGTGACTCCGTAGGTTCATTACTAATCAAGGTTGACATCTAGCAACACTCCTTAAAGACCGGATAGAAATGAAGTAATATCTTTAACTTTAGAATCATTAGAAGATTAATATAATATTTCCTTCCATCTTTACAACTCTATGTTAACTTTAGAATATGGTAGAATTGTCAAAGTCTAATAAGTTAACTCGTAGTGAATGACTTAAGAAACTCATTTCTTCATTCATTCAATTCCCCTTGGTCAATGTTTTTATTTCTATAGAGCTCAAACTAATTACCATGAGTTGATGGATTCTTTCTTGATTAATCACTAATTCTACAAGAATTAAATTATACCTAATAATCATTAAACTAATATCATAAGGCATTAGTTGTCCGATATCAAAATATAATAAATAACTTGTTAATTACTATGGTAATCTCAAATCTAAGGAAAATATATATATATTTTCATAGGAATATCCTATTGACAAGTCAAATGTAATATATTAACCATTAGAAATTCTTCTTTGAGTCAGTTCAATGGTCATATCTCTATATGCACCATTTATATGTGTAATTTAATAAATGAGATCTATTAATTTTTATCTAATAAAGAGCATTAACATATATTGATCTATCTGGATTAATAGTGTCCTAAGCTCAATAATCCTATGATCAAGAACAATTTAGATTAAAATTATAAAATATTTATTTCTCATCCTCTATTATAATAATAAGTCTCTAATTTTAATCAAGGATCTTTCCTATAAATTATTTTGACAAACAATGAATATGATTTTAAGATAATAATATATATAACTTTATTATTATAAACATGAGAAATTCGTTCTTGGTATACATTTTATTCTAACACTTTTATTTTTTTCTTTGAGCTTTTTTTCCGTAGCCCATTTTTTCTCGTTTTGTTAGTTTCTTTGGGTCTTTCCTTTTTTATTTGTTTTCTATTCATTTAGTTGGTTCGGTTAGCAACTGCTTTCTTCTATTAATGTATATAGTCTTCTTCTTTGAGTTTTGTAAGTTGATTCATTTTTCTTCATCAATTGAATAAAAGAATTATTCACTGTTTTTCTTGTTTCCAATCATGGTTTGTTACAAGTTTGAGACCTTCATTGTTTCTGCCATGTCTTTCCTCAACTTTGCTTCACTAGGGGATATTACCATTCACAAGAGGGAGATTGCAGATTTCTTAACCCAAACTTCCCAACAACTACTTGTTGCTTTCTTTAATTTTTGTCTTCTCACTCTATTTGATTTACAATTTAATTAAATGTATGAATGATATCAATAAAACAAAAAATCAATAATGATTAGTAGGAGGTGGCCAAGTGTACCACATGACCCACATTATTGGGTATGCTATTTTTTTAGGGAACATAAACCAAGTGGTTATTGAGCCAAACACTCAATTTCTTTGTGCTCTTGGCAAGCAATACTATGGTTGGGGTCCTATCCAAATCTGTGGCTATCATAGTTTTTTATTTTCAGAATGAGGGAAGAAAGAGGGAGGAGCAGAGAGGGGAGATAAATTATTATTTTTTACTTTCAAAGTTAATGTTACCAAAATGACCCTAACATGATTATTATGTCTTTAAAGTAAAAGGGATATTTTTGTCCAGCTCTTATAGTAAAAATTGCTAATATACTCCTATGATTATATATAAACATATCAAATATAATTATATGTAAATATATAATTATGTATATTGGAGTAATATATTTGCATTTTTTTTACTAAAAAAAGGAAATTGCAGTTGTTGGAGGATTTCTCCATCCGAAATCCATAGATTAAATGCGGAAGTCCTTATGACCATGGCTTTGTTCCCATAACCTAATGTTTATGCCCATACATAAACCCGAATGGAACAACCATGGTCCAGACCGAAGAAACCCCAAATGAGTTCATGGTGAAGATGAAGAACATACCTTGTTGAGCCATTTCCGGAATCTCAAAGGTATGAGGGTGCGATGATCTTCCAGATGATAGAGCGCCGAATGGTTTTCCTTTAGTTCTCTCTAGAGGG
>NC_032019.1:14712743-14713299 GCF_001865875.1 Lupinus angustifolius | reverse complement strand
ATTAGAAATGGCCTGAAGGTATCTACACTTACATTATTTCATGACACATATGCCCTTAGCCACCAAATTAATTACTGAAGATCATTTTATATTTTGGCTAATTACATAATGGCCATAACACAATTATAGAATTATATTTGTGACCTATAAATTGTCAGGAATTCTAACAATCTTTCACTGGTCACACATATGATTCTCCATACGTGTTATCCTTATGCGCGCTTAAATATTGTCATTATGACTTAAGCATACCCAAATTATCCTGTCCATTAGTCCTGTCTCCATATCGAATCACAATGAACTTCGCCATATCAATCATGGATAATTCAATAATGATCACCAATAGTGACACAACTAAATGACATAGATACATCATGAAATGTGTAGCATGAAAATTACATGAATATGATCTGTACATGTCAATTTTCAACTGGTCCTACTTAACTTTAGTGAGATCCTTAACAATAATATAAAACCTTATTGTACAAAGTATAATGACAGAATACCAAACTGAATGATTAATCAACTGAAGTTTGAATACAAAGTATTCATACAA
>NC_032019.1:14712193-14712643 GCF_001865875.1 Lupinus angustifolius | reverse complement strand
GTCTACTATCTTGGCATCCCGCAAAATCGGAGTCAGAATACCCAATGATCTCTAATTGGTATGATCTCCTATATGTGAGCATATAGTCTTTTGTTCCCTTTAAGTACCTCATGACCCTTTTGGCTGCTTTCCAATGGTCCATTCCTGGATTACTCATATATATGCCTAAAACCCCAACTATGAATGCTATATCCGGACGCGTACATAGTTGAGCATACATAAGGGTCCCTACAGCTGATGTGTAAGGAATCTTTTGCATTTCCTGAATTTCCAGATTTCCTTTAGGGCACTGATTGAGACTAAATTTGTCTCCCTTAGCAACTGGAGTATCCATTACTTTACAGTCCTGCATGCCATATCTTTTAAATACCTTTTCTATATAGCTCTTTTGTGATAATCCAAGAATACCCCGAGATCTGTCTCGGTGTATCTGGATTCCTAATACAAATG
>NC_032019.1:14687548-14712093 GCF_001865875.1 Lupinus angustifolius | reverse complement strand
TAGAAATGTCTTGGTTTCTAACAAGGTACCCACATCATTAGTGGCAACCAGTATGTCATCCACATACAAGAGTAAGAAAACATACTTGCTCCCACTGAACTTGTGATAAACACAATCTTCGACTGAATTCATCTCAAAACCAAAGGAGAGAATCACCTCATGAAATTTGTGGTACCACTGACGAGACGCTTGTTTTAGCCCATAGATGGATTTTGTCAATTTGCAAACCATATTCTTTCGGTCTCCCGTTACAAAGTGTTCTGGTTGCACCATATAAATCTTTTCATTAATGTTTCCATTTAGAAAAGCTGTTTTGACATCCATCTGATGAAGCTCCAAATCATAATGTGCTACAAGAGCCATGATTGTCCTAAGAGAGTCTTTCGATGAAACCGGAGAGAAAGTCTCTTTATAGTCAATCCCTTCCTTCTGAGTAAAACCCTTAGCTACAAGACGTGCCTTATACCTCTCCACATTACCATCAGAATCCCACTTGGTCTTAAAAATCCATTTGCAACCAATGGGTTTCTTACCTTCTGGTAATGGGACAAGTTCCCAAACTTTATTGTCTTGCATGGATTTATACTCCTCTTTCATTGCTTCAATCCACTTTTCCGAATTGGAACTTTGGATGGCTTCATGAACGTTTAATGGATCATTATCCATTAAGCCATCACCCTCATGTTCTAGGAGAAAGCAAATGTAATCATCCGGAATTGCATTTTTCCTTTCTCTAGTGGATCTACGCAAAGCTATGGGCTCTTGCACCTCTTGTCCATGTTCTTGAGGGTTTTGAGTTTGTCCCTCATGAATTAGTAACTCATAAGGGAAAGTATTATCAACTATGTCTTAAGGAGGTTCCAAATTTGCTTCTTCAAAAGCAACCATATGAATCACATATGGAATAGATACATATTCTTCCTCTAAGACAAAGTTTCTAACCTTATCTTCCCCCTCAAATTCAATATCCTTAAATAACGTGGTTGTATCCGTCTCAAATATGGATTTCATACTTGGATCATAAAATTTATAGCCCCTAGATTTTTCAGAGTAACCAATAAAGTAACTGCTTACTGTACGGGAGTCCAATTTCTTTTCATAAGGCCTATAAGGCCTTGCCTCAGCTGGACATCCCCACACATGAAAATGCTTCAGACTTGGCTTTCGCCCAGTCCAATGCTCATAAGGTGTTTTAGCAGTTGCCTTAGTTGGTACCCTATTAAGAATATAAGCTGCTGTCTTAAGTGCCTCTCCCCAGAGTGACCTGGTAAGGTAGAGTGACAAATCATACTCCTTACCATGTCCTTAAGAGTCCGGTTTCGTCTTTCAGACACACCATTCATGCTAGGCGATCCTGGCATGGTGTACTGTGGGACTATACCACATTCCTCTAGGTATTTGGAAAAGGCCCTAGACGTTGTTCACCTGAACCGTCATATCTACCGTAGTATTCACCACCACGGTCAGATCTGACGCACTTAATCCTTTTGCCGAGTTGATTTTCAACCTCAGCCTTAAAAGTTTTGAACACGTCCACCGATTGGGACTTTTCATGAATTAGAAAAATGTATGCATAACGAGAATAATCGTCTATGAATGATATGAAATATCGTTGACCATTCCAGGAAGCCGTAGGGAATGGCCCACAGATATCCGTATGTATCAATTCTAAGACGTCCGAAGCTCTATATGCACCATATTTCGATTGTTTGGTTTGTTTTCCTTTTATGCATTTAACACAAACATTAAGGTTTGTGAAGTCAATGGAATCCAAAATCCCATCTGACACAAGACGCTCAATTCTCTTTTGAGAAATGTGACCTAGGCGCTTGTGCCATAATGCACCTGAATTATTATTTTCAATCTTACGCTTAGTACCACGTGATTCCACATTCAGGGTTTCGCTATAATCAGTTATGATATTCAGCATATAAAGGTTGTCATTCAACATAAGTGAACCAGTTCCAATAACATTTGAATTTAAAGACAATTGAACCGAATTGTTTCCAAATGAACAACAATAACCAAATTTGTCCAAATATGAAACAGAAATCAAATTCCGTCTAAAAGACGGTACAACAAAAGTGTCTTTCAAATCCAAATAGAAACCAGTACATAATAACAACCTAAAATGCCCTATAGCTTCCACTTCTACCGATTTCCCATCGCCAACATATATGTATCTTTCAACATGATTAGGCTTTCGGTAGCTCAGGCAACCCTGCATTGAAACACTGATGTTAGAAGTTGAACCGGAGTCTAACCACCAGGTGTTTCCAGGTACTGAAGTTAAATTGACCTCAGAACAAACCAAAGCAAGAAATGTACCTTTCTTAGCACGCCAGGCGTGATACTTTACACATTTCTTCTTTTGATGTCCAGTTGCTTTGCAAAAGAAACAGACATCATCCTGCTTCTGTTTCTTTTGCACTGAACCCTTAGCAGCTTCATTCTTGGGCTCTGAAGTGATTTTCCTTTTGCCCTTGTCTTTAGAGGTAGTAACATAATGGGCACTTTCAGTCCTCTCTCGCTTCAATCTTTCCTCTTCTTGCACACAAAATGAAATGAGCTCATTAAGAGTCCATTTCTCCCTTTGACAGTTATAAGAAATCAAATGAATGAGTAAGTCTTCCGACACCTCAAGCTTAAGGGCCTTAAGTTTTGAAGCGATGTTGGACTTTCCCATGATTTATTCCCTTATATTTCCCTTGCTTTGATACCTCATGGAAATCAAATTCTGTAACAGAGTACTTGTTTCCGCCTTATCGCTCTTTGCAAAGCGCTTTTCAATCTCAGCAAGGAAATCTTTGGCACTATTTATCTCATCCAAGATAGTACCCCTAAAGACTTCTGGAATGCCACGCTTAATGATCATCAGACTCATGCGATTAGAGCGATCCCACTTCTCATAATCCTTCCTCTCTTCAGAGGAACTAGATTCCAAAGGAGAAGGAGGTTGCTCTACCCTTAGTGCATAGTCCAGATCCATGCAGCCAAGAACAATTTCCATGTTCTCTTTCCAATCCTTAAAATTTTCACCATTAAGAACCGGAACCGAATTCAAATTTGCAGATATAGAAGCAATTGATGTAGCTGATTGAAACAAAAGACAAAATATTAAAATATGCTCACAACCCAAAATTATCATTGTGCTCAAAACAATGGTATGTCCAAATCAAGATACCTAGTGCACCATCAATATCAAGTCTTTGGACAGTGATATCAACTGCAAGTGATACTCTTGTTGTAATGATCAAACATTCATAATAAGACATGTCAACTGACGAATCCCTCTTTGGATTGATTCATCAGTCACACGTATAAAACTTTAGAATTATGACATGTTTATCATCACAGGTGTATATGGTATTCGGCCAAATATTAACTTTCCTTTGGGCCAGCTAATACCCGCATGAATGACCATACACACTTCCATCCATTATTCCTCATGAGTTATATCCATGAAAGAGGTCACTTTGGCGACATTTCACTTCATTTGGCTCACTTGAAACAATAGACAACCTTAACGGACAACCAAATAACAATTAAAATCAATGCACAATGATACCAAAGCCCCAACAACTTTATCGTACTCTCGCTTGGGCGAGGTACTTTCTCGCTTGGGCGAGGTACCCTCGCTTGAGCGAGATACTCTCGCTTGAGCGCAATTGAAACCAATGTTTCTAATTGGCTCTCGCTTGAGCGAGCCTTATGTAGCCTGAGCACTCGATTGGGCGAGCTCTCGCTTGGGCGAGGATCTCCTCGCTTGAGCGCAATTTGAAGCCAATGCTTCTATTTGGCTCTCGCTTGGGCGAGCCACTCTCGCTTAGGCGAGCCACTCTCGCTTGGGCGAGAGTACTGCGACAGAAAATGAACAATGCGATTTCTGCATCGCTGTTCTTCAAAAAATCATCCCAAAATCAAGAAAAAACAGCAGAAAACAACACTTATTCATTTCAAATCCTTTTGTATTCATATTATAAGCATGAATGTCTTTCTTAATCGATTCATGGCAAAAAATAAACGCATCAAAAAACCCTAAATCAAAACCAGATTTGGGGAAGAACATGAAAACCTAATTTCACACATGAATCATATTGGGGTGGCTCTGATACCACTTGTTGGAGAATTTCTGCATCCGAAATCCATAGATTAAATGCGGAAGTCTTTATGACCATGGCTTTGTTCCCATAACCTAATGTTTATTCCCATACATAAAGCATACATACACCCGAATGGAACATCCATGGTCCAGACCGAAGAAACCCCAAATGAGTTCATGGTGAAGATGACGAATATACCTTGTTGAGTCATTTCCGGAATCTCGAAGGTATGAGGGTGCGATGATCTTCCAGATGATAGAGCGCCGAATGGTATTCCTTAGTTTCTCTCTAGAGGGGAATGAGAGAATCCTTAAGCTTTTTGGTGTGTTGTGTTGTAATGAGGAGCCTTATGTCTTATGTGCCTTATGGATGAGTGGATAGTGTTATCCCATTATGGATAACACTATTCTCATCCTACCTTATTCTCCTCAACCTTACACCCTGAAAACCTGATGCTTTACAAATGGGGACCATAATCCATAAAAGTAACCCCATAGTGGTTACTACTTTTGTTGCAATAATTCTAATTCAGTCCCTTCATCAAATCAGAAATTGCCTGAAGGTATCTACACTTACATTATTTCATGACACATATGCCCTTAGCCACCAAATTAATTACTGAGGATCATTTTATATTTTGGCTAATTACATAATGACCATAATACAATTATAGAATTATATTTGTGACCTATAAATTGTCATGAATTCTAACGAATTAACTTCTATTTTTCGTATTGTTTTGCTTCCCCAATTATTACAATTTAATATAGTAGGACTAGAAATTTCATGGTCCAAAATAATTCAACCCATTATAACTTGTAAGTGATCGAACCTAGATTACCTAATCCACATATAATCGGACCGTATGAAATTCAATTATTAAACTATGCACAATTTATTATATATATATATATATATATATATATATGAAGTTCTTAAAATATATAACCTTGTTTAATAATCCAATATATATTTAAAATATATGAAAATTGAAGTTATTGATTATATATTGATTGATATACGATTTTTATCAAATTTATAACAAAAGATCTATATGATATATATAACTATTAATCAATGAATGTATTGACGTAATTAATATTTTATAGAAGTTATTAATAATATAAGAATTTACATAATTTAACTTAGGATAAATGATAAATGGATGTCTCCTCTATCATGTTTCTAAACAACAAAATATATGTTTGAGAGAGAGAAGAGTAAAGGCCAAAAATTTGCAACAAAAAGAAGTACAAAGATATTTTGATTAAAAAAACAAAAAACACCATTTAAGATTATATACACTTCAGTGCTTCTTTTACTTCCTTTCATCTTCTCCATTTATATCATGGTATATTTGGGAGTTGATTATTATAGAAAAAAAGGAATGCATATTTTTTAATTTTAAGTAAAAAGATCGAGTATGATATCATGACTTAATTGTATTACGGCAGAAGTTCTAACTTCTCTCTAGTGTGCTAAATGTAATAGATGACGCCATGAACCAGAAACACATGTTATATCTAGGCACCTAGCATTACATATACAAAAAAATTGTAAATGATTTAGGAACCTGTGTCTCTTTCTATTTTCCTTTATAAGTAGCTACACTCTCCCATGCCAATACAATCATTCAAAAGCAATGCCTCAAATGGAACCCAATAATTAAGAATACATCTCCCAAATGGCATGTTCAAAAGCCTCCAGCCAGTTTAGGACTCTGCAATCCCAATGACATTCCCTTCTCCCTTTCACCTAATCATTAATCAATCTGTCAACAAGCAAGACTTATAGAAAGGGAAGTAAAAACTCTCTTAACTACTAATTAGTAATTACTGCTAAAAAGGGAAGAAAAAGCTATAAATGTGCCAAAACTATTTTAACAGGGAAGGAGCAAAATCAGCACAAATTGAAAGTAAAAAAATAGCTTTTGCATTTCATCTAATTTCTATGCAAAAATATGATAAGAACATATCTCTTGGACTTGGAAATCTCCTTGAAGGTCTCATCTTTCAGTAATGGACCTGTTATAAGCATAAGGGTAGCCAAATGGTAAATTGTTTATGTTTATCCAATATAACATCACATAGGAAATTAACAAGTTAATAGTAAATACTAAACAGTAAAGACTTTGCAAAGGAGGGAGGAGGAAGGAATAGAAAAAACAACCCAACATTTTAACTTCAACTAGTAAAAATATCACTCACACCAACATTAATATCAAACTAAGAGTTGAATTCAAACCAGAAATTCTCACAATAATGCTAACACAAATTATAGATCTAGATTGAATTAGAAAAATTCTCACAAAAACAGTTAAGCTCCATGATTTTGAAGAATGGTAACAGTTTCAAAAATGACCATTTTAAGCGTAATGCATATAAACAAAATGCACAAACTTGTAAATCTAATCTGAATTGAAACTTGTATGAACTATAAATGAGAAACGAGTGGAAAAACTCACAGGTTAAGGATTTCTACATATTTGGGGAAATCAATAAAAAATTAGAAAACATGAAATTAGAGATTTAGGATTACTGAGTATAGTATAAGAATCAAGAAATTAGACATTTCTACTCAAAATTGAAGATAATTGAACATTAGATGAAACTTCAATTTGAGTTGGTATTGATGGCCATGACGATGAATGACGAAGACGAAGACAAAAACGAAACAATGGATTTTGGACATGTATCTTCAATTACAAATTTCTTCATACTTCAATTTTGATGTTGCTAGGTGAATGAGGAGAGAAAAAGAGAAATTGAGAGTAAGAGAAAGTGAAAGAGGAGAGCGAGAGAGATGATGAGAAAAGTGAGAGACTCGGAGAGAGAGTGTGAAAAATGAAAAGAAAAAAGTGGGAGGAGTGAGTGTCAAACTGATGTACAATTTCTGAATACAAACAACTAAACCATTAGGTCAGGAGAAGTAAAGTTCAATACTTGAACGTATGCTAAATATTTTAACCACGATTGTCTAAAATGTGTGCTTTCTTGTGCATATTTTTTGTAGTGTATATAATAATTTTATAAATAAATGAAGAAGGATGAGATGGATTTAATATATCACTTTATTGTAAACTAGGAGTCTAAAAGTTTAAGATTTTATTGACTTGATGTTTAAAACTTACAAGTTTTAAACTAAGACAGTATGCTATTATGACATTGTGAACTTTGGTTTGTGATTTTTTGTTTTAAAAGACATTTATGAGGCGTGATGATTATTTATTTTTGAAATTGTGATTGAGTTGGTTATAAATGTGTGTTTTGAAGAGAAAAAACAGGTCAACCCCTCCTTCCAAAACTGGGATGAGCTAGCATTTTGAGTCCTTTTAGTAATAAAGGTCGGGTAGGGCCAACCCATATTTTGGCGGGCCAAAGACGGGAAAGGCCGGACCGGGCTAACCCGTATTGTCACACCTAAATACAAGCATGTTGATTACGTACCCTGTTTACCTAATGGAAATTAGAGCATATATTTTTAAAGGGATAAGATCCACCTACTCTAGGAATAAGTTAAAAAAACCTACTTCACATCTTAATCATATATTCTAAAAAAATCCACTATTTTGAACAAATGATATCCCACATTTAAATAAAACCAACAAACACAATAGCTCTCCTTGAGGATAAATATAAAAAATATAATACATGTATCAAAGTAAACATCATGTCTCCAACGTGGTGTGTTCGAAATTATAGTCAAAGTAGAACCATAGTACTTACAGCTCATCATAAGTCTAAACTGTTTGTGTACTATATACGCATACAAAACAATTAGGCGAATAACCATATACATAATATACATACATCCTCAATAGAAGTGAGTGTTATGAGAGTATATATAAACCTATAATTAACTATCCCACCCAACATGTATTAACAGATATCCAAAACATAGCTCCATAGCTCCAATCCACAATTTTGTCTATTTCTACATTTATGCCCAATATTCAATCTGTCATTAAAAATATTTATGGTAATTATATTTATTTATCATAGAATTATTGAGTATAATATATATTAGTTCTTGATCATAGAATCATTGAATATAATATATATTAGTTCTTGAGTATAATATTTATTTATTTATATTTTTAGTTTAAATTGTTCTTGATCATAGAATCATTGAGTATAATACATGAATGACTTAGATAGATCAATATATGTGTGATAATATTTATTGCATAAATATTAATAAATCTCACTTATTAAATTGCTCATATAGATGATGCATATGTGAATATCATCATTGAACTCACTCAACTGAGAAGTCCTGATGGTTAAGATTACCATAAATTGTCAATGAGAAATTCTCAAGAAGAACTGGAAAGATTCATTTGACCTAAGATTGATATAGTAATTAACATGTTATTTATCATACTTTGATTTCGGACACATAATGTCTTACAATGTTATTTGAATAAAATATTGAGTATGATTAAATGCTTGTAGAATTAGTGATTAATCAAGAAAGAATTCTTTAATTATTGGTAACATATTTGAGCTCTATAATAAAATAAGACATTAGCAATTGTATTATAATGAATAAAGAAATCAGTTTCTTTGAGTTATGATGCCAACTTATTAAAATTTGATAATTTTATCATATTTTAAAGTTAGTCAAGAGATGTGAAAATGGAAGGAAATATTTTAATTAATCTTCTAGTGGTTTTTGAAAGTACAATATATTAGTTCATGCTAACTAATCATTAAGGAATGCTACTAGACGTCAACTTAGTATTGAACCTAACGAGTGTTTAATCTTTATCAAATGATTATATTATTTGATAATTAAAATAAAGAATTTAATTTGATCAAATAAATAATTTTATGGAATATTATTTTAATTCTTTGCTAGCACCAAAAATTTAAATAATGAAAAAGATACTTTGTAGAAACATTACTTTGTGGCTGGAAAGTAAATGAAGAATGATGGTGTTGTTTGATGAAATGATGTGTGATAATTGATTTGTATCATTTCAATCAAGTACCACTTGAAGAGGCTATCTATATATATATATATATATGTAAAAGACTATTAGGATATAAGGCATGCCCAAGAACCAATCTGTCTAGAAGATTAATTAAATAAAGTTGCATTTATTATTATCTCATTATCATATTCATTGTTTGTCAAAATAATTAATATAAAAGGTCGTTGATTAAAATTAGAGACTTATTATTATAATAGATATAATAATAATGAAAAATAAATCTTTTATAATTTTAATCTAAATTGTTCTTGATCGCTTATGACACTATTAATCCAGATAGATCAATATATGTTGTGATCTTTATTAGATAAAGATTAATATATCTCACTTATTAAATTACACATATAAATGATGCATATAGAGATATGATCATTGAAATGACTCGGAGGAGAATTACTAATGGTTAATATATTACATTTGAATTGTCAATAGGATATTCTTATGAATAAATATATATTTTCCTTAGACTTGAGATCACCATAGTAATTAACAAGTTAATTATTATATTTTGATATCGAACACGTAATGTCTTATGATGTTAGTTGAATGATTATTGGGTATAATTAAATCCTTGCAGGATTAATGATTAATCAAGAGATAATCCATCAACCCATGGTAATGAGTTTGAGCTCTATAGAAATAAAGACTTTGGCCAAGGGGAATTGAATGAATGAAGAAATAAGTTTCTTAAGTCATTCACTATGAGTTAACTTATTAGAATTTGACAATTATACCATATTCTAGAGTTAACACATATATGTAACGATGAAAGGAAATATTATAGTAATCTTCTAATGGTTCTAAAGTAAAAGATATTAGTTCATTTATATTCGGTCTTTAGGAGTATTGCTAGATGTCAACTTTGAATAGTAAATTAATGAGTTAATTTACTACCAGTTTAGTAATGAACCTACAGGGTCACACACTAACGAGTGTTCTGTTTTTTGTTGGACGAGAAAATATTGTTGATTAAATTAAATAGTTGAATTTTGTATAGTTTCTTAAGTGAAATATTATTATATTTTTTGCTAGCACAAAAATACAAATAATATCCTTGAGACATCTATAATATAATTAAGTGAGACTTAAGTAATACATTGAGATTAAATTAATAAAACTAATAAAATTAGTGTTGATTTAAACATATGAAAACAAAAACAAAATAAATAAAGATAAACCCAAGTCCAAGTGGTGCAAGTTGCCGAGGTGGTTGTTGAATGATAGCAACTGAAAGATTGAAGTGGTATTTGGTTTTTATTTTATATAATAACAAAGGAATTGCCAAGGTACACACTGTATGTACAGAAGCAAAAAGAGAAGGTATTTTCAATATTTTATTTGTTTTGTTTTTTGAAACTTAAAATATTATTTTGACTTGGTTTTTTTGTTCTACGAATCAAGTGTTGATATAAAAAGGACCAGTCTTAGTATGGATACACGTGTAGGACCTTCATATGTTTGAAGGAGAAAATTTTCTGAACTCATCACAGTTTCCTGAGGTATTTTATATAAAAAAATGGCCTAAATGTTACCTGGTATACATATTTTAACACAAATAAATCCATAATTTTCCGATGTGCATGTTAAGAACACCCATCTTAACCTTCAATTGATATCTGAACATATTTTTTTTTTGTATTTTAATTTATGTTGCAATATTAATTAGTTTTAGAAACTGATACAAATTAAACTGTGAATAATTATTTTTAATTCAAACACAATCAAAGAGTTGGTGTTATTCATCAAATAGTGACTACTTGAAAAACATGTGATGTTTATAAATGTGAATAGTGACTTAATGTTATTGTTTTTGTAATTCATTAAACATTAATGACTTGAATTGTTCCACTATGAATGTTTTACACAATGGTGTATTGAATGTGTTTGATTGTGAAGAGTTTTATAAAAAATTAAACAATCAATTTGTATCCTAAAAAAATAATAATATAATGAGTTATATTATTAATGTATTTAATAGTGTATCTACAAACAACACATAAACTATAATTATAATGTTATGCGAATGAAATTGTGTTTGAAACGTAACAAATGGAATTTGGCTGAGGTGTAACTACTCCCTATTTGAATAATTTGAATATAATGGTTTTTGTATGATTGTGTTTTAATTCACAGACTGAATGAATTGTTTAAGTTAACGTGTTAATTGTAACACTGAAGAACTAAACCTGAGTGAGTTGGTTATATGACTTAGAAACATATAAATAAATGTTTACAACAACATATTGGTTTACAATATATGATTCAATACTTATTAATTAATAATGATTAATTAGTATACTAATATATAAATTAGATTTATATATTATGATTACAAATTCCAGAATATATATAATTGTATATATATTAATCACAAGTTTCATATTATGAAATATGATAGACATAATTATTTTATTGTTCTTAAAATTACTTTATATAAGATACATTATTTAAAGGAGCATGTTAATTATTTAATTTCAAGATACGATCTAACTACCAGATGACTTGTAATTAAGAGGATTAATAGGGTATGTGATATCAATCAATTAACAATTAATTTTATCACTTATCACCTAGACTACCTAGAGAGTGTAAAGATTAATTCAATTATACTTATAGAAATGACCTGACAAACAAGTAGCTATTTGTTATTTATTATTTTGAATAAAATTGTATTTGATACATTTGTCTTAAAATGTGCATTAGAAATGACTTGACAACCAAATATTTGTTCACAATTTTAAAGACATTTATTTTATATTCCCACTAGTAGAAATATTTATTTCTTATATTGCTATTGTTGTAAGTGGAAGTATTTTATTTGTGATATATCTCTTTACATTAATATGTTCCCACATATTTGTTTAATTGTGTAGAGATATCTCGACATGTCTTCTTTGTCATTGCGTTTGGTACTCACTGATGGAAAGTTGGTTAGTGATAACTTTCATGATTGGTACCGAACTCTGAGAATTGTTCTCATGCACGATAAGCTTATTGATATGATTGATAAGCCTCCTATGCCTGAACCAAGTAATAATGATGATGCTGAGACAGTCGCTGCTTATAAGAAGTACTTAGAGGACTTTAAGAGTACAAAATGTCTCATCTTAGCATCACTGAGTTATGAACTCCAAAGGCAGCATGAGGACATGGACCCAACTAACATCATTGCACATCTTAAGAAGATGTATGGTGCACAGAGTAGGACACCTAGATACCAATTGTCTAAGACTCTATTTAGGTCCTTGTTGAATGTGAATGCTCAGGTAGGACCTCATATTCTGAAGATGATTAGTCTTATGGAACAACTTAAGAAGTTGGGCTGCAAACTTGGGAAGGAGTTATCCCAAGATTTGATTCTACAGTCACCCCCTGATTTATTCTCACCATTCATTGTTAATTTTAACATGAATAAGATGCATTGTGACTTGCATGAGATGCTAAATATGTTAATTGACTATCAGAATCAGATTGACTCTAGCAAGAACTAAGGACCTGTCTTGGTATTTGGAAAGTCCAACAAGAAAAGGGCAAATGGAACAATAAGTCCAGAAAGAAGCCTTTCGCCCCTAAAGGTAGTGTGACCAAACCTAGGGACACGAGAGGTGGTGTCGACCAAAGCAATGCTGAATGTTTCTTCTGTAAGGAGAAAGGACACTTGAAGAGGAATTGCCGCAAATATCTTGATTCTTTGAAAGAAAAGAAACAAAGTGAGACATTAATAAAAAATGTTTTCATGATTTCCTTAACTATTACAGATTCTTCAATATGGGTATTAGATACTAGCAATAGTTTTAACATCTGCAATTCATTGCAGGGACTGCAAATAACTAGATGGTTGAAGAAGGGATAAGTCAATCTCCATGTTGGGAATGGAGCAAGTGTTGCAACCAAGACTATAGGAATAGTCTCATTAATAATATCGATTGGTAATGTACTAGTCTTGGAAAATTGTTACTATGTTCCTAATTTCGTTTCAAACATTATTTCAATTTTGATGTTGGATACTAATAGTTATCGTTTTGTTTTTAATAAAGGTGTTTGCTCAATTTATAATAATGACATCTTTTATGAGAATGTGTATATCCACCACGACATCTATGTCTTACATCAAGTGCATTTTAATTCAATTATGCATGTTTCTAGTCTTAAAAGAGAAAGAGATAATCAAGTAAACAAAACATATATTTGGCATTGTAGACTCGGTCATATTGGTGATAAAAGAATTAGCAAGTTGCACAAGGAAGGTTACCTTGACAATTATGATTATGAATCATACATGACTTGTGAGTCTTGTCTCAAAGGCAAAATAACCAAATCTCCATTTATTGGAAATGGAGAAAGAGCCTCTAAATTGTTTGGACTAATTCATACTGATGTTTGTGAACCCTTGAGAATTCAAGCTAGAGGAGGATATTCTTATTTTATTACATTCACTGATGATGTTTCGTTATATGGTTTTTTATATCTCATGAAACATAAATCTGAATCGTTTGAAATGTTCAAAAGATTTCAAAGTGAAGTGGAAAAACGAACTAGTAAAAGTATCAAGATGCTAAGATATGATAAAGAACGAGAATATCTTAATGCTGATTTTCTTGATTATTTGAAAGAGAATGGAATTCTTTCACAATGGACACCTATAGGTACACCACAACATAATGGTGTACTGAATGAAGGAATCGAACCTTATTAGCTATGGTAAGATCCATGATGGTGTTCACTGATCTTCCAATAAGCTTATAGGGATATGCTTTGGAAGCGGCAAATTATTTGTTAAAAAACTTCCCACAAAATCTGTCTCTACAACACCATATGAGATATGGAAAGGGCACAAACCAAGCCTTAAGCACATTAAAGTTTGAGGATGGCCAACCTACGTTAAGAGATTACAAACGGATAAAATTGAAGCAAGATCTAACAAGTGTAGATTCATTGGGTATCCCAAGGAAACAACGAGATATTATTTCTACCACCCTTCTAGCCATAAAGTGTTTGTGGCAAGAGGGGGAACTTTTTTAGAAAGGGAATTGCTTGCATAAGGAATTTATGGTAAAGAAATAGTGCTTGATGAAGATCAAGAAACCAATGAAACATCTAATGCTCAAGAACATAATATGGAACTTGAGCAACCTTGCTTAGATGTGTTAAGTTCAACACAAAGGCTACCATCTTCAACTATTGAGGTTCAAAACCCGGTTGTAGCTCAGGAGCAGGTTATTGAACCAGTTCAGGAACAGGTTAGTGAACTAGTTCAAGAACAAATGGAACAACCAATGAATCCAGAACAAAGGAATTCAGATGCACAAGTGTCTTGTAGAAGATCTACGAGATCACATCATGCAATAGAGAGATTAAACTTAATGGTGCTAGATGCAATAGCAAACGAGGATTATCATATTGATGATGACCCCAAATATTAGTAAAAGGCCATGCGAACCGGCAAGAAGCCATAGAATCTGAAATGGAATCTATGAAGACCAACAAAGTGTGGACTTTAGTTGATGCTTCAAAGGATATAAAACCAATTGGTTGTAAATGGGTTTACAAGAAAAATATTGGAGCATATGGAAAGGTTGAGACTTATACAGCTCGCCTTGTTGCCAAGGGATATCATCAAAAGGAAGGGATAGATTATGGCGAAACTTATTCGCATGTGGAAATGCTCAAATCGATTCAGTTTCTACTTGCTATAGTAGCATACCATGATTATGAAATATGGCAGATGGACGTGAAGATAGCTTTTCTTAATGGAGAGTTAAAAGAGGATGTGTACATGATACAACCTAAAAGTTTCACACCTATGTCTGATCATAATAAGGTTTGCAAACTACAACGGTCCATTTATAGATTAAAACAAGCTTCTCGAATTTGGAATATCCACTTTAATAATACAATCAAAATGTTTGGTTTTGTTAGATGTGAAGAAGAACCTTGTGTTTACAAAAAGGTTAGTGGGAGCATGATCATCTTCCTATTGCTATATTTGGATGACATATTGCTCATAGGAAATGATATTCCAGAATTGCAATCTACAAAGATTTGGCTATCAAAATAGTTCTCCATGAAGGATTTCAGAGAAGTAGCTTTTATTCTAGGAATAAAGATCTATAGAGATAGATCTAGAAGACTTCTTAGACTCTCTCAATCTTTGTACATTGATACCATCTTGAAGAGGTATAACATCGACAACTCCAAAAGATGTTACTTACATATAGGATCTGGAGTTACTCTTAGTAGACAGGATTGTCCTAAGACTGCTGAAGAAAGAGAACGCATGAATAGGGTACCATATGCGAGTGCAGTGGGAGCTATCATGTACAAAGACCAGGTGAGGAACATTGGAAAGTAGTTAAGACCATTCTTAAGTACTTAAGAAGGACTAAAGACCAATTCCTGATATATGGAGATTCTGAACTCAAGTTAAAGGGTTATGTCGATGCGAGTTTTTAGTCAGATAAGGATGATGCCAAATTAGTTTCTGGTTATGTCTTCACCTCGAATGGAGGTGCAATAAGTTGGAAAAGTTCCAAGCAAGATACAATAGTTGATTCAACTATTGATGCAAAGTATATAGCAGCAAATGAAGCTCATCGAGGTCGTACCCAATTCAAATAATATAACAATTAAAAACTGCAGTACTAGGAAGTGACTCCTAGGTCGTTTCCCAAGGATTATCTTTCAAGCAAAGCTTCAAACACCTTATACTCTCACACACACAAGGGTTTTTTTGTTGTTGGATGGTATGGAACATAAGCAATTTCAAAAACAATAATAAATAAGCAATGTGATCAAATGGCTAAATCCCTTTGGTTCGTTTGTTCACAACTCAATCCTCGGTTTCAAAAGATTATTTTCAGACTCCAACCATTAACTTCGGAATTTTTTGGGAATCAATTAACTAAGCGATAATCAATTCAAAGTTCCAGAACCTAAACCTCAAACTAGGCGAAATCAGTATAAGCATGAAACGATTAACAAATTCACACGAACTAAGCATTCATGCACTAGAGAGAGTAAATCAACTAAGTGAAGATAAACTCAACCAACCAGTTTCTAAGCAATGGAATTAAGCAAACCATATTCAGAAATAAGATAGAAGAAATCAACAATAAAGAAACCGAAAATGCATTAATAACAAAACCTCAAGAGTTGTGATACATTACCAAAGGAATCTAGTCTACAAGTTTAGCCTTCCATTGAGTGGAAGAATCATACTGAAAATGAAGAAGATGAATGAAAAACAAAATGCTTAGAAAACCTTAGCAGAGCAAAAAAGGGGAAAACGAAAAAATGTAAATTGATGCAATGAAGAATAATGGAGTGTAATTCGGGTTCCCTCTTTTAGAAAGAGTAAAACCGAAAATGGACTCTAAACAATGGGCCCAAAACTATAACCGAATTTTACAAATAAAAACTCATAAAATAAAATACAATCTTTCACTTCAACATATATCCTCGACTTCCATAATGCCCAAAATGCCATTGGTGCCAAATGTGATCTGAAAATGATAATAGATTTAATCAAGCCAAATAATCCCAAATTAACTCATTTTAGGAATATTAGTCCAATAAATTCTAAAACATTAAACCATGAGAAACAAAGTCAATTAGGCACCAAGAATCATCAATCATGCTAAATTAAGGTTATGAATAGTGTGATTATATTGTTCATCAAATACCCACACACTTAACCTTTTGCACTCCTAGGAAAAATAAAAAAATAAGGCTATGCTAACCGATATGCTCCAAAGTGAGTCATGCAAGAAGATCAGAAAAACTAGAAACCAAAGAAAATCACATACTTCACAATGAAATCTAGGAAATGCAATGAAAAGGGCAAAATCAAACACACTAGAGTAAAAGAATCAAATCAAGATATCCATGAACATCATCCAATGAATTCAAGTATGCGAAGAAACCAATTAAACCAAGAGGCGAATCACAACAATAATAGAAACTCACAAGATTGAAAGTGCAAAGTGTCAAGATAGCACTATTAGCTTGCCTATGTTTTGATGAAGACAAAGGATTTGGTGAAATCTTAAAGATAACTCAACAAATCAACATGCCAAGGACTCAAGATCTTCATGTCTAAACTAGAGTATCAGATATGTGTCTTAGTTATTGAGTCTAGGTTAGGTAAACCTAGATGCAAATCTCACAAGTTCTAAAAACTATCATATCATTTACATGAGACATGCCATATAGATTATTATATATTCATGCCTTAATCATACATGTTATTTGTGCTTCTTAGGCATAACATAATGGGAAAAAATGTATAGTTGATAAGCATAACATATAGGTAGTTTACCATTTAATCTCTGAACTGAAAATATGTCAGTTAATCGATTAAGCAAGGCGTTAATCAATTAACGAGAAAACAGTTTTAATCAGTTTCAATAGATAACTGAAAAACCAAATTCAGTTAATCTCAACAGCCAGTTAATCGATTAACAGGGCACTTAATCAAATAACTAGGCATCTAAAAGCTTTTCTATATAAACTATGTTTTTAACAGATTTAAAAAAAATTCAATCATTCATTCATTCAGTTTTAGAATTGCTAAGTTGCATATTTTCGTGCTCATTGTATGTCATGTAGGAAGAGAGAATTGCATGTGAGAATAGGGAGAGATAGTATCATGCTTAGAGATTAAAATGTCATCCATTGCATGTGATTAAATGTGTTCATCATTCTATCTTTTCTTGCACGACTCTTTCAGTTTATTTAGAGATTTCTTAGGGAAGAAATTAAATGTTATTGCATGATTCTGATCTTATACATATTCTTGATATATTTTTGAGATTTGTATAGGGTTATAGTTTTTCTTGATTGTAACATTGGAGCCTTTTAGTGTTTTACATTACTATATTTTTGTGTGTTTTTGGAAAAAGGAAAGTCATCTTTTGGTGTCGTACCACCAACGAGATACAGAGAGTCTTCACCAAGACTTGGAGGTCTTGAGTTTAGAACATACTCTTGGCTGGGATTGGATCGTAAAAAAGGTTTTCCTAGGCGATTAGTGAGGTCAAACCAAGGTGGGTTCTGGGAATTCAAGAAGGTAGCGTTCAAGGTCTTGTAATTGGAAGTGTGTATGTAATATACATTGGTTTCAGTCTTAGTGAATAAAATCTCCCGAGATCGAAAGGGGAGGACTGGATGTAGTTTTGTAGTGGACTGCAAAACGAACTAGTATAAAAACCTTGTTGCATGCTGTTTCTTTCCCTTATCTCTTTACTATTTTAAGTCATTTCAATTGCCTATTGTAGCTAATAATTTGAATACTGTGATTCTTCCATATAAAGATTAATTCTATTCAAATATATCTGCTGCATCATTTCTATATAATCTATGAATGTCTGTGTAATCGAGTCATTCAACAACTATCATTTCTATGTGAGTTAATCGATTATGGCAATCCTTTAATTGATTAACTGTGTGATTTTCCAAAATAAGGCTTTGGTGCGAATAAGGGTATTTTGGAACCGTGACACCTATTTAACCCCCCCCCCCTTCTAGGTGTATTCTTCACTGATACCTAACAAGTTGTATCAGAGCTAGTACGACGTGTTAGCTCAACCGCATAAGCGTGATCCTTAAGGGAAAACAAATGGGTTCCACCAACCCCTTTGGCGGTGATGGCGCATCCATTAACCTCCCTCCCATATTCAGTCGCGAAGGATATGCTTACTGGAAAGTCCGCATGAAATGCAATTAGTGGACGATGAACTGAAGGAAAAACCGAATAGCCTATGGACCGATGATGAACGTAGAAAGGTTCAATATAACCTTCATGCTAAAAACATCATCACATCGGTCCTATCCTATGATGAGTTTTTCCGGGTTTCGCAATGCCAAAATGCGAAAGAAATGTGGGACACTTTACAAGTGACTCACGAAGGCACTAGCGAAGTTAAGCGTGCCAGGCTGAATGCCCTAACACACGAGTACGAGCTGTTTTGTATGTTACCGAGTGAATCTATCGGTGACATGCCAAAATGATTCACTTATATAGTTAATCATTTAGTTGTTCTAGATAAATATTTTACCAAATGAGAACTTACTAATAAAGTTTTGCGTTTTCTTGACAGGAGATGGCAACCAAAAGTTACAACTATCATGGAATCCAAGGATCTTGACTCCATGCCTTTGGCGATATTATTTGGAAAGCTTCAAGAGCACGAAGAATCAGACCACAAAAATAAAAGTATATCACTCAAGGCAACAACTTCTCAATCTATAGAAGAGAGAGAAGAAGATGAAACTGATTTGGATATTCATGATGAAACTTTGAGCCTTCTCGTATGAAAATTCGGGAATTCCTTAAGAAAGGAGACTTCAAACGTTTCCAGAAGAAAGAAGCACGCGTGTCAACCAGAAAAGGCAAGAGTAAAGGGCGCTTCACTTGCCACAAGTGCGGTAAGCTAGGACATATGAGGTTTCAATGTCCTACTCACCTCAAGAAAGTTGATTCAAAAAGAGCACTCCTCGGGACTTCAAGTCAAAGAAGACCTACATTGTATGGGACGTACCAGAGGAGGATACGACATCTAGCACCTCAGATGAAGAGAAGACAACCAAACTATGCTTAATGACCAGAACAGAGGATGCTTGTTGCTCAAATTGAAAAGAGGTAAACAACAAGGTATATTCTGACACCTCATCTACTTCATCTGATGATTCACCTCCTTATAAGAATTTATATAATCCTTATGTCGAATTGAATGATGAATTAAAGAAATTAGCTAGGATTAATTTTGATAGAAAAAGAGTAATCCTTCAAAATGAACAAAAAATAGTTACATTACAGAAAGAGTTAGATGAATTAAAACTAGAGAATGAAACATTAGATCTGATATATTCTTATAATGCATGCAATTGCTCTAATGATAATTTATGTCAATCAACTGTCTGTGATTCTTGCGAGACTTTGAAAAATGAAAATTTGAGACTTAATGAAAAACTCCCAAAACTCACAACGAGTCAAAATATGTTAGACACTATGCTTAGCCAAACTAGGAATGTTGGTGACCATATCGGACTAGGATATATTCCCCCTACTCGTAGGAGAAGACCATATAAGAGACCTATTAATCGGCCTAATAAGAAATATTTTAATAAAAAGGTTTCTACATGCTTTTACTGTGGCACTCATGGCCACACTTCCTACTATTATTATATCAAGAAATATGGTATACCTAGTGGCATATATGTTTGGATGAAAAATGGAGATAACTCCCTCATTACTAACAGAAAAGGACCCAACATAACTTGGGTACCTGAAAAAGGCAAGTGATCTATTTTGAAGGTATGTCTACGAGAACATGGACATCATTGGTATCTTGATAGTAGATGTTCGATACATATGATGGGTGATAGATCAAAATTCCTAGAGCTATCCTTGCAAGAAAAAGGGTTTGTCACGTATTGAGACAACAACAAAGGAAAGATACTTGGCACCGGAACGATTGAAAACTCAAATCAGACTATGATCGAAAATGTGTTATATGTTGAAGATCTGGAACATAATCTCTTGAGTATCATCCAACTATGTGACTAAGGTAACCATGTATCTTTTGATTCTGAGTGTTGTATAATTCGTGACAATATATCTAATAAGAATGTGATATCCACAACAAGACCCTTGGAGCTTCTCCATATGGACTTGTTTGGACCATCACAAGTTATGAGTTTTGGTGGTAGTTTTTATGCTTTAGTAATTATTGACGATTTCTCTAGATTCACATGGACATTATTTCTATCATCCAAGAGCGATGCTTTCAAGTCTTTCAAAAACCTTGCCAAGCAAATCCAAAATCAGTTTAACCATAAGATAGTATGTATTCAATCCGATCATGGTGGTGAATTTGAAAACCATCAATTTGATAATTTTTGTGATAAATATGGTATTATGCATCAATTTTCGGCCCCTCGTACCCCTCAATAAAATAGAGTTGTTGAAAGGAAGAATCGTGTCTTAGAGGAGCTTGCTAGAACCATGCTAAACGAAAGCAAGGTTCCTAAATATTTTTGGGCCTATGTAGTGCATAAAGCTTGCTATGCTATAAATCGTATACTCTTGATGCCTACTTTTTCAAAAACTCCTTATGAACTTTTAAAAGGTCAAAAATCTAATATTGCTCATTTTCATGCTTTTGGTTGTAAATGTTTTATCTTAAATAATGGAAAGAGAGCTTGAGGGAAATTTGATTCAAAAACTGATGAGGGTATGTTTTAGGGGTATATTTTTAGGGTATTCATTGCATAGTAAAGCTTATTGAGTCTTTAATTAATATTCAATGCAAGTAGAAGAGTCTGTACATGTCCATTTTGACAAATCTTCTCCAAAAGAGAAGAGAAAGGTATTTTCTGATGATGTTGCAGGTGCTTTAGAAGAAGCATACTCTAAGGACATGGACGAAGACAAAGAAGACGAAGTAGAGCAAATTGTCCAAGATGAGCATCAGGACCTGCCTATCACGTGGAAGACCAAGAAGGATCATCCACTCGACAAAGTTATAGGTGATATAACTACGGGGGTGGTAACCCGTAGCTCTTTATGTAATTTTTGTAACTTGGTTGCTTTTGTATCTCAAATCGAGCCTAAGACCATCGATGAGGCCATTGAGGATGTGCACTAGGGTATAGCTATGCAAGAAGAGCTAAACCAGTTCGAGCGTAATAATGTATGGGACTTGGTCCCTAAACCTAAAGAACATCCAATTATTGGTACTAGATGAGTCTTTCATAACAAATTAGATGAATCTGGCTTGATCATAAGAAATACAGTATGCTTAGTAGCCAAAGGCTACAACCAGGAGGAGGGCATCGATTATGATGAGACCTATGCTCCTGTAGCTAGATTAGAGGCCATTAGGATGCTTCTATCCTTTGAAACGATTGTGAATTTTAAGCTCTTTCAAATGGATGTCAAGAGTGCCTTCTTAAATGGCTACATTGAAGAGGAGGTATATGTTGATCAACCTCCAGACTTTGAAAATTTTAAATATCCGAACCATGTATATAAGCTCAAGAAGGCCCTTTATGGTCTGAAACAAGCTCCCAGAGCTTGGTATAATAGATTGAGCTCTTTCCTTTTGGAAAACGGGTTCGTGAGGGGTATGGTTGATACTACCCTCTTTATCCGTAGATTAGATGATTATGTATTATTAGTTCAAATATATGTTGATGATATAATTTTTGGATCTACTAATGACATTCTTTGTAAAGAATTTTCTAAGATGATGCAAGGAGAATTTGAGATGTCGATGATGGGTGAGCTGACCTTCTTCCTTGGGCTTCAAATCAAACAAATGGATAGTGGCATCTTCATTCATCAATCGAAATACTGCAAGGAGTTACTAAACAAGTTCGACGTGGAAAAGTGTCAATAAGCTTCAACACCTATGGCGTCTACATGTTATCTAGACAAAGATGAAAAGGGAAAAGCAATCGAGGTAACCAAGTATCAAGGGATTATCGGCTCATTATTGTACTTAACTGCGAGCCGTCCCGATAATATGTTTAGTGTTTGTATGTGTGCTAGATATCAAGCATTGCCTAAAGATTCACATTATACTGGTGTTAAACACATCATGAGATAAGGATAAACTAATATGCGATTATGGTATCCTAGGGATGCCTCATTATCCTTGGTAGGGTACTCCGATTCCGATTTTGCGGGATGCAAGTTGGATCAGAAGAGCACTAGTGGGACTTGTCATTTACTAGGCAGTTCCTTAGTTGGCACAGTAAAAAAAAAGCTTGTGTTGCTTTGTCCATCGCCGAAGCGGAATACATTGTCACTGGTGTGTGTTGCGCTCAAATCCTATGGATGAAGCAGCAACTGAAGGACTTTGGACTTAATCTAGAAAAGATCCCTATAAAATGCAATAATACAAGTGCCATATCCAATGTTTTTATGTTTTCCCTTTACTATATCCATTGTTTTTATGTTTTCCCTTTACTATATCCATTGTTTTTATGTTTGGCTTTTCAATATACATGTTGCAAATAATTTTGTAAAACATATTGCAAATAATTTTGTAACATACACGTTGCATAAAACAAAAAAAAGGAATAGAATTTAATTATATTTGAACATTTCCTTAACACTAGAATTTCATTATGTCAATGACCTATTGAAATTTCACTATGCAAAATGGAGAAAAAGAATATTGCGCGAAGTTGAAAACTTTGAAGGAAAGTAACATATCCGTCTTTATAGAAATTTATAAGCACAAGTTCAAAAATTTATAAGCACAAGTTCAAAAATTTATAGAAACTTTGTATATACACTTGATATCATGAAAATAAGAATATAGGTCGAGAGACACAGAAGGTTGGCCGACACCCTAATATTTATAATAGAGTAATACTTAATATAACACCAATCTTTATATATATATATATATGAGGAGAGGCACTTAAGTAACAGTGGCAGTGAAATCTTTAGTCGATAAAATAAAAATAATAAGGAAATTTTTATAAGATTCAACTATAAAAGGTTAAGCATTTCTTGAAGCCACCACCTTGTATCATTCAATCTCATCCTTATAATGTCATAATTGAACTACTACCTCAAATAAATTTTCTAGAAAATCATTAGAAGAAACCTCCACCAAAGTCATATATATATTGTTGGAACATGGTTTGTTGATGTTGGGAACAAGCGAACAATTAAACAGTAAAGAGTATAGAGAGAATAATACAATAGATTTGGTAACGAGGTTCGGTAAATTGTGCCTACGTCCCCGAGAGTGTTGAGCGGCTACCACTATATATTATTAGAGAATAAGGATTAGTGTTTTACTATTCTTCTCCTTATTAGATTAGGTTTAAATAATATCAATATATAGCCCTCTACCCCAACCTCTTTACATCAGCCCAAACCCATAACTTATATTGTTGTTATCTAGAGATATGAGTCATTGTACAACAATCTCCACCTTGGCGAATATCATTGATAAGTGCCAAACATACCTAAATTTCATACATTTTATGGTACTTATCTTAAGCATAATTGAGAAAAACCAACTTAAAACAATACTTTTTGTATAAAATATCACAATCTTGTATATTTGTGTGTGTACTTTTTTTTTTTGTATTTTGTAGGATTTAGAAAGAAGAAAAGAAGAGAAAAAAAGACTCATGGTCAAAAAGAAAAAGAAGTAAAAAACGAAGGTGCTCAACCAGGCAGCTAAGCGTGGACCAAGCCACGCTAAGCTGACCTGGACACTAGCTTTACCTAGACACCATCCTGACCTGGACCAAGCTGCTCAAGCAAGCAACTGAGTGGACCTGCTTGGCCGCTCAGCCTAGCACTAGACTAGTCCTGACACGGTCAGAACTCAGCTTGACACGATCAGACACAAGCTTGGCACATGCCCAAGCTGCTGAACAAGCAGCTTAGCAGTCCAACCAAGCAGCTTAGCGGAGAA
>NC_032019.1:14687197-14687448 GCF_001865875.1 Lupinus angustifolius | reverse complement strand
ATCCTAGTCAGCACGGTCAAAGCTGCTGAACAAGCAGCTTAGCGGGGCAACATGTGTGCTAAGTGGTGTACACCTAGACTTGACTTAGCCATCAAGCAAACCATGAAGTCACCAATGACCTCACCTCAAGTAGCCCACCATAGGCTTCTCAGAGTAGCTCACAATAGCTAGTTTCATAGCTCATAACTAGCTTTGATTAGTCAAGCACAAGGAGGTGACAAAGCTACTTGATCAAGGGATCAAACCCATAC
>NC_032019.1:14686303-14687097 GCF_001865875.1 Lupinus angustifolius | reverse complement strand
TTTGTTCTTTATTTATTTATTTGTTTCTAACAACTAACTATTCATCACTTTTGTACATTAGAATACCATTAAACCGGTGTTGGAATTTATTCCACAAAACCGAGATGGTATTCAAAGGGACTTAATAATTATGTAATAAGGGATTGATTCGATACCATTGTACCGACATCAGAATTTATTCTAACAAAGCCGAGATGGGACAAAGAAGGAATAACTCATTCACATGATTATTAAGAAGTAAGTTGTAACTGGAATATTCTTGAAACCATGATACCGACGTTGGAATTATTTCAACAAAGTCGAGATAGCGAACAAAGAATAAAACTGAGTTCACTTACTTAATCAAATAAAAAGGAAACACACCAAAATGAGGGAATTTCCGCTTTCAACAAATTGACACTACTGTCAGGACGATTTGTTGAGAGGGGAAAACTTCCCCCAGAAAACTCTTTCAACAATCATCAATCTCCATCTTCCTCCATTGGGTTGGGGGCGCTCCATAGTTCAGCATCAGTGAATGTTCAGCAAGCTCAGGCAATTCCTGAACTTGTCACGGTAACCGGTTTGGTTAACATATCAGCTGCATTTTATGAAGTGTCAACCTTCTACAATAGTATCTGCCCACAACCTACCAACTCTCTGATCTTGTGAAATCTCACATCAATATGTTTGGTCCTAGCATGATACACTTGGTTATTTGCCAAGAAGATATCACTCTGACTATCACAATGCAGCGAAACTCCACCTTGCTCAATGCCTAACTCATTTACTAGCCCCATAAGCCACAAGGCTTT
>NC_032019.1:14685810-14686203 GCF_001865875.1 Lupinus angustifolius | reverse complement strand
CAGCCCCTAAATCTTTCATGTCAAACTCCTTATCTAACAGGACTTTCAGCTCATTGATATCACTCAAATGATTAGCAGCAATAAAAATGTCATCAACATAAAGTAACTGAAAAATAAACGAACCATCGTTAAGGCTTCTGACATAAACACATCAATCATACTCACAACGCTTATAACCAAGCTTCAACATATAAGTGTCAAACCGCTTATACCACTATCTGGGAGACTGCTTCAGCCCATATAGAGACTTCTTCAACTTGCAAACCAAGTGACTCTGTCGAGCTGCACTGAACCCCTCTAGTTGTATCATGTAAAGTTTCTCCTATAATTCACCATGGAGAAAGGCAGTCTTCACATCCATCTGTTCTAAGTGCATATCCCGGCTGGCTACCA
>NC_032019.1:14684797-14685710 GCF_001865875.1 Lupinus angustifolius | reverse complement strand
TCTTCTGCAACTTTACCATCCAATGAAGCCCGTGGTGATCTATTGATGACATAACATGCCATACTAAGTGCCTTTGCCCAAAATCCTTTGGAAAGTCCAGCATTCAGTCTCATACATTTGGCCCTCTCTGTAAGAGTTCTATTCATCCTTTGTGGAACACCATTCTGCCGAGGAGTCTTCTTCACTGAAAAGTATCTCTGAATGCCATGTTCCTCACAGAATTTCTGAAACTGTGATTTTTTTTACTTCGTACCATTATCTGACCTCATATATTTGATTTTCCTACCAGTCTGGTTCTCTACCTCTGCCTTCTATACTTTGAACTTGGCAAAGACTTCTGACTTATGCTTCAGAAAATATACCCAGACCTTACAAGAAAAGTCATCAACAAAGGTAACAAAATACCTAGAACCTCATAGGGATGGTTCTTGAGTGGGACCCCATACATCAGTGTGGACATAGTCTAGAATGCCCCAAGTCTTGTGTTGGCCAGCCTTGAAACTAATTCGTGTCTGTTTCCCAAGCACACAATACTTGCACAAATCTAGCTTGCATTTGCTGACTCCCCTCAATAATCCTCTTTTGCATAGTTCTATCATGCCACACACACTCATGTGTCCCAAACACATGTGCCACAATTTTGTATCACAATGGTCTAAATCTACTGAGATCGTGTCATCCACTCTAGCAACTCCACCTACAAACGTTCTCCCTAACAACTTGTAAATGTTCCCTGCAGTCCTTTTACCCTTCATCGCAGTCAGAGCACCTTTGCATACTCGAAGAATATCATTGTCCTCATTAGCTCTATAGCTAAATCCTTTGTCCTGTAATGTCCCCAAAGAAACCAAATTCTTCTTCAAATCTGGTATGTGCCTAACCTCACATAACGTCTTCACTACACCATCATCCA